>NC_134486.1:23166962-23474462 GCF_040206685.1 Ascaphus truei
CGTTGTTCCCTTTTCTGTTCTCAAAAGCTTCTGCTCCGATTTTGCACCCAATATAGCGCAACACTCGGGCGTGAACTCTCGCCAAAGCTGGAAAGTGTTTGTCCAATCCAATTTACTGGTAAAATGTTTAACCCCTTGGTTGCCAGTCGGGCATTACAATGCGTCTCAACGGAGGATTTGACACGGAACAGTCAACTGGGCCCCATGTCTCGGTGTCAACCTGCAAACATAAAGTCACGGAACAAACTTTAGCAGAACGATCTACAAATACCTTGTGAATACCATGTGGGGCAGCGGCTGTAATGTCAAGGGCAAAGACATCCACAGAGTAGCCGGACAAAGTGATAACCTTGGTCTGGGAATTTCCACCATAAAAGGAGAGATGTTGCATGTTTTTCCCATCCACATTGTTGGAATCGAGCGAAAGCTACAGATGGAATTTTTATTGCACAGACATTTCCTTGTAAACATTTTTTTTTTTCAGACTAATTATGACCCTCCAAGCAATTTCACTCAGGCTTGCAATAACGGCATGTAATAAAGTGCAGATAACATTCATAGGAAACGCAGTGTTAAATATCACCGCAGACATGTTATGCTCCAGATTCCTTCTGTGCTGGTTAATTTTAACCAGGTCCTTTTTGATTATTGTTATTTACATTTCTATGACCGTGCCAACGTATGTAATACTGTATATTCAAATAGGGGCAAAGATCCAGCACATGACCTGCCTCTGCCAGTTCTAGTTCTAACGCAGAACATCATAATGTTTTCATAGTGTTGGGTCTAAGTCTCACCGGCATATCCCATCAGAGGGAACACTAATGCCGGCTACATCTGCACAATGAGCACAGGCCCATGAGGAACGTACAGGGGCCTAGTCATTAAATCAGGGGTGCGCAACGCCAATCCTCGAGGGCCACCGACCGCTCAGGTTTTCACCATATCCCTGCTTCAGCACAGGTGGCTCAATCAACGACAGCCACCTGTGCTGAAGCATGGATGTCCTGAAGACCTGGTGATGGCCCTTGAGGACTGGAGTTGCTTACACCTGCATTAAAGTGTGATAATTCGATTTTCGCCCACAAAGGGGTAATATCGCACACAGGTGCTTCTCGCTGTTTTCATGAAACATGTCCAACCTGTGCTGTATTATAAAGCAGTAAGTCCCCCGACTGGATTTTTTGTAAAACTTTGGGGCGCTGAACCTCACTTTTGTTTATCTACACTTTTTTTTATATATATATATATATATATATATATATATATATATATATATATATATATATATATATGTGTATATATATATATATATATATATACAGTGTTCGACAAACCTATACATTTGCTCGCCCCGGGCGAGTGGATTTAACCCCCGGGCGAGTAAATATTGGCCCAAGCAGCACACGTTTGGTACTAGGTGGCGAGTAGATTTTTTTGTGTGGCGAGTAGATTTTTTGGTGATTTGTCAACCACTGTATATATATATATATATATATATATATATATATATATATATATATATATATATATATATATATATATATATATCTATCGATTGTGTAGTATTAGATAAAACTTACTGCTCTTTTTGCCCTTTAAAATGACTTTCACTGTGTTACGCTTCCTTGGTTGCTATAGAAATCGTTTCGAAAGCCACAGACCGTCCTCTTTTGAAACAGGCGGCCATATTGCGTGCCCTGGGAAGAAGCATTTTCCCCAATTTTGATCAGCATCCTAGATAATAACGTTGATGTAAAGGTCGAACTGCTGCGTTTATTTAAACAAACCAAGAACCGTCAGGAGGAATAATGTAATAACTAGCAGTGAACTCCTTCCGTCACCTCGTCTCCGTGTGACATCTGATAGGGCTGAGATAAATGGGCACAAAAAGGCTGATTTGGAGAACAGTCACACTTATACAGTACAGTGAAGTCACTTGTAAGCCTGTTTCATACAGTATTATAATGCAGTCCCACTTTCTGTAAGGCGGTCTTATTTATTGTAGAGAAATCACACTTACTGTAGGGCAGACTGTAAGGTCATTTTGCTAATTAGGATTGGTTTAATGTATAGGAGGGGCATTCTGCCTTTGGTCTTCTGGTTGGTACGTTCTTCCTCCCCTTGTCAGCTTTTCCTGGGCTATGGTGCACCCCTAATTGCATTACCTCCTTCCCACCCTCCGACTTTATTCCCATATCTCATCCAATGAAAATGTGGGCAGCGGTGTCACCAACCACTGCTAATTGCAACAGGGCGGACATAGACATCAATTGAATAGCACCTACACTGTTTGGTTCCACTGCTGCCTTAACCTGTAATAAATATATTGAGATAACGTAGTATTCAAGAAGATAGAAAGAGTGTTTTAAGGACGCAAAATATTTAACCTTGATATATTTTGTGTGGCCAAGACTCTTCTGTGCAGAATGTGCTGCTCAGTAATGCAACATTCACAGGGGGACTGACATGGGGACTGACACGTTTCATTCTGCTAATTGTCTCCGTTTACAAAATGATAGTCTGAGGCTATAGAACAGGGGAGGCCAAGTCCAGTCCTCAAGGGCCACCAACAGGTCAGGTTTTCACTCTATCCCAGTTTCAGCACTGGTGGCTCAATCAGTCCCTGCTTCCACGCAGGTTCGGAAGCAGGGCCATACTGAAAACCTGACCTGTTGGTGGCCCCTGAAGACTGGAGCTGGCCAGCCCTGCTATAGTTCCATAAAGTTAACAGAGGCAAAAAAGCGGTATACTGCTTCTACGTTCTGAATTGTTTTTTCCTATGTAAGAGGAGGCAGTAAATGTTATTTATACCTGCATTTGGAATTTAGCAGTCCCCTGGGACTGGGCAGAAACACAGCATGGTAAAAGAATGTGTTTAGAATCAAAAATGTTGTTTCAAGAGCAGACGTGGTCTGCAACGCTCACACATAACAGAATGTCCTTGTGTTGTTCAGATACAGATAAATAATGGTGGTGTGAGAAGAAAATGTTGAGGGACAGCTGGAAGACTTAATTGTGTCTTCATGGTTTGTATAGCATTCAGCTGGTCCGTGTTCAGATTGCCTCTACTTGCCATTGTCTGTCGCGATCACACCGTTTTATGCGAACTCTTGCACTGTTCTGTGTATTATTTTATTTATTTGTGAAATGATTTGCCAGTGAATAATACATTGGTAGTTACCTCTCGTCTTCAAGTGTGTCCTGGGCACAGAGGTACGGATAGGGTTGCAAAGTGTCCAGTATTGATCCGGACTGTCCTGTATTTGGACACTGTCCAGTGAAACATTACAGGGAATACTGGACCTGTACAGTGTGTGTCTGGTATTACTTCTCTGCACATAGAGATCTGACCGGATTGGGGGCCGCGGGATTTCCTCGAGCAGGGCTGTTGCTGTTGCTAGGGGGCTGGGCAGCTTCCTCAATCCTGATTGGCTGCTGCTGGGTAATGCAGCCAATCAGGATGTGGTGTTGGGGGCTAGGAGAGGAGGAAACTGCATGGTGTGTGGGTGTGTGTCTTTCGAGCGCCTCTCACCTTAAACCATTGTGTCCACTGTTTTTGGAGACGCTACCTGGCAACCCTAGTTACTGAGACAATGCATGGTTACATTAAATGAACAGGGTTATACATTAAATTTACAGGCATTTCATGGACAGTTAGAGATAATATATGTTTATGGGCCTATGTAACAGTAGCAGACAAGATTACAATTGTGTAAGACGTGGTAGGGAAGTCCTGCAATGTGCTGTGTTAGGAGAGGTAGGATAGGCCTGCAATGTGCTGTGTTAGGAGAGGTAGGATCGGCCTGCAATGTGCTGTGCTAGGAGAGGTAGGATAGGCCTGCAATGTGCTGTGTTAGGAGAGGTAGGATAGGCCTGCAATGTGCTGTGTTAGGAGAGGTAGGATAGGCCTGCAATGTGCTGTGTTAGGAGAGGTAGGATAGGCCTGCAATGTGCTGGGTTAGGAGAGGTAGGAAAGGCCTGCAATGTGCTGTGTTAGGAGAGGTAGGATAGGCCTGCAATGTGCTGTGTTAGGAGAGGTAGGATAGGCCTGCAATGTGCTGTGTTAGGAGAGGTAGGATAGTCCTGCAATGTGCTGTGTTAGGAGAGGTAGGATAGTCCTGCAATGTGCTGTGTTAGGAGAGGTAGGATAGGCCTGCAATGTGCTGTGTTAGTAGAGGTAGGATAGGCCTGCAATGTGCTGTGTTAGGAGAGGTAGGATAGTCCTGCAATGTGCTGTGTTAGGAGAGGTAGGATAGTCCTGCAATGTGCTGTGTTAGGAGAGGTAGGATAGGCCTGCAATGTGCTGTGTTAGTAGAGGTAGGATAGGCCTGCAATGTGCTGTGTTAGGAGAGGTAGGATATTCCTGCAATGTGCTGTGTTAGGAGAGGTAGGATATTCCTGCAATGTGCTGTGTTAGGAGAGGTAGGATAGTCCTGCAATGTGCTGTGTTAGGAGAGGTAGGATAGGCCTGCAATGTGCTGTGTTAGGAGAGGTAGGATAGGCCTGCAATGTGCTGTGTTAGGAGAGGTAGGATATTCCTGCAATGTGCTGTGTTAGGAGAGGTAGGATAGTCCTGCAATGTGCTGTGTTAGGAGAGGTAGGATAGGCCTGCAATGTGCTGTTTCTGGAGGTACAGTAGATGTGAGCTAACAGTTTTTGTGGGGGCAGTTAATAACTCGATAACTCTGTCTTAATTGTTGTGACTCTGGAGTCACTGCTATGTTGTTAACAAAACGAATACAAAAGCAGCACCTGGTGTGTGTGTGTGTGTGTCCTGGGATATTTATTTGTTGCTCTCAGACTTGTACTCTTTTCTGCCAGCGGGCTCTGCAGCGCATTGTAGAGCCACCAGTCGGCAATGCTCTTCGGGCCCCTGTGACAGTGAAAGGAGTTTACTGAAGAGGTAAAGGAATATTTATTTACACTCTCAATATTATTGACTTAATTCTACCTTCCTAACTGTGCGCTGCTGGCTCAGCCACAAAGGAACGTGTAGGGTGGCCAACTCCTATGCTCAAGGACCACCAATAGGCCAGGTAATAGGGCTATCCCAGCTTCAGCACAGGTAGCTCAATCAATGGCTCAGTCGAAGAAGCAGGGGTAGCCCTAATCCCTGACCTGTTGGTGACGCTCGAGGACAGCAGTTGGACACCCGTGCCATAGACTCTCTGCCTGCAGGATAGAGCAGACGCTGCCCTTCCAGCAAGATAATGATGTCGAGTAAACGTCACCGTCTTTACAAACAGCCAATCATTTTCTTGTGTCTCCAAGAAAATACAAATGGGACGATGGTTCTGAACGTCTGCACAAAATGAGGCACTGAGCTAGTTAGACAGGCTGTCAGCATGTTGTACGAATAGGCAGTAACTACAAAAACCAGGAGTTTTACCATCTGAGATGCTACCTCCCAAGAACCCCGCCTGTTTGTTTTTGTATATAGATAAGAAAACACGAACACAGGGAATCTTTTGTCATAAAATAATGCAGTTTCCCTCCTTCCCTGCTCTGTGAAAGCTTTAAGCCGGTATATATTTCCTTGCTGAGCTACCTGCCAGATGTCTTTTTTTTAATGTTGAACAATGTGGCACATATTTAATATAGCGTTCGAGTGAAAGTCTATTATCCATGCTGTTTCATTTAAGAAAAGGGCTTATTTAAAGACAAATATTGTTTTGTTTTTTAGCTCACCAAGACTGAAAAGTGTAATTAATCTGACATTCCAAGGGCTTCTTTTTGTTCCGACGTATTTTTGTCCCATGTTTTCAATGCATACAAAACAAACCACTTCTCTAGGGTTAGAATTAAGGGTGTGTTTTCAGGGCAGCTAGTTCAGACAAGAACAATATTAATAATGATATACACCTCAAAAGATCCTTTTAGCCACAGATGTAATGATTGACTATTTAATTGCGTGGTCTGTATCAAATTATAATGTTAATACAATAATTGTCCATTTAAATGTGTTTTGTCTTTAAATCGTTGGCGCAGTTAATTAAATCTTTTTGGGGAAATGTTAATTGCTATTTGTAGATAATGCATCATGGGAAATGATCCATTTGCATTAACATTTTCAGCACTGTTCTGAATTGTTATCTCAGATCACATTTTTATCGGTTAACAAATCAATACGTAATACTGTACTTTGAAACACAGCTAAGAAATGTGCTATAAAAATGAGTAAATCGGTGTCTAAAATGTTACGGTAAGAGCTGTAGTACAAACACACACACTTCCTGTAGGCTCAGAATCCAAACCCACCAAACACTGAATATTGCGTCAAAATGAGCGTTACTGGGAGGCTGACCTCATGTATAGAACAAAAGATGCCCATATGCTATATCCAATATGACAAATGATATAGTTAAATACTTATCTGTTTTTGTTCCCATAAGTGAGGGTCATTTAGTTCATATTCTTTGGCCAAAGCATTTTAAGGTTGCAAACTATGCCAAGGTATCCCCAGGGGATCCAAAATGACCCTCACTTCTGAGAAGAAACATAGATAAATATTTAACTGATATAATGTGTCATATTGGATGTAGTATTGGGACTTCTTGTCTTTTGTCCGAGCTGGACGACTCCTGGAGGAGTGTGGGTTCGTTGTGACTTTGTGTTACATTTGTATGAAGCAAACAACAGTAGATGTAATGGGGTGTATGGAACCTTTGATACGGAAAGGAGCATTTGGACGCACCCATTTAGCCGTGACCAAACGCCAGTCGCAAGCCTCCATCGCAGCTGATTCGCAGCTGGAACCTCAGCCGCCGGCTTCTTCGAAGATAAGTTTTATTATTGGTTAGGGTGGGGGTTAATTTAAGGGTTTTAGCGGTTAGGGGGTTAATTTAAGGGTTTTAGGTAAGGGCTTTGGTTAGGGGTTTTTAGGGTAAGGAGTTTTTGTGTAGGGGGCATACTTATCTTAGTGGCCGGCGGCAGAGCGTCCCGACGAAGGCCCGACGGCCATTTGGAAGCGGCAAAATGACCCCGACCAAATGTCCTAGACCACCTTTGATACCTGTGGTGATTTGTGGAAATGTTTCGGAAGTCTCTGCAGTGGAGAGGCCCCAGTAGGAGGAGCATCCTTCCCAAATGTTTAGAACTCCGCAGTCCTCAGGAGTCAAGTCTGCATGACATCTCTTATAGTACTTTGGGTGTGAAAGGCAGCACTTCCTTTTCACTGTTCTTATAACAATGATAAAGAACACACGTGCACATTTCCATGTCTGCACACCTACCTTACCCCCTAATTACACAGCGTATCATGCTTCCACTGCAGCTTAGGATTCTGGGTAATGACATGAATCAGTGAGTACTCGGTGTGTTACTTCTTGCTTTTTATCCACTATAATGTGGATATTTGAAGAAGGGCTGCTGTTTTACCCAGCTTTTTAAAGCAAAGCCTGGATTGAGGAAGGACACGGTCAGCAAACCTAATCACAGACATCCCGTTTCAAACCTTTGGGGCACAGTGTGAGGCTGGTTACTGGTCTGGCTGTGCGAAGCTCCTAGTGCGCTACCAACAATGTACACAAATGGTGAGGAATAAAGTGATAAAAGCGCTCCAATGTATAGCAACGCTAATGAACACTTAATGTATGAGCACGTTCACATGTCCCAGACAGGACCACAAAACCTACCTTACCCATTAATCACACAGCATACAACGTTTCCACTGCAGTCAAGGATTCTGGGTAATGACATGCAAATGAGCACTCGATAGTACGTGACGTTTGGCTTCTTATCCACTTTAACATGGATGCCTATAAGTTTTCTGATGGGATTTTTAACTGCCGGGGACATTCTGCAAAGTACAGTACTGCTTGTGGCAGGGCCGTCCAGGTGCTTTGAATCTCGAACTCCCAAGAGCTTTCAGTTTGAACTTTGACACCTGTGTCACCCTGAGATTTGGGAGATAATGTGATTAAGACTAGATTACACACAGATTACATTGGTTTTAAACCAAGACCACTCCTGTTATACAAATCTACTGGCACACAGGTAAACAGAAGCACTGTAAGATGGTCACTTTTCTGTGCTTACAAACATATGATCCTACACCTGTTGCTTTCGTCTGAGAGGTTTTTTTGGGGGGGGGGGGGGGAGGATGAATATTACAACATATGTAACTCAATAAGCAAGCTCTGTAGCTTTGCAAATATAGATTTGTTCAAGCAGCAATCCCTCCACAACAAAGTCATTGAAGATGATGTGTGGGTGGTAGTGTGTGCTGTGATCAGGTGTTTCCTTTTCATTTCTTATTAAAATGTTGTGACCTGCGTTTCCGCGTTGCACTTTTATCAGAAGCAGCCATGCTTACCTCAACTTGCCTACTAAATTGTATTGTATGTCTTTATTTATATGGCGCCATTAATGTACATAGCGCTTCACAGTAGTAATACATGTGGTAATCAAATAAATAACAGATAATATAAATAACAGGTCATGGGAATAAGTGCTACAGGCATAAAAGTAACATTAAGGAAGAAGAGTCCCTGCTCCGAGGAGCTTACAGTCTAATTGCCTACTGAATTGATGTGCCCCATTACTAAAGACCTCAATACATGTACTCCATGGTGATGGATTTACTTTTCAACACAGAAGGTAGTGTCTAGGAGACCATCGTGTTCTTGCCTGGAATGCACCCAGCCCGTGTCACAGGACTCCGTGATGATGCCTACTCATGTACTACCACCACCTCGTTCAGATTACCACCCCTTCATGCAGGCAGGGCGCTTTGATGCTGCAAACCTGGAAAGCTCAGCATTATACTGACAGAGGTAAAGGGTTCAGGAATGGCTTTCCAATAAACCCTTTACCCCTAAAGTTGCATCTGTATTAATACATGGTTGATCTTGTCAGAGAGCCTTGGCAGGAAGACCTGTATCTGCTACAGGTACCCAGGCGATCAAGGTCATTGCAGCCCTCTATCCTGCAGGGAATTTAGAGCTGCAGTTCAAGCTGCCGTTTTTAAATTCAATATGTGCATCAATACAATCTGCACACTGACAAGTGATTAGCTAAGCTGCAGATCGATCCATTCTCCTGTAATCAAGCGCTTGCTCGGGGCTATTTAATTAATTCAGTTCTTGCACAGAATTTTGGGCAATGTTGTTCCTGGAATCTGATTGACTGGGCAGTTACTAGATACAATTGGTGCACTGCTAGAGAGAGGGCAGGGCTCAAGAGCCAGATAAGGCCTGGGTCCCGCTGCTTCCGACGGCGCGCGTGGCCCTCACCGGACACGAGTTCCTCCCTAGCTGTCCCTAGTCGTCGCTCGCTGCAAGGCTCGCTGCGCACTGTAACGCATCAGCCAGCAGGGGATACACGAGGATCGTGATCCCAAGCGGCGACGCGTCATGTGGTGCGGGAGGGAGCCAATGAGGCGGAGGAGGGAAGCTGTCTAGAGCTCCGGTGCCCGTTTCAGGCTGTGCGTGCTGGGGAGGTTGCGGCCAGCTCTGGCTGCTGATCTCGTCTTCTTCTCGGGGAGGAGAGGCGGCAGCAGCAGCAGATTGGGGGGGTCTGTGCAAAAGCATGACAGCTCCGGCTGGAATCCTGTCTGCTGCCGTTTTGGCCGCGCCCCCCCCCCCCCCCACCTCTTCCCCCCGCGCCGAAAACCGGCTCACCTCAGTACCCATGGGGGGACGGATGGACCGACGGGGAGGGGGGGGAAAGGGGGTCACAGCACGGAGAGCCCTCTGCTCAAACCACGCCCCCCCCCGCTCCAGCTCCCACTCCCTACAGACTGCATATAGCGGTCAAGTGCCTCTCCACGCGCCTCCTGACTGCAGTGCCTGCGCGTGGTCTGAGGCAGCGGGGCCTTAGCCTAAGAAGGGGAAGGGGCTGTCACTTTGGAAATGCTTCCTACATTAGAAACATTAAAAATATCTTTTAAAACATTTTTTTTTTTAAATGCTACAAGTATTTTCTCATAGTACAGAACTGAATTATTAAAAACACACACATGTAGGATATTACTTGAACTGCTGCTTTAAGTGTCTGTAGAAATCGTACACAGTCAGAGGGTTTTCATTTTTGGACAACGATGTATGTTTCGTTTTCCGATCCCTGCAGCTCAGTGTAATTAGTAGCAGAACTGCCTTTGCTTGCTGTGATGTCATGAGTTCTGAAGGCAGTCGTTAAAAACTTGTGACCAGCCGGCAGCTTGACATAAAAATAGGTTTGTATAATTATGCATCTGACCTATAGCAAAGTGGAGGAACTCCAGCATGCATCTGTGAGCGTTTGTAAGGGCAGAGAAAAAAATAGCATGTCAACAGATAAAGCAACATGCATAAATCTCCCGCGTGCTCATTTAGATACATTTCTTGTTCCAACAAAGAAGTAAACATTCTGTAGAAACATACAAATAAGTTTTATTGCTGTCGTTAACCACTGTTTTTTAGTCACATGTTTTTCCTTAGAAGCAACACGACTGTTGTTATCCAGTGAGCCCAGCATGGCAAATACAGAGGAACATATCCTCTGCCATGGTTTTCCTCAAATGAGACAAGTCTCGGTGCAGATCTGCAGACGGTTGTATTGCATATTGAAGTATCTTTCCGTTCCGAGATTTGTGTTCCTTGTTTCTTGTTAAACCCTTTTCTTGCCAGAAGAGTTAAATACTTGGGTAAAATGCATTGGTGAAGTTAAGTAGAAATTGCATCCGTGCAGAAAAAGTAACGATGCTCCGCGCATCGATCAAGCCTGCAGAAAACGATGGCTCAAAGAGACGTGCTCAACACCCCAACTACATGAGGTTGCACTCCAGTCTCGATTATAAATGTCAGTCCAAAGTCCATCTAATGGTATCGATTAGGAAAGGGGCCTCCAAACCTGTCCTCAAGAGCCGCGCACAGGCCAGCTTTTATGGATATCCCTGCTTCAGCACAGGTGGCTCAATCAGTGGCTCAGTCGAAGACTGAGCCACTGATTGAGCCACCTGTGCTGAAGCAGGGATATCCATAGAAGCCGGCCTGTGTGCGGTTCTTGAGGACAGGTTTGGAGACCCCTGGATTAGGAGAGATGATGCCATGAAATTAACTTGCAGGGAGAGGTTTGGGGATCTGGAGAATTTTATATTACTGTCGTGAAAAGGTGAAGTTGGGGTCCCTCTTATCCGCCGGCGTAACGATTAGAATGAAGCTCTGTGAAGCCCTTAGGGACGGTCTTGGACATTTGGTAGCTGCCCTTTTGCCGCGACAGTCTCTGCCGGTGTTTAGCCGCCACTCACCTCGCCGCAGGGACACCTCTCTGCCGGCCGCTGCGCCACTAAGATGTAAGCCCCTAACCTTATCCTTGATCCTAAAAATACCTAGTCTTAAGCCTTAATGCTAACACTACCCCTTACCCTAAACCCTTTACACTAATCCCCTACCCATAAAACCTAACCCCTTACCCTAAAACCCCTATCCTTAACCCTCTACCCTAACCGCGAAAACCCCTAAAATGAAGTTACCTTATTGGCGAGACAGCGGAGTGTCCAGCGGCGCTGCGGCAAAGGGTTCCTTGATGGTGGAACGAGGGCGGAGAAGATTCCGATTAGCGAAAGGCACCTTCTGAAAACGAACACTGCAGCAAGCGTATAACGTTGTCATGTAGTTTATGACGATATTAATGCCGTCTTTTCAGGGATCGACCGTTTATTTAAAATGTGTTTATTGAATAGAAAATGAAGATTGCGGCAAATGTCTCTATATCTGCCAAGGAGTGCCGTTCTTGCACACAACTTTTAGGAATTTGTAATGCCAGCCACATTGTAGATTCGATTGAAATTATATGTTGTGATTATAATCAAAGAGCAAAGCTCACCATGTATAGCGTTCCAGCCATTCCCGAGCTTTACAGAACAGATAATAAAATACATAGTATTATAATGCAACAAAATTACATGATTGGAAAAGGAATCCCCGCCCCAGGGAACTTACAATCCAAGATTCAGCTAAATCAGGACTCGTGACATTACCTAAAGAAGTAACAGACGTTGATTTTAATAATAATAATAATAATAACTTTAATATAGCGTTTTTTTGCCAATGGAGCTGTAAGTGCTTCACAATTACAGTATACAGGCATACCCCGCATTAACGTATGCAATGGGACCGGAGCATGTATGTAAAGCGAAAATGTACTTAAAGTGAAGCACTACCTTTTTCCCACTTATCGATGCATGTACTGTACTGCAATCATCATATACGTGCATAACTGATGTAAATAACACATTTGTAACAGGCTCTATAGTCTCCCCGCTTGCGCACAGCTTCGGTACAGGTAGGGAGCTGGTATTGCTGTTCAGGATGTGCTGACAGGCGCATGCGCGAGCTGCCGTTTGCCTATTGAGCGATATGTCCTTACTCGTGAGTGTACTTAAAGTGAGTGTCCTTAAAGCGGGGTATGCCTGTAGTGCGCATTGCATATTATTATTACATACACAGGGAGATAGTGACTTGCCCTAGGTCACAAGGAGCTGACATCAGGAATTGAACCAGGTTCTCCTGCTTCAAACTCGTTATCAGTGTCTTTACTCACTGAGCCGCTCCTCCTCCCTGAGGTTAACACATTCACATATCCAAAAGCAACGACCAGATAGACATTTAACTGGCATACGGTTCACATCCTGTATTGTTGCATAACATTGCGTTATCTTCCAATAAGGTGACGTTGCGTATGTCTCAGCCTTACTCGCATCCCGACTCAGAAGTAGGGCTCTGAGAGGAGAGAGAGAGAGTACAGTCTCCTCTCCAGGAAAAGCCCTATTTCAGGGTCTGGATGCGAGAAACGACACGTTTAGATATGACCTAACTTACGTAATATAAAGTGCATGCGTTCACCTTAACGAAATGTAGTGGGCTAGCTGCTGATAGGGTGAATGCCTCTTTGTGTACGGATGTTTTATCACTAATATCTGTAAAAAAAAAAAAAGGGATGACGGTAATCTACAGTAGGTTATGTATGGTGCGCTCAATTCCAGTCCTCAATACCCCCCAAGTCAGGTTTTAAGGATATCCCTGCTTCAGCACACATGGTTCAGTCTCTGACTGAGCCTCTGATTGAACCACCTGTGCTGAAGCTGGGATATCCTGAAAACTGACCTGTAGGGGTGTGTTGAGGCCTGGAGTTGAGCGCCCCTGGGTTAGGTCACATTATATACAGTAGCCGAAGTGATGATTCTTGCAAAATAAAACTTAAGATCGTAAACTGTCTGGACCGGTATTCCCCCAAACTTGCAAGAAACCTTAAAAAAGAGCGGGCATTACATTAGCCACCTGATATAGTGACTTTGCAGGTGTGTTATAGTTCACATACACCCAAATACATCCACTCAGCTACCTTTACTTTTCATTTCTTATATTTCCTTATGAAATTCTCCAGTAGTTTTACATTTTGAGCAAATAACATGTGTGAACATGCTATTAGAGGGCTTCTAGACGGCAAAGATGTTTTTACCAGGGATTGCAAATAGACGTGATGATGTTTAATGAATGCAGAGAGCATCAACCTTTTCGAAGAGCTTTGTACTAAATTTGCCGCACTTGCGTCTTTGAGTGATATGGGGAGTGGTTTGTTCAGGAGTTTCTTACAGCATGGCTATAAAAGTACACGATGTAGCAATGTTTTCATCTCTACGTGCTTCAATGTTGTCATTATGTCATATTATTGTTGATGTCTTTACTCGAGCGATCCACGTTAAAGTTATGAAACTTGAAGGCGCGTTCTAAGATGAGTGCCCCTGTTTTTCAGCATGGGTGGTGCCACGAACGCACACCTGTGAGCACGGGACTTGTATATAGACAAGGGTTAATACACACAGTTAACTAGCTGACTCACCATTCACCTATGCAAGGTACCACAAGTAACATCTACCCATAATCTGTCACAATATATATCTTAACTCTCTTCCGCCACCGAAGAAATATCAAATATGTAGTTTGTAGAGTCTCTTGACCCCTGTTTATTAAGAAAAGTATGTATGTCACACACATCAGTTGCAGCAAAATGTGCCCGTAAATGTCAATTACTCTACAAAGTTCAATCAGAGCCCAAAGATATACTTATTAAAGTTTAGATTGAATATACAAAAGTAGTACTGTACAGTGCTTGGGTTACAGAAAAAAGATTATCTACAAGAACATAAAGTATAAAATGCAGACCGTTTCTAAAAATAAAGGGAACAAACAGACTCTAACTTACATTATCGTATAACATTGATCAGATCTTTTCCCAAAGGGTCTTGAGTAGAAATGGAAGTTTCCGTGTTCCAGCATGGATACTCTCTTAGTTGAAATCTCATTTCATAACTCCGTTGCAGGGTCTTTATCACAAACCCTTGCACATTGAAACATCCTATCTCTGTGTGTCCTCAACCTACTCCTTTTCATCAATTGGCCCCTATCTTTTCATCAGTCAGCCTCCATGACAGTTTTATGACTGAAGGGGAAAAAAAAAACCTTTCTTTTGACTTTTAAACTTTGCCTCAAGTTATAAAAGACCGTACTTTCCATAATACTTCGACAAAAGCCATTTTCGCTGTTGCGTCTGTGTACTTAATATGCACGAAAACAAAAAGAAAGCGCAAAAAGGGAAAAACACAATTAATAAAGATAATAACCTTTATAGTAACCTTAAAAATGAAATGCTACAAAACATTACATAAAATAAGGGTTCACATGAACCCACACTCTCACAGTTGCAGACTACTACCCTGAATCAAAGTGTAATGGTATTAAAACGTCCTGGGATATGGTCAGATGTTACCACAGCTTACATTGAGTGTAAACAGGGCCCGCACTCCATGCAAGGTGAGGGAAGGAACCACCGCAGTCTCTCCAGCTCCCGTCGTCACAGCTCGAGAGACTGCGGTGGTTCCTTCCCTCACCTTGCATGGAGTGCGGGCCCTGTTTACACTCAATGTAAGCTGTGGTAACATCTGACCATATCCGAGGACGTTTAACACCATTAGACCTATGGGCTTTGATTCAGGGTAGTACTCTGCAACTGTGAGAGTGTGGCTTCATGTGAACCCTTATTTTATGTAATGTTTTGTAGCTTGTCATTTTTAAGGTTACTATAAAGGTTATTATCTTTATTAATTGTGTTTTTCCCTTTTTGCGCTTTCTTTTTGTTTTCATGTTTCGTATTCACCCCGCTGATCACGGGAGAGTGAGAGCTGCAGAGGGAGACCCCCTATTGTGAATCCAGGGGATCTTTTGAGACTGCGCGCATCTTTACTACTTTACTTAATATGCACGCCTGAATGTGTAATATGGCACTTTAACTCCCACTTTTGCATGAGAAACAGATATCTGGGATTATAACATAGACCACTTTGTCATTCTTGGTATCATTTGATTCGTGGAATCGCAACTCTTACAAAGAAGAATCTGTCATTCTTGCGAATCGCTGTCGGACTTGTGATATTTCACTTTAGTAAACTTAGCCCAAAGCTTTGGGCTGTTATCTTGGCCAAACCCCCTGGTATGCCCCAGATCCCCCAGGAATAATGCCTTTTCAATGTTCATTTAAAAGGGTTTCGTTTATCCTACTATTGTCAGAATAGAATTGTGACGCCATATTTCAATCCCCCCACTTACAAACCCAGGGGTTGACCCCAGATACCCTCAGTCCTTTAAAACCCATACAAACAGGCCTGGTCAGTGGTTTGATGGGCCAATTGTAGTATTTTTAAGATCATTTGTAAGTAAAATGAACCTCTGGTGTGACCAGATAGATTGAAATACTTAATACTTTCTGCCATTTCCATTACAGGTGGGAAACGAGGGGTTTCTCGAGCGAAACTGCATTCATTTCAGCTCCGGGAACCCTCTGGTCCCCAAGATACACACGGGGAAGGTGCCGCCGGTTCTTCATGGAGATTTAAATCCCTGGCGTCTCACAGTCCAATAGGAAACCGCGATGAATGGTGTTGCGGCTTCCTATTGGCCTAGGTGACGCAGGAGATGTAAACCTCCATTTTCTTTCCCATGGAGGGGAGGAGCCGGAATATCCCAATAAATATCCCGGGAAGTAGGGGTGGTCCTTAAGGACCGGAGAACTAATCCTTTAAATAACAGATCTGCCACATGTTGCCGGAAAGAAACTCAAATAAGTTTCATACCAAATTGAGACACAATTTTTTTTCGCGACATGTTATTGAAGAAATATTATCGTGTTGATAGATATCTAACCAGTTTGGGTTGGACGTTTCATTGCACGGTGTACAGTACAGTATGTGTTGTGCTTTGTGCTATTACACTTCTGGTCCTGATTTTACAAACAGTTAAATAAACCCTAAGTGAGGGGAAAAAATATTTTAAAATGATTACATGACGACAAACAGCAACTCGTGGGGCCACGGGGCACTTTTTTTTTTTAACTGTTTTGAATATTTTCATAAATTAGAAAGGTGAATGAGGAGGGATACCACACATAATATGGATGAAGAATGGGAGGATGAGGCGGGCACGGTGCAATTCATGTACATTATTTGATAGTAAATGAACAATTCAGATAAAATAAATTGACCTATTTACATGATGAAATTGTGACATATTGTGAAGATTCCCAGGGGAGCCAGATCTCGCAGAATACGTGGGACTTTTTAATCATATGTGAACATCCGTTCTGTGTTACCTACTTACAGGTGCAACCAATAAAAACCATCATTCAAAAAATCATGTCACCTTGACCAAGGGGTCTCAAACTCAGGCCTCAAGGGCCATCAACAGGCCAGCTTTTATGGATATCCCTGCTTCAGCACAGGTGGCTCAATCTTAGACTGACCCACCTATGCTGAAGCAGGGATATCCATAACAACTGACCTCTTGGTGGCCTTTGAGGACTGACTTTGAGACCCCTGTCTTAACCCCACATTTAATTGATAAATAGGTTTCTAATGTAGAGAACTGTTATCCGGGAATCATTGTGAACGTATTTTCTGTAGTTCTGTTCCAGCTCTGATTGAAGCAGCTCACTATGCAGAGGCATTCTTTGCTCTGCTATGTACTGTATGAAGTCCTAATTATCTCCTAACAAAAGCAGCAAGTGTTGTATGATGTCTGGTATACTTTAGCACCGCTGTTACACGGTATATTTTCAGGCCTTCATTGCAACGAAATAAAAAAATAGCGGTGCACAGCACACTGAAACACTGAGGGCTGGGACTTGCAGCACTATTGAAAATGTATTGGCACATTGCAAAAGACATGGTAAAAATCACCAACGCGTTTCGTGCCTCGCTGGCACTTGATCATTTGCATAGTTTTGTAACAACTCTCGAACACTGAATAGCCATCAAATTTAGCCTACAATGTGCATTCACTTTATTACAAAAGACAATCCCACCTATTTAATGGCAGTTCTTGCTAAGCACCTGCAAATGAGCAGTCTATTAAGACAGCTCTCCCTCTATTAGAGAGGTTATAGGAGCTTTTTTGCAAGTGCAGCAGTGTTAGGACCTACAGATGGGCCATAGCGTGAAGTGGTTGTTGGCTTAACATACGTTGGCCAAAGAATTGAAGTTAATGACCCTTGCCTATGAGAAGATAAGGATTTAGCTATATAAGGCCAGAAATAAAGGCAGCAATGTGTGGGATCGCCCCCTATTTTGGCCCCGTGCCCCCAATCGCTCCCTACAGACCAGATGACGGTTTTAAGCTGTGCATGCACCATGCAGCAGCCTCCACCGGGGACCTAGCCCAATGTGTCATGTTAGATGTAGCACTGGGCCTTACTGTCTTTTCTTCTATACAAGAGGTCACAATCCTAGTCGCACTCATTTTTTGACACAATATATATGTTGTGGTAGATTTTGGGTTCTGAGTTCACAGGGACTGCGCGCGTTTGTTTACTTTTTTATAACTGCAATATCTGTCGGTAAGATGGGCTGCACCTTTTAATATTGGAAATGAAAGTGTCAACAATGGTATTACATGTGATCGTATAATTAGAGAAACATTTAATCCCGCGTGATCATGGACACTTATAAAAGAGGTGTGCGGTGATTTGGACTTGGGGCTCTTTTGATGCCGTATCTTGGCAAGCTTGTTGTGGGATATGCGAGTGCTGATTGATGCAGATTAAAGCTTTTTTTGAATGTGGGAGGAAGGAATTTACAGAGTAAGGCTGAATAAAGCCATTTCCTTCATCCCCTCTCTATTTGCCTCTCAAAGCAAATTCTTTGTGGTGATCCAAATGATGGGAAAGAGGACTCCTTGCAACATCAGTGAAACTTGTTCCACTGACACCAGGAAATCTTCCTGACCTCAGGATCTGGCTATCTTGGATCTGGCACAGATACAGTGGCGAGAAAAAGGTTGTGAACCCCAGTGATAATTATGGAAGTTCCATAGTTTTTCCATGATCACCTTCTTGAATCAAAACCCGGCTTTTCTTAAATATCCAATCGGGTTTATATTAACCAATTCCAGGTCTTTTGAAACGAATTGATGTTTGAATTAGACAAACGATGAGTAATTAAGAGGCAGGGTATGTGCAAAAGTAAGTGAAACCCTGGTTTTATCAGCTACATTAAAGGGGACAATTAGAAGCGGGTGTTTGAATAATTAGGTAGATCTTCAGAGGTGAGTTTGGAAGGCCCCACCCTAATATGCACCGTACAGGTGTGTGTGGAAACATGTCACAGTACAATTCCAAAGTACGGGGAAACCGTTTCGGGCGATGAGAATCCTGCTTGTGCAGCCAACACAACATAGGCTTATCAGTCTTTGACTTAGCCACTGACTGAGCCACCTGTGCTGAAGCAGGGATATCCTGAAAACCTTACCTGTTGGTTGCTCTTGAGGACTGGAGTTGGCCACCCCTGCTTTACACTGTGCCATGGTTGACAAGACTGTAGGAGCCTTGTTTTGACTATCGCCCTTGTGTCAAATTTAGCACCTCTCCCTCCACAACCCAGCATGATCCCTGTCCAGAAGCTCGCACGGCGGCGAGTCATGCTATATGTATGAGCAGCTCTGTGGTCACAGCAGTTGTTTCCCATGTTTTTCTTCGCTGGAACGCTGTGCGGCACAGACCTTATGTCAATCTCACCGCAGTTATGTTCATTCATCAACATTTGTCTCAAACATCGAGGACAACAACTGTTTTATGGTGTGGCATACTTCAACCCTTCTAGTGCTCCGTTAAAAAGCAGTGTATCGGATTATATCCCTTGTACTTGTTTTAAGAAAAGTTGCAGTTTTTTTTAAATGTTAGTTGTATTTTCAACTCCAGAATATTCCATAGGTTTTTTTGTTGCTTGTTTTAGTTATGTGATTGAGAAAGAATATGTTAATTTTAAAGCAAGCCATGTCCTACATGTGTTTTTTTTTAATAAATCAATTCTATACTATGAGAAAATACTTGTAGCATTTTTTTTTAAAACAGCACTCTGACATTTTTAATGTACAGTATTATAATGTAACAAGCATTTTTTGTTTCTATAGCAACCACTTGCAATGTGACATCCCCTTCCTCTTCTGAAACAGAAGAGCCTTTTTGAGCCCTGTCCTCTCTCTAGCAGTGCACCAATTGTATCCAGTGGTCACATGATCTTCCCCACAGAACTTTGCATCTTGGGTCCTCTTCTGCTGCACTGACAGCCATTTAATGGCCCCCCGAGCAGAATCTTTGCCCATCGATTGGCAATTTAGCTAATCACTTATGATTGTGTGGATTGTATTGATGCACATATTAAAGGGGAATAAAAACAAAAGGCAGCTTGGATGGCGGCTTTAAGGTGACTGATCATTTTTGAAATGGAAGGGGGACACCGCGGTCTTGTTGCAAAATAGGGAATGTATTGAGCCACAGTGGATAAAACCAAGGTTTATGCGGCTTGTGCGAAATATCTGTCAAGAACTCATATTTATGCAGTTGTAATATGCAGATGTATTGATCCACTATGGATTATCCCGGAGCACTCACTGCTGCCATGTGAACACTACTGCAGGCGTGGGGCCTTTTAAAATAAAAATGTAATTAAAACTAGGAAACAAAAAATGAGCTTGGTAATCTGTTTTATAAGGTACAGGCATACCCCGGTTTAAGGACACTCACTTTAAGTACACTCGCGAGTAAGGACACATCGCCCAATAGGCAAATGGGAGCTCGCGCATGCGCCTGTCGGCACGTCCTGAACAGCAATACCGGCTCCCTACCTGTACCGAAGCTGTGCGCAAGCGGGGAGACTATAGAGCTGTTACAAATGTGTTATTTACATCAGTTATGCACGTATATGATGATTGCAGTACAGTACATGCATCGATAAGTGGGGAAAAGGTCGTGCTTCACTTTAAGTACATTTTCGCTTTACATACATGCTCCGGTCCCATTGCGTACGTTAAAGCGGGGTATGCCTGTATTATTACAGGGAGATCACGAGGGGAATGGCACCGTGAACATATAAACACAGGTTCACCCTCCTTGCCATACAGGGAAAAAAAAAAGCTGCTGTGTATTTCTATTCTCACACACCACAAACTGACATGTGAAGATACCTAAGCATGCAGTTTGTCAAATATACCAGCAGTGTGTGAGTGTGTGAGTGTGTGAGTGTGTGAGTGTGTGAGTGTGTGAGTATAATATTATATTGCACAGGCACCACCAGACAGCGATAGGAGGTTAATGGATTAACCCATGGCAGTGAAATGGTTAAACTAAGGGAATTGATCGTTTATTTTATTTTTTTTAAATGATCATTCTTTTAAGATCATGTTTGAAAGGGGAATTGTGACAATGTGCACCTAATGTGCCCTTACTGTGTTCTTATTACCAGCTGCTCCCCAGACATGGACGGAGCGAGCGCCCATAGACATCGCTGGTCGTCTGGCAACTAGTCGGTGTGAAAACAAAAGAACGGTTTCAGGCTTCCAAGGCAGATTTAAAATACTTACACTGAACACATTTAATTTTAACCTAATAAAGCCCATCACTGCCATGAGTTCACTCTGATAGAGATCCAAGTGGGATGGTACCTCTAAATTAGGGGCCTCGAGCTCAGTCCTCATGGGCCACCAACAGGCCAGCTTTTATGGATATCCCTGCTTCAGCACAGGTGGCTCAATCAGTGGCTCAGATTTTGCCACCTGTGCTGAAGCAGGGATATCCATAAACCGGGGCCTGCTAGTGGCCCATGAGGACTGAATTTAAGACCCTTGATCTAAATGTACAGTCTAGGCAGGGGCTGTTGATTTGAATGGGAGCTGTGATCTGTTGCTTCGGACCCTGAGCTTATACTGTGTGCACTGACGCTTGCACGCCCAAAGTGCAGGATCCCTTGAGGCTGCTCCTAGTGCGCACGCACGACGGAGCGACCACGTTTTGAAAAGACAAATGTGTCGTCTTCGCGTCACGTGAGCGGTTCATCCAGTCACGGCAAACCCGCTCCGTGATATCATGGTCATGCCCCCGTCACACCTACATCACCCTCCCCCCAAGCCCCCCATCACCTCCTGCACTATGAGCACAGATTGCTTGTGCTACAGCAGCAAGAGCTCGCACTCTCGCAAGCAAGCGGAGTGTATGAGCTCGCACTCTCGCAAGCAAGCGGAGTGTATGAGCTCGCACTCTCGCAAGCAAGCGGAGTGTATGAGCTCGCACTCTCGCAAGCAAGCGGAGTGTATGAGCTCGCACTCGCAAGCAAGCGGAGTGTATGAGCTCGCACTCGCAAGCAAGCGGAGTGTATGAGCTCGCACTCTCGCAAGGAAGCGGAGTGTATGAGCTCGCACTCTCGCAAGCAAGCGGAGTGTATGAGCTCGCACTCTCGCAAGCAAGCGGATTGTATGAGCTCGCACTCTTGCAAGCAAGCGGAGTGTATGAGCTCGCACTCTCGCAAGCAAGTGGAGTGTATGAGCTCGCACTCTCGCAAGCAAGCAGAGTGTATGAGCTCGCACTCTCGCAAGCAAGTGGAGTGTATGAGCTCGCACTCTCGCAAGCAAGCGGAGTGTATGAGCTCGCACTCTCGCAAGCAAGCGGAGTGTATGAGCTCGCACTCTCGCAAACAAGCGGAGTGTATGAGCTCGCACTCACAAACAAGCGGAGTGTATGAGCTTGCACTCACAAACAAGCGGAGTGTATGAGCTCGCACTCTCGCAAGCAAGCGGAGTGTATGAGCTCGCACTCTCGCAAGCAAGCGGAGTGTATGAGCTCGCACTCGCAAACAAGCGGAGTGTATGAGCTCGCACTCTCGCAAGCAAGCGGAGTGTATGAGCTCGCACTCGCAAACAAGCGGAGTGTATGAGCTCGCACTCGCAAACAAGCGGAGTGTATGAGCTCGCACTCACAAACAAGCGGAGTGTATGAGCTCGCACTCACAAACAAGCGGAGTGTATGAGCTCGCACTCACAAACAAGCGGAGTGTATGAGCTCGCACTCTCGCAAGCAAGCGGAGTGTATGAGCTCGCACTCGCAAACAAGCGGAGTGTATGAGCTCGCACTCGCAAACAAGCGGAGTGTATGAGCTCGCACTCACAAACAAGCGGAGTGTATGAGCTCGCACTCTCGCAAGCAAGCGGAGTGTATGAGCTCGCACTCGCAAACAAGCGGAGTGTATGAGCTCGCACTCGCAAGCAAGCAGAATGTATGAGCTCGCACTCTCGCAAGCAAGCGGAGTGTATGAGCTCGCACTCTCGCAAGCAAGCGGAGTGTATGAGCTCGCACTCTCGCAAACAAGCGGAGTGTATGGGCTCGCACTCGCAAACAAGCGGAGTGTATGAGCTCGCACTTGCAAGCAAGCGGAGTGTATGAGCTCGCACTCGCAAGCAAGCGGAGTGTATGAGCTCGCACTCTCGCAAGCGATCGGATTGTATGAGCTCGCACTCTCGCAAGCGATCAGACTGTATGAGCTCGCACTCGCAAGCAAGCGGAGTGTATGAGCTCAGCCTTAGTCATCTACTGTATATGAGCCACGGCACTCTGTACTTTTATACCCTATTTTCACGGCCTGTATTATGGTTACTTGATCATTTAAGAAGTGGGCGCCCAGTATTCGGCCCTAAAGCTCACACACAACCCCAGACACAGAATAAATAGGACATGATGCTTTTGTTTGTGCTCCTCAGTGGGGAGGTCTCCACTAACAACATAACAAATGCAATTTCATTAACAAAATAAAACCCACTTTCACCATAAAGTATGTGATCTGAATGTAAAAGGGAAAGTAAAGTCAAGCCGATGAAGAAAATAATGAGATGAAGCAAGTGCAGCTGTACCTTTAAAGTGATACAGATCCAATTGTGCAGCTTGGTTCCACTCCAAGCAGCAGAGGAAATGATGGCTATTGTGAGTGCGCAGAGCAGATGTTTTAGTTGGAGTGGCGATGTGCCGCCTGACTAAAATAAATCCCTGCTTCCAGTAAGTCCACAGAGTTCAGTTACAGTGGGGGGGACGGAGTCAAACAATGTCCATGTACATTACTGACAATTGCAGAAAGCATTAACCTCACTCGGTACAGTTCATATCAAGACCAGCTAATGTACCTGATGGGACTTCAGCTATATATACATTTATTTTACTGGTTAGACCAGGGCTGGCCAACTCCTGTCCTCAAGGGCCCCCAACAGGTCAGGTTTTCAGGATATCCCTGCTTCGACTGAGCCTCTGATGGAGCCACCTGTGCTGAAGCAGGGATATCCTGAAAAGCTGACCTGTTGGTGGCCCTTGAGGGCTGCAGTTGGCCGCCCTTGGGTCAGATTATCATATATTTGTCCTCACTTCCTGCCTTTGTAAATCTGTAAAAAATCAAAGGTGTTGACTAGTTACCACTTACTTTTCTGTCTGTTGGGATGTTCGTTTCCAACCTCCTAATAATGTTGTGCTTGTTTGGAGATATAATGTCCCACCATAAAGATATATGTATATTTCCTTTCTTTTTGTACATGCAGTAGTAGAACAAATGACAAAGGGAACAGGAAGTTTCTAAAACACGGTGTGAATGCAATATACACTATGTCATTGATAAAGCTGTGTTTGTACATCTTGTTATGACTGTGTGTGTTTCTACTACAGGGATGTGGAAAGTGAAACGAGGATACGGTGGGAATAAAGGAACAGGTTTTAGCTTCATAAAGGCAGCTGAGAAAGATGCAGCCCTCCCTGCCCGGCTCTTATGGAGGTTACATAGGTGTCTGTGATATTGGCCATTCGGGGTGCATTACCTTGTCAGGGGTGCCATCTATGCAGCTGGAAATGATGGGCACCAGGAATTTATAGTTATGAAAACAAGCATCTTTTTAGTCTGTACATGTACAACCCCCCTAGATACATACATGTATTCCTAGGGAGGTGCTTTTCTTTTAACTGGGGTGTGTGTCTCACTGTTACTTTCTTGAGTGACTCTCATTGGATCCATGCATCTCTCTCTACCTCCAGGGTTCCAGCTTGGGCTACCCATACTCACTGTATCATCCCTGCACTCTCTCCTGCGTACCCCACCTCTAGCATGCTGATGCGGAGTTGGCAGGGGGTGTCTCTTTCGCCGTTGACTACACCTCATTCCCTCGGGATCCTTACCTAGGTACTGAGTCCCAGGGCTACGGTTGGGGTAACCCCTAAGGGACACAGGCTTCCACTATGGAAGCCTGTAATCTTCAGTTCAATCATGGCCGGGGACCTTACTTCAGTGGGGAACTTCCCTGACTGCAATAAAAGAAAAGGGATACAGTATAATATGTATGTACATTATCTACCCCCTTACTGGAAACCTATTTACATTACTTAACTGTGAGGCTCCTCCAACTGTCACTCCTCCCTGGAACCTGAGTTACAGAAGCTTCCCCTTTTCTATTTATAGCCCAGTCTGATGTTGGGGTCTCCAGGCAGAAAGGGGGTAGAGCTTAGTACCATGTGATAGGGAAGGGGTGTTACCCTGTGTGGGCCCACACAGTTAACCCCTTAAGGTCCTAGTAATTCCAAAGGGGGGTTACAAAGTATATTTGGAAAACAACGGATGCACAGTGGCTGTTTGCTTTTTAAAGAGGCAATCCAAGCATGTGATTTTATTGGCGATCTTTTTATTTTTTATTTTTAACAAGGGATTGAAACAGCGGAATCAGAGCTGAGTCCCATTCATTTCAGCTCCTGCTTCCAGAGATACTGTACTTCGCTCCATAGTGGACGCCGCTCCGCTCGAGTTCATATAATGCCGGAGTTTCAAAGCTCCTGCGCCTTGCGGGCCAAAAGGGAGCACTGACAGCATCAATTTTGGCTTCCTATTGGCTCGCGTGACGTGGGAGCTTTAAACCTGGCTGAGATACCGGCGCCCCCTTTGGAGGTCCGTATCCCGGGAAGCAGGGGATCCCCCGAGCTCACGTTAATGAGGTTTAGCTCCAGAGACCCCCTGCTTCAATCTCATGTAAGAAAATAAAAATCGGCTTGAATTGTTCCTTTAATTGGAGAAGAGAAAAACGCTGACACCATGAACCTCTGCTTCAAAGAGCTTACAATCTAATACAGAGTTGAGACAGAGGAACGTCTCTTCTCTGGCCTCTTGCAACCCTTCTGTTTTCTCTTCCACGGTTTAAAAATCTGGCCTGCCAGGTAGGGTGGCCCCTTTAAATGCAGGGCTAACATTGTTTTCAGCACCTGCCCAGCACAGCTTCTCCTGTGAACCTTGTGTTTGCATTTCTGTAGATGTTGTTCTCTGGTTATGCAGCCGGCATGGCCATAAACTGATTATAACAAGAGACGGAAGTGTATTTCCCTTCTGAAAAAGTGCCACTTCAGTTGAGAGGGAAGTGAATGTATGAACAAAACCTCACTGTGCCTTCTGTATTAGTTACCCAGCAACCACCTTCCTGCTCCCCACCACTACCTTCCTCTCCCCACCATTAACCATGACAAGTTGTGTGTGCTAGAGATGAAGGTTTTCTTGTGGCACGTGGAGAACAAATTACTATTAAGTACATGAGATGCGAGGAAACTAGACTGTATATTGTGTGTGTGTGTGTGTGTGTGTGTGTGTGTGTGTGTGTGTGTGTATGAAGAGATCAGTGTATCTCGAAAGCTCTCACAAATAAAAGCATTTCGTTAGCCACAGAACGGTATCATCTATTTATTTTTGGATTATTGAAGCTCGGCTAACACGGTACATATATATATATATATGAGGTAATATATATTTTTTAAACAACCTTCAATTCATTTTTTTGTGTATTGTAATGTAACAAGCATTTTTTGTTTCTATAGCAACCATTTACAAAGTCACGTCCCCTTCCTCTTCTGAAACAGGCTTTGGCACACCCCTTTGAGCCCTACACTCTCTCTAGCAGTGCACCAATTGTATCTATTGACTGCCTGGTCACATGCTTGTGATGATAGAGATGATTTGGCCCGGGATTAAAGGGGTTACACCCCATTTGGCCACCCTCTACTCTCACCTGGGAAGCAAGGGGTTAACTGGACTGAGGTCCAGTAATGTGTTTTGCCTTGCTTCAATATTCAAATGTTTATTCCCCTGTGTAAATGTATTGTGTTATCCTGGGATTTGCACTCACACATACACTAGGGTTGATGCGGGAGGGAAGGGGTTAATGTTAAAATAGTGATTATAGCCCTTTGTGTAATTTTCCCGCCTTTTCCTGCTCCATTTTGCAGCCGTCCATAGGTCGCCATTGAGCCTCCATGCTTTCTAATGGCAGAAGTAGCGGTTTTGGACCTGCTTTCCAGTGACGACCAGCAGGTGGCGTCCGAGAGGAGGAGCGGCGGTTTCCCATTGTAAGTCAATGGGCTCATTGACATCAATGGAGATTCCTCAATGCCGGCCTCGAGGAACAGGTTGGCAGCCATCCAAACCGCAGAACGCAAAAGCAGATACAATGTCTTTTAAAAGATTTTAATCACTTTGGTCAAGTTCAACGACAATTGGCATGGGAATCTTGGGTTCTAGGGCCCCTGGGAATAAAGTATTTTTTGTCCCTAACCTCTAGGAACCCCCACACACGATCCACACCTTGTCCGGGAATAAGGGACCCCCGTAAGGGGTCGAGCGGAGAAGGAGGGTCGCACCATTGAATCCAATGGCGGCGGGCGCCATGCATTGTCAATGGCGGTGCCGGCCATTGATTCCAATGGGGAAAAGCCGCATGACGAAAAAACGACAAAGTGTGAAATGTTGAAATGTGTAAGTCCATATCTCCGGTTCTGGAATGACCAGAGGGATGGGATTTGGGTGGCATATAGCCAAGGTTCCGGCTTTAATGCATGCCCATTCCCAGCCCTCTCGGACCAACCAGAGAGAGTGCGGACGGAGGTAAAGATTTGTGAAGTTTCTCATAGACTTCAATGTGGCGGTTCCTCCATTGAAAGTCTATGGCGCGAAACTCCATTGACTACAACGGCGGAGTTGCTCCATTGAAACCCACGGCGGCGGAGCCCGTTGTTTTCAATGGGGATTTAGTGAAACGCTGAGATTTCTTTTTAGCGGAGATTTTTATAATAAAATATGAAACGGTTTATGTGATATTTGTATAACTCCGGTTCCATAGGTCGCAGCAGGCTGAAAGTGGGACGCTATAGTGTACCACTTCTGGCATTAAGGTCTGGAAAGTTTGGACCCGCTGGACCTACCAGAACTGGGTATTTTAATATGTGTAGGTATTAAAATGTATATGGGGTTTTGGGTCTGCTCTGAAAACTGCAGACTGCTATGGTAATAGGCAGGAAGAGCATCCTGCAAGAATTAACATAGCCCGTTGATCAAAAAGGTAACTGCCCTAATTGTTTATACTGGGGGCAAGAACAAAGGGGCTGAGTGGTTTTAAGTGTGATACTTCAAACTTACAATGGAAGCCAAAATCTGCTTCAAAGGGATTTGTGCTAGACAGCTCAGCACCTAGAGTGTAAGAGAAGGGGGTAAATGGTATATAAGTCAGTCAGAGTCACCCCTTACTCAAGTGTTCCTTCATGTGCCTTCATGAGCTGCATGAGCTGCATGTATTGCTGTGATGTCAACTGAATTATGGAAGAAATGGCCCATCCTGTATCCTGATGGCTTTCTTGTCCTAATTTTTAAGTAAGTGTCAATATTTTGTCTGTTATTTGTATATCTCGTGTCTTCACCTTTATCAAGGAATACATTATATTTTATCATATCTAAGTCTCGTCCGGTTCAACCCAGTTATATCTTTGGTGGTGTATTATTAATAGCCTGTCACAAAGCTCCCGTCGCAGGCTTATTAATAAAACTGGTGGCAGCGGCGGGATTGAACTGGACCTGTATTACAGTGTACTGAGGGATACTGTAATATAGTGGGAACTCGATGGTAAGTGCGAGTTCCTGGGACTAAAGATATTGAACACACAGTGTACAACATATAACACAAGATATGGCACCTCCTCACTGTTCCCCTACTTGTGAGAAGCATTGGCTCCAGAACCAAAGTGCCGGCCATCCGTCTGACTGGAGCCGGGCACCGAGACCGGAGGAGTGCATCAAGTCGGCGCGGGGACCAGCAGCCGGCAAGGTTGAGAGAGAGGCAGCGATCGGTGAGCATGAAACCCGGCAGGCTGAGCAAAGATCCACAGCTGCAGCCGCTGTAACCATCAAACCTCCCGGAGAGCAGGGAATGGAACCAGCTCCGGGACGGCAGGGACTTGTGGAGGGAGCGGGTGATTGCGGAGACCCCGAGAGTTTTACAGCCGGAGAGGTAACGGCCATTGCGGCGGCCAGTCCATTTTCCCTGTAAGAGCTTTCACTGTTGTCTGCGTGGGGAGGGATGTGGTCCCAGGCGGAGTGGAACGAGCTCCAGAGGCTGGCGTTGTCCTGACCCACTTACCCCCTCCCAGAGCCCGGCTCAAGCAACTCCGCTCTGGACTCCGTTGCCCCTTGCTGGGGTTAGTCCACCGGCGGCGGAGAAGCTCCGGAATGAGCCCGGCGCTCGAGCAACTCCGCTCTGGACTTCATTGCCCATTGCTGGGGTTAGTCCACCGGTGGCGGAGAAGCTCCGGCAGGCGCTGCCGCACTGCCAACAAACGGGTCACAATAATGCCCGGTGCCCGGACCGTGCGCGGTCGGGCGAAGAAGCCCCTCAGGGCCAGCGCTCACGAGCTGTGGAAAAGATGACCCAGTTAGCGGCATCCTCTGATGGCTCCCGCCCAGCCAGGGCGACAACCCTCCTCGGGACGTCTCCTGGAGAACCTGGATGGGCTGCATCGGCAACAGCGGCGGAGAGCAGCGGCCATCCACCTGATCCCGGCAGAGAAACGGCGGCGGAGAAGAAGCCGCCACTCCGTCATCCTGCCGGAGGCAATTTTATTTGGGGGAGGGTTGGGGTGTGCGGGAGGTGGGCGTTTCACAGTGTTTGGCGGAGTCAGCGATTCCCAGCGATTACCGGAGCCCCACAATCCACGCCGGCGACCCTGCATCAAAGCTGGGTACTGATGCGGCAGCTACCCGGGGCTCGCCCATGGCGGCGACGGCGGCGGAAGAGCCGCGATTCCGGCAAAGTGCCGGAGCCCTTTTTGAGTGGGGGGAGGGACAGGGTTTGCGGGAGGGGGTTATTTTACCTGGTTTGGCGGGAGCTGTGTTCCTCCACAAAGACCTGGAACCCTTGTCCTGCACCGTTGTACATGTACCCAACCCGGGCGCTGTCGCGGCAGCAGCCCGTTGCTGACCAGCCCAGATGGTGCCGGCGGCGGCCACTCCAGTCCCCCTGCAGTCGGGATCAACGAAGGCGGCGGTCTCTGCGGGGACCAGCGAGGTAATTCAGACCAAGTCGCAGGCTGACCCTGACTTATTTTTTCCTATGACTGTACCACGTTGTTTCACTGTAGAGGTGACCGGGGGGTGGCAGGAGATAGGGGTACCAGGGGAGGGGAAGGAAGGGCAGCTTGTAGGGCAGCCAGGCTTCCCCATTACCCTGGCGGAACAGCAAGGGGACTCTCAGTTAAGAGCTCCACTGTTGCAGCCTTGCTATGGGCTGGAGGTATCGGGTTGTGGCAAAGTTAGACCACCCCCAAATTACCTGCCAGCCAGGAGCTAAGGTGGGTGCATCTGCACCAGCAACCCTGAGCTCATCCCCGGTAATGGGGAGGCAGTGTCAGGGAGATGGCCTCACTCAGGTGTCCCTAGGATCCAGGTTAGGATTAGCTAGGGAGAAGCAGAGTGAGGGGAGGCTGCAGGTAGGTAGCCAGCATCAGGTCTCAGTGAGAGAAGAAGGGCTAGTGGTAGCCGGGGAGGGAAAGCAGCAGGTATGGCAGCTAGAGTTCCCCATTACCCTGGCAGAGCCTCAGGGGGTGTCTCAGATCAGCAACCCCCTGTTGCAGCCTAGCTATGGGCTGGGAGTATCATGGGCAGTGGCCAGCTTGTGCCACCCCAGGGATACCTGCCAGCCAAGAGCTAAGGCAGTTGCATCTGGAGAGGTGCCCCTGAGCTCATCCCTGGTAAGGGGGAGACAAGGTCAGGGAGGTAGGTGCACTCAGGTAGTTCCAGTGTCTGGGTTAGGATTGCCAATGGGAAGAGAGGAGTGCAGGTGGGCTGCAGGGAGGTAAGCAGCAGGAGTCTTCAGCAGGGGCTGAGGTGCTGGGCCTATGGGAGGCTAGGCAGGGAGACACTGGGGAGCAGGGGGAGATAGGTCAGTGGGGTGTCAGGCAGCTGGCCGAAGCTAGGGATGGGCTAAGTAGGCAGGAGATCCCTTGTTCTGACCGGCCAGGAGTGACCCCCCTGACAGATTCCCCAGGGTTCCCAGAGGAGGGGCTGTGGATAGATAGGCAGCCAGGGATGAGAGTCAAGGGTATAGCAGAGCAGCTACAGGTGGGCACAGGGCCAGGGCAGGTAGGGTCCCTACGGCATAGTGACATAGCTCTTTCCCAGACTTGGTTGACAGGAAAGCGACTGTCTGTGCTTGATAGCTGGCCTCTTGCTGGTGCAGAGACATGCCAGTCTCTGGGCAGTGTGCAGCCTGGTCTGCAAAGGGGCCCCTTCACCATGGACTTGGTTCACCAGGCACTGGGTGGGGGGCAGAGGGAGGCAAAGGAGAATGCCCGGCGGCCACGGTGGAGCCCTGCTCCGCAGGATCTGGACTTCACTATCCACTGTGGCCAGGACAATGTACTGGACAATGCCGGAGGACAATTTTGCCAGGCCAATCCCTCAGGACTTATTGAGTGCTTCAAGGGCGCCAGTGGTGTCCCAGTGCCAGGGGAGGCACCCATTGAGCAGGGGAGGTGTGATGATAGAGAGGATTTGGCCCGGGATTAAAGGGGTTACACCCCATTTGGCCACCCTCTACTCTCACCTGGGAAGCAAGGGGTTAACTGGGCTGAGGTCTAGTAATGTGTTTTGCCTTGCTTCAATATTCAAATGTTTATTCCCCTGTGTAAATGTATTGTGTTATCCTGGTGTTTGCACTCACACATACACTAGGGTTGATGCGGGAGGGAAGGAGTTAATGTTAAAATAGTGATTATAGCCCTTTGTGTAATTTTCCCGCCTTTTCAGGCTCCATTTTGCAGCCGTCCATAGGTCGCCATTGAGCCTCCATGCTTTCTAATGGCAGAAGTAGCGGTTTTGGACCTGTTTTCCAGCGACGACCAGCAGGTGGCGTCCGAGAGGAGGAGCGGCTGTTTCCCATTGTAAGTCAATGGGCTCATTGACTTCAATGGAGATTCCTCAACGCCGGACTCGAGGAACAGGTTGGCAGCCATCCAAACCGCAGACCGCAAAAGCGGATACAATGTATTTTAAGAGTTTAATCACTTTGGTCAAGTTCAACGACAATTGGCGTGGGAATCTTGGGTTCTAGGGCCCCTGGGAATAAAGTTCTTTTTGTCCCTAACCCCTAGGAACCCCCACACACGATCCTCACCGGGTCCGGGAATAAGGGACCCCCGTAAGGGGTCGAGCGGAGAAGGAGGGTCGCACCATTGAATCCAATGGCAGTGGGCGCCATGCATTGTCAACGCCGGCCATTGATTCCAATGGGAAAATGCCGCATGGACCTACCAGAACCGGGTATTTTAATATGTGTAGGTAATACAATGTATATGGGGTTTTGGGTCTGCTCTGAAAACTGCAGACTCCAGCTGCTATGGTAATAGGCAGGAAGAGCATCTTTCAAGAATTAACATAGCCCGGTGATCAAAAAGGTAACTGCCCTAATTGTTTATACTGGGGGCAAGAACAAAGGGGCTGAGTGGTTTTAAGTGTGATACTTCAAACTTACAATGGAAGCCAAAATCTGCTTCAAAGGGATTTGTGCTAGACAGCTCGGCGCCTAGAGTGTAAGAGAAGGGGGTAAATGGTATATAAGTCAGAGTCACCCCTTACTCAAGTGTTCCTTCATGTGCCTCCATGAGCTGCATGTATTGCTGTGATGTCAACTGAATTATGGAAGAAATGGCCCATCCTGTATCCTGATGGCTTTTCTTGTCCTAACCTTTAAGTAAGTGTCAATATTTTGTCTGTTATTTGTATATCTCGTGTGTTCACCTTTATCAAGGAATAAATTATATTTTATCATATCTAAGTCTCGTCCGGTTCAACCCAGTTATATCTTTGGTGGTGTATTATTAATAGCCTGTCACAAAGCTCCCGTCACAATGCTCTTCCCCACTTTGCATCTTTGGTCCTCTTCTGCTGCACTGACGGCCATTTAGTGAACCCCGAGCCGAATCTTCGCAGAACGGATTAATTGGCGACGTAGCTAACTACTTATCATTGTATTGATGGATATATTAACGGGAGAAAAAAAAAACGGCAGCTTGAACTGCTGCTTTACAAAGGGATGTTGATTATTTCTTTTTAGGCTTGGGTCCCGCGATGTGCACGACACTCGCGCGCCACTCACCAGCTCCTTCCTCCCTAGTTGGCCCCAGCTCCTCCTCGCGTCCAGGCTCACTACACACTGTGACGCGTCGCCGCTCGGGATCACTATTGTAGCCCCTGCTGGCTGACGCGTGGTGTGGCAGGGAGCCAATGAGGAGGGGAGATAGCCGGCAGAGGGGTGGATCCTTCCTCAATGCTGGACACACAGACACATACACGGCCCCCCCTCCCCATCATGGCCTCGCCTACCCGACCAGTTTAGGCCATGCCCCCACTCCTAAAAACGGCTCCTTAAAGACCGCAGATTGCGGTGAAGTGCTGTGCACGCGCCTCCAGGACGCAAGGCTGGCGCGTGCAGCGGGGCCTAAGCAAACACAGTCCAATCCTTGTTTTTTCGGCTTCCATTTTTACATTTTGCTCCTTTTTTGATTAAAGGTGCCCGTGCTATCTGTAAGGGGGATAAAAAAGGTTAGTGCACAGTGCTGGATAATGTGGATTTCATTTCTTTGTAGGAATATTGGACGAGCACTAGATATTTGGTATACAATTTCAAATTAAATAGTTACACAGAATTTGCGCTTCTTTTAATGCCTATTGGGGCCTTGTATGCTTTGTGGGGATTTTCAGCTGAAAACCTCTGCTTTGTACTACATAGAATTACCTTTTCAGTATTTTCTAAACCTTCCTCTTGGAGAATGGCACAAATACCTATATTTGAAGTGCTCTTTTGGGGGGGTGGGGGGTGGGATTGTACTGAATAAGGAAGATTTCAAGGCACTTATGCATTATGGGGGATTTATCATCATTGCTAGTGTGTGAACCTCTAAGTTTTATACTCACACTTTTAGGGGGTCCCTGGTAGAAGTAAATACTGTGTGTGTATTGGGGAGCAGTTCCAGTAGCCGTGCTGGGGGGGGTCCCTGGTAGAAGGAAATACTGTGTGTATTGGGGAGTAGTTCTAGTACCCGTGCTGGGGGGTCCCTGGTAGAAGTAAATACTGTGTGTAATGGGGAGCAGTTCTAGTAGCCATGCTGGGGGGCTCCTGGTAGAAGTAAATACTGTGTGTGTATTGGGGAGCAGTTCCAGTAGCCGTGCTGGGGGGTCCCTGGTAGAAGTAAATACTGTGTGTAATGGGGAGCAGTTCTAGTAGCCATGCTGGGGGGTCCCTGGTAGAAGTAAATACTGTGTGTGTATTGGGGAGCAGTTCCAGTAGCCGTGCTGGGGGGTCCCTGGTAGAAGTAAATACTGTGTGTGTAATGGGGAGCAGTTCCAGTAGCCGTGCTGGGGGGTCCCTGGTAGAAGGAAATACTGTGTGTGTATTGGGGAGCAGTTCCAGTAGCCGTGCTGGGGGGTCCCCGGTAGAAGTAAATACTGTGTGTGTATTGGGGAGCAGTTCCAGTAGCCGTGCTTGGGGGTCCCTGGTAGAAGGAAATACTGTGTGTGTATTGGGGAGCAGTTCCAGTAGCCGTGCTGGGGGGTCCCCGATAGAAGGAAATACTGTGTGTTTTGGGGAGCAGTTCCAGTAGCCGTGCTGGGGGGTCCCCGATAGAAGGAAATACTGTGTGTATTGGGGAGCAGTTCCAGTAGCCGTGCTGGGGGGTCCCCGATAGAAGGAAATACTGTGTGTTTTGGGGAGCAGTTCCATTAGCCGTGCTGGTTCTGAACAAGAGGAGATTTGTTGCATGTTCTGACCCCTTTTAAAGGAGAAATCCATGCAATATCCTACATGTGTTACTTTTATATTTAAATAAATCAGTTCTGTAGTATAATAAATATTAGTATTAGATAATACTACTTTTTTTAAATTTATTCTGTTAACTGTTATTTATAACCGTTAATGCCATTTTTAATGAGTTTTAAAATACTGAGCATCCCTTGATTTCTATAGCAGGTTGCACCTCCCCAGCAGTGCAAGATATTTGCAACACTTTCCTATTTGTGACCATTTGCAGCTCAAACTGCTGGGAATATTGGCAACAAACTGTTACAATAGATAATGTTACCTTCGTAATAGAAGAATACATTGTAGCTGCTGAGTTACACTGACCGAAGGATTGATTGAAACTGAAAGGCGGCCATTTAGTGAACCCTAGGAAGCAGGATCTTTGCTGATCGATCACGGGAGAACCAAATCAGTCAATCTGCAGCTTAGGTAATTAGTTTTCAATAAAAGTAATCAACGGCTGCAAATAAAAAACAAAAGAAAGATTATTATTTTTTTTTAAATGTGCCTTTTGGATTGCCGCTTTAATGAACGAACAAGAAAGTTTCCATAAATTAAATTATATTGTGCAGAGCTCTAGAAACCGTAAAGGTTAATTACTCATCTATTCTGCAGTCGGGAGCACAACAGCTACAATATAACCTTATATTAGTACGGGTAACAAACTGTGCCTGAGGTGAAAGTTGTAACACAAAGCTCGTGCACTGCGGGCAGGGCTCAAAAAGAGGCGTGCTAGCGCCTGTTTCACAGAGGAAGTGTCTGCCAGAGCTACCAAAGGATGCCCAGTACATTAAAACTCATTAAAAATAGCTTTAACTTGGGGGGGAAATGCAGTAAGTATGATCTAATACTACAGAATTGAGTTATGAAATAAAACACGATTACGTCTGTATTGCTGCTTTAAAAGGTATCGTAAACTCTGGCAAATTGAGTAATAGATTTGTTTTGTTCAAACTCTGGTTAAATGTATGGTTAACAATTGATTATTAAAACCATTGTATGGGGCTTTAGTGCAGGGGTGCTCCAATCCAGTCCCCCCCTCTCCCCCCCTAAACAGGTCAGGTTTTCAGGAAATCCCTGCTTCAGCACAGGTGGCTTAGTCGAAGACTGAGCGTCTGATTGAGCCACCTGTGCTGAAGCAGGGATATCCTGAAAACCTGACCTCTAGGGAGGGGGGTTGAGGACTGGAGATGAGCACCCTGCTTTAGTGCACCGCATTATACTCCTTCTGCTGGAATCTGAAGCACGGTGGGAATTAGCGGCACGAACCTTACGGAATTGGAAGAAATACAAGAAATGTGTGCAAGTGGAAACGCACAAAGCGAACAGCAGCGCAACGCCCGCTCCCAACACAGGGTGACCTGCTTGTTTGGTCAATTTATTTTTGTTACGAGGTGTTTTTAGTGTAATAATTTGGCCGTAAACGTATTATCTCACTGCCAGGCCAAAATAACCAACAGATCAGGTGATTAAAATAATATATATATATTTTTTGTTTTGTTATGTGTAGCTGCATATGAGCGATATGTGACTTGTGTAGTGTGCGCTGGGGAACGAGCGACGTTACTGTGCAAAGCTGGGGCAGCACCAGCCGACTTTCACAGACTCACTAATACAGGGGGGCTCAACTCCTGTCCTCAAGCCCGCCGCACAGGTCAGGTTATCAGGATATCCCTGCTTCAGCCCAAGTGGCTCACAGTCCCTGCTTCAGCCCAAGTGGCTCACAGTCCCTGCTTCAGCCCAAGTGGCTCACAGTCCCTGCTTCAGCCCAAGTGGCTCACAGTCCCTGCTTCAGCCCAAGTGGCTCGCAGTCCCTGATTCAGCCCAGGTGGCTCACAGTAACTGTTATCTCTATTATCTGTACCCCTCACCCATCCCGTATTTTGCTGTCTGTACCTCTCACCCATCCCTTATTTTGCTTTCTGTACCTCTCACCCATCCCTTATTTTGCTGTCTGTACCCCTCACCCATCCCTTATTTTGCTGTCTGTACCCCTCACCCATCCCTTATTTTGCGGTCTGTACCTCTCACCCATCCCATATTTTGCGGTCTGTACCTCTCACCCATCCCGTATTTTGCTGTCTGTACCTCTCACCCATCCCTTATTTTGCGGTCTGTACCTCTCACCCATCCCGTATTTTGCTGTCTGTACCCCTCACCCATCCCGTATTTTGCTGTCTGTACCCCTCACCCATCCCGTATTTTGCTGTCTGTACCCCTCACCCATCCCTTATTTTGCGGTCTGTACCTCTCACCCATCCCGTATTTTGCTGTCTGTACCCCTCACCCATCCCTTATTTTGCTGTCTGTACCCCTCAACCCACCACTTTATAACTTTCTAAAATGTCTTAATAAAGAGAAAGTAAAAAAAAAAATCTTTATGCAAAACTGTCGCTAATCCTCAAAATACACAATAAAATATACAGGACACACAATATACTGTGCTCCAACCTTCAATAAATACAGGTTTTTTTTTCTAAAGAGCAGTACAGCATTTTAATCACCTTCCAGTAAGCACCTTTGTAACCAATTTTGAAAGCACAATTTTGAATAAGGCTTAACCGTAATCGTCAACGATGGATCCCGTCAAACGTCCCAATCCTCATAAGCACACATATATTGACGGCCGTGTGAATAAGATGCTATAATTGTTTATCGTGGGAGAAAGATGTTATAACCCCACCAATCTGAGATCAGTCCATAGCCAAATAATTGGTTAATTAAAAAATATGCCTGGGGCTATGGACCTTTCCACCCCTATCCCTGCTATGGGACACTGACCTGACTGTGCTAGTTTGTCCCTCCATACCAACGGACTTGAAATCCTCACACCTCTTTCTAAGTGTATGATTTGAGCTACAATTCTGACCCGGTGTTACAACAATAATAACCAGTGTTTTCTTATTTTCCTACACTTCTTGAAAAATGTAATTGTATACCTCTTTTTCAGTGTCGCCAGATGTTGTTTATTTTCTGATTTACCCAATAAAATATTTGGGGGGGGAAGCTGCCTGGAAACACATACGAGGCCTGTTAGGACCTCTGATTATGACTTCACATCTTGCCAGCACTGAGGGGTTTAAAGGGCTTACTGGGAATGTTTAAATGCATTCCAAGGAGCCACAGCGTTGCAGCTGTAAAAAGATACATTTCATACCTCCAGTTATTGCTAGGCAATAAAATCCTTTTATTGACACTGTTGTTGACTTCAGTAAGTGCTCATGTGGCTGAGAGATTGCATACTGTATTTGCCCTGGATTTGTGTCAGATCATCTCTTTGACAAGTATCTGTTACCCCTGCAGTGTGATCTTTTCTCCTGTAAAAACAAGACCGCCCTTAATAGACGATAGCAATGTATATGTGTAGGGGCTCACAGTGTGGCTATTTTGTACATTTAGAAATGCTGTTCCTTTCCCTGGTGTCTCACTTTAAAACTCCCAAGCAAAATTCAGTTGGAATATTTTCAGAAGCTATGAAAAAAAAATGGTCAGTCTTACTAATTATCTCAAGTAGAGCAGCGGTGCTCAAACTGGGAGGCGCGAGAGGTTTACAGAGGCCCCGCGCGCTTCCCGAAGGCGTTTAAATTAAGTGCCGGGAGAGCGGCAGGGCCTCTGTAAACATTTACTTACCTTGGCTCCACACGCGTCGCCATGGCAACGCGGCATGAAACGACTCCGCGAGGTCATGTGATATCACGTTGACGTCATGACGCCAGAGCCGAGGTAAGTGGGGGGTGAGGGGGGGAGGGGCTAGTGGGCGTGAGGTGACAGCCGCAGGGGGGCGCAGGGAAAAAAGTTTGCGCCCCCCTGAAGTAGAGGATAGCACGGTGTTAGCCCGTAGAGAGAGAGAGCTGTTGTAAGTGATGTTTAAGAAGACTGCAAGCTTTCAGGTGAAGCCTGAAGAAGGGACAAGAGTGATCCTGAAAGTGCAAATATTGCGGTGTTATTTATCTATCTTTTTCGATCTACCTGTGTATCCGCCACAAGAGAGCAGTGTGCATGACTGTGATATTCCTGCTGTATAGACTTAGACATTTTGGGCCTACATTTGCAAAGCTGTTCAACATATCTTAGATCAGGGGTAGCCAACTCCAGTCCTCAAAGGCCACCAACAGGTCAGGTTTTTAGGATATCCCTGCTTCAGCACAAAGACTGAGCCTCTGAGTCACCCATGCTGAAGCAGGGATATCCTGAAAACCAGACCTGTCAGGGGGGCTTGTGGACTGGAGTTGAGCACCCATGATGTAAGTAATATGTAGAGGAGGTCAGCGGCCTGCTGGACCTGATTTGAGGAATGAGTAGGAAAATATTGGTCAACATGTAGAAGCTTCAATCATGGAGGCCTGGAAGGAAAAAAAGAGGGATTTCTTATTTCTCCACTGACTGACATTGTGTTGTGGGGTCTTTTATCAGGGAAAATTATATATATCTATACTATATTTCTAAGTTTGTTATTCCGTTTTGTTTGTTTGTATGTCCGAAGCATCGAAATCTCACAAATGGCACAACGTAGCACAACGAAACTTTTACTGGACATTGTGCTGCGAATTTGTAGGTCAACGCAACTATTTTGAGCTTCCAATGTCACTCACCTCCCAAATTATGGGCATTCTAAGTTTCCATCGGGTGTCCAGCAAATCTGTTAGAGCAGGAGCGGGGGGCGTGGCTACTAATGGAGGGGGCGTGTCCTTGGCTGGATTGGGGCTGTGTGTGTGTGAGATGTGTGGGGGAGATGTGCCAGCGAGGGAGAGGGGGGAGATGTGCCAGCTAGCGGGGGGAGATGTACCAGCAGGGGAGGGGGGGGGCGGGGAGATATGCCGGCACCGAGGGAAGATGCGGCAGCAGCGCGGGGAGATGTGCCGGCAGCCGGGGAAGATGCGGCAGCAGCGCGGGGAAATGTGCCGGCAGCCGGGTTAGATGCCAGAGTGAGCTAATTTTTCAAGAGTCTGATATCACAATGCACAGAGAAGCCAGGTTCAGGTTCAGGACAATAATGTAATGATATAAGGATAGAGGAAATTAAATATTATTTTTCAAACATGTAGCTCTGTCACCACAGAAGGAAGGTGAACATGTAGCTATGTTTGGTTCTTACCTATTAAAACATGATTAACTTCAGCTGCTGTGCCTGTATTTCTGTTCTTTGTCATCAACTGGAAGGTTATAATGTTCTCTCTCAATTTGTGTCTAGGATGCTAATGAAGACCCAGGGGAAGATGTTGCTCTCCTTTCAGTCAGTTTTGAGGACACAGAAGCCATCCAAGTTTCCCCCAAGCTCTACCTCTCCCCCCGCATAGAACAGTAAGTGTGCAATCTCTACCTCTCCCCCCGCATAGAACAGTAAGTGTGCAATCTCTACCTCTCCCCCCGCATAGAACAGTAAGTGTGCAATATCTAGCTCTCCCCTCACATAGAACAGTAAGTGTGCACGCTCTACCTCTCCCCCGCATAGAACAGTAAGTGTGCAATCTCTACTTCTCCCCCCGCATAGAACAGTAAGTGTGCAATATCTAGCTCTCCCCTCACATAGAACAGTAAGTGTGCAAACTCTACATCTCCCCTGCATAGAACAGTAAGTGTGCAAGGCTCCTATCTCCTGTATCTCAAATCCATGTAGCCAGATGATTGGCTATTTGTGGAAATATTGTAACTTTCCTAAAAGTATATTATTAGCCCAGATAAAAATGATTCATTTAGTTCTTACTTATATTTGCTTATCAAGAATGAAAGATACAGATGTTGAGGTCCGCTCATATCCCTTCTCCAGGCATGCCAACAATAGGAGTGAGTCTTACTAATTGTAAGTCAGTCTTACTCATTGTTATTATTAGTCTGCCGGTAGCCACACTGTTTTTTCGATAGTGATGCATTGTAAAGGAACAGCATGAGTATTAGTATTAGTATTAGTGCGCTGCATTCAAGGCCTGTGTCTTCAAACGAGTCAAAAGCGAAAAATGTTTCAAGACAATTTTTTTGTTCTGAATCTCTAAAATCTCATTGAATTGGTTTAACTTGATCCGTGAGAGCGCCACATATTCTTATCACTAACCAAGTGCGACTCTCTACTTGTTCTATACGTCCGCTTCCTAACACTTGTATCGTCTATCTGAAGAACAGCTAAAATGTGGTCACGTGACCAAAAATATACAGGGATGTTGGACTGCTAGCTAGGGCAGTCGTAAACCTAAATGACCTAGAGTGTAGGATTACTGACTGTCCTGCAGAATAAAATCATTTCTAGTTTCCAGAAAAATTGTGAAAATTAATACCTACAGTTAAAATAAAAGTCCAAGCTTTAAAAAAAAGTAAATACTGTAGAGGAAAGGGACATTTTAGCGCCTGATTTGACACTAATGGTAATCTCAGTCTTGCTCTTACAATGAAGAATAAACATGGTTTTTGTTGGCTGATCCCATGTCAGGTTTAAGGGAATGGTGGCATTACACACACATTGGAATGGTGATCTGTTCAGAGAAAGGAGCATGATTCGTTCACTTTTCCGCTGTGTTTTTATGCCAGGCAGATCTATTACCCAACAAAGTGGCCTTCACCACTTTGACCTACTGAGGAGATGGCTTCACCTGGCTGCTTCTTGTCATAGCATGTCCGCCACATCCCAAACACACGCCAGCTCACTCCAGCGTCTTCCCACTTCGTATTGTGAAAGGCTGTAAAAGAACCTTGTATGTGGAACACAAGCAGGGGATGATGTTTTCACATTGTGCTCCTGTTCGAGAGATGTTCTCTGGAATAGTGGATATGTAAGTAATAATCCCAGAAGAACAGGGCATTATTGGCCAGTAATGCCCTGTTCTCAGGGGATTATTACTATTATAGGCTAAATGTAGCTTTTTTTTAAAATTTTTCATAAAAAAGATACACTTTTGTAGTCATATTCATTTTTATCAGCATGATTATCTACATTCTTATGCTTTTACTGCAAGTTTATTAAAGGAAATTGTACGTACACACAGCCCCCTCTACATATGCACACACACACTGCAGCCCCACTCTATACACACAAACACACTGCAACCCCCCCTCTATATACACAAATACTCTGCAGTCCTCCCTACACACTGAGCAGCCCCCTGCTCTACACCCACAAAACACAGAAACACACTGCAGCCCCCTGTAAACCCACAAAAGTGCAGACACACACACACCAAAACAAACTCTGCAGCCCTCCTCCACCATTTACACCCACTGACAAACACACACACACACACACACACACACACACAGGTGCCCCTCTACATCCACAAAACACACACCAGCAGCCCCCCCCCCACTACACCCACTGCAGCCCCTCTGTAAACCCACACACAGCAGACACACACACACACAACACTCTGCACCTCTCCTCCACCAACAAAACACACACTGCAGCCCCCCCTCTGCACCCAAAAAACACACTGCAGACACACACAAACCAACAAAACAGGCTCTGCCACCTCTACATCTGCAAAAACACACCAGCAGCCCCTCCCTACACCCACTACAGCCCCCTGTAAACCCACACACTGCAGACACACACACAAACAAAACACTCTGCACCCCTCCTCCACCCACAAAACACAAACTGAAGACACACGCACTGCAGCCCCCCCCCCTCTACACACACACAGCAGACACACACTAAGAAAACACTCTTCTGGCCCCCTTTACACACAACAGACACACAAACCTTTCCCTTCACTCTCCTGTGCGGAGCTCTCTGCAGGCAGGGTGGGGGAGGATTCAGTGCCTGGCTGCAGGGAGGGGGAGGAGTCAGTGCCTGGCTGCAGGGAGGGGGAGGAGTCAGTGCCTGGCTGCAGGCAGGGGGAGGAGTCAGTGCCTGGCTGCAGGCAGGGTGGGGGAGGAGTCAGTGCCTGGCTGCAGGGAGAGTGGGGGAGGAGTCAGTGCCTGGCTGCAGGGAGAGTGGGGGAGGAGTCAGTGCCTGGCTGCAGGGAGAGTGGGGGAGGAGTCAGTGCCTGGCTGCAGGGAGGGGGATGAGTCAGTGCCTGGCTGCAGGGAGAGTGGGGGAGGAGTCAGTGCCTGGCTGCAGGGAGGGGGAGGAGTCAGTGCCTGGCTGCAGGCAGGGTGGGGGAGGAAGCAGTGCCTGGCTCCAGGCAGAGTGGGGGAGGAGTCAGTGCCTGGCTGCAGGCAGGGTGGGGGAGGAGTCAGTGCCTGGCTCCAGGCAGGGTGGGGGAGGAGTCAGTGCCTGGCTCCTAGCAGGGTGGGGGAGGAGTCAGTGTCTGGCAGCAGGCAGGGTGGGGGAGGAGTCAGTGCCTGGCTGCAGGGAGGGTGGGGGAGGAGTCAGTGCCTGGCTGCAGGGAGAGTGGGGGAGGAGTCGGTGCCTGGCTACAGGGAGGGGGAGGAGTCAGTGCCTGGCTGCAGGCAGGGTGGGGGAGGAGTTGTGCCTGGCTTCTGGCAGGGTGGGGGAGGGGTCAGTGCCTGGCTGCAGGCAGGGTGGGGGAGGAGTCGGTGCCTGGCTGCAGGCAGGGTGGGGGAGGAGTCAGTGCCTGGCTGCAGGCAGGGTGGGGGAGGAGTCAGGATGTGGCCGCAGGCAGGGTGGGGGAGGAGTCAGGATGTGGCCGCAGGCAGGGTGGGGGAGGAGTCAGGGCCTGGCTGTAGGCAGGGTGAGGGAGGAGTCAGGATGTGGCCGCAGGCAGGGTGGGGGAGGAGTCAGGGCCTGGCTGCAGGCAGGGTGGGGGAGGAGTCAGTGCCTGGCTGCAGGCAGGGTGGGGGAGGAGTCAGGATGTGGCCGCAGGCAGGGTGGGGGAGGAGTCAGGATGTGGCCGCAGGCAGGGTGGGGGAGGAGTCAGGGCCTGGCTGTAGGCAGGGTGAGGGAGGAGTCAGGATGTGGCCGCAGGCAGGGTGGGGGAGGAGTCAGGGCCTGGCTGTAGGCAGGGTGAGGGAGGAGTCAGGATGTGGCCGCAGGCAGGGAGGGGGAGGAGTCAGTGCCTGGCTGCAGGCAGGGTGGGGGAGGAGTTGTGCCTGGCTTCTGGCAGGGTGGGGGAGGGGTCAGTGCCTGGCTGCAGGCAGGGTGGTGGAGGAGTCGGTGCCTGGCTGCAGGCAGGGTGGGGGAGAAGTCAGTGCCTGGCTGCAGGCAGGGTGGGGGAGGAGTCAGGATGTGGCCGCAGGCAGGGTGGGGGAGGAGTCAGGGCCTGGCTGCAGGCAGGGTGAGGGAGGAGTCAGTGCCTTGCTGCTGCCTTCTGTCCAATCACCTCCCCTGTCTAAGGCCTCGGCCTCGGGCATGGTCAGCGCTTATGCGCTGACCCGTGCTGAGGCGCGCTTACGCTCGGCACTGAGCCCCTGCAGCCGCAATGAGAGCGGCTTTAGCAGGGGCTTGCTTACGCTTCCGCAAGCGTGCGGAGGCGTAAGTCTTAGCAAAATGTAAAAATTTTGCGCTCATGGGAGCGCAGGGCCGGTCACGTGAGCGGTTCGCCCAATGAGGGCGAACCAGCTCCGTGACGTCACTGGCCCGCCCCCGACACGCCCCTGGACGGCGCTCGGTCTAAGGCCAGGGAAAGCACCCGCTTTCCCTCAGCCTCAGCGCGCCTCCGCCCTGCATCACTGACCATGGACGCAGCCTAAGAGCTGATCTCACGCTTTGTGAATGAGAACTGAAAGCTGATTGGCTGAAAAACTTGGCCAAAAATTCCAGGCCAGTACTGATTGGTTAAAATTCTGGGCATTATCCAATCAGAGAGCAGGGATATCAATAATGTCCGGAATTTACCAGCTTTAGCTTATAATAGTGGATAATGGCTAGACTCGAGCACAGCAGCTCATCAGCCTTTGGGCACAGGAAACCTGGGTGAAAACGTATGAATGAAACACTAAAATCTCATGAGCATCTTTTAGGCCATGACCCGTACAAACATCCGAACGTGTTTCACGCCTCTTGCTCAGTCTCTTCAATGTGGTTTGTAGGTATCTTCCTCTGGCTGGAGAATACGTATTCGTTAATGGCGCCTAAGGCCCCAATTATAGTGACCGCATGCACCGAAAACAAAAGGCCGAATCTCTGAGGCAGGCCATAGAGCGCGCGCGCCATTTTTGAAAATACAATTCAATTTGGAGATTTTGCGCAACAGCCGTGTCACATGAGCGGTTCAGCGAATGAGGGCGAACCACTCATGTGACATCACAGCCACGCCTCCAGCCTAGTGTATGTTTCGCGCGTGACATCACGCGCTCAGTCGCACGCGCGGCCACTATAATCGCGGTCTAACTCTTCTCCAGCACACAAAGACAGCTACACGGCATATTGAATAGGGGACTTAGGCGGAGATTCACTAAGCGCAGAGTTAACGGAAGGTAACGCCGGACCAGGGTATGATACCCCACACCGGCACTTCGTGAATTTCGGTGTGAGATCTTTTGTAAATGGATTTTTTTGTGTAATAAGTTCTACATATCCTGTGACCTCTATAATAAAGTATTTCATTGTGTTGGTACATGAAATTGTAAGTTGTTTGTGGCAGGGATCATTTTCCTGGCAGCATTACAAACCATTCCTATTGTTACTGTTTGGGGTCTGAGGAATGATAATCTTAAAATTCATCAAAAGGAGCCCACATTTATTATGTGATAGATACGATGTATATCACCCAGTTGCCAAAACAAAACAGACCTGAGAAAACACAGCATTGAAACACCTTCTGTTGGTTTCTTACTGTCACATCCGCAGCTGCGAATGTCTCTAATGAGAGATAGTAACTCCGAAATAAATCAGGAGAGTCTTTAAAAAATCACTTTTGTGTATATTTGTCAAATATTATTTCTTACCAATGACCTGAACCCGTCCGCATGCATTGGGAAATCGCATCGTATTCGGAATGGTCATTTAGCATTGAATGCAGCATCGTATCAATTAATTATTATTATTTGTATGTCAAATGTTTGCAACACAATAATTGTAGGGGTCAATAATGATTGCTTTTTTGTTGTTGTTGTACAAATTGTTTGGAGTTTTCAATAGGGGAGAGGGTACAGAAAGAAAAAGGGGGCGGGTGGGGGGACCATCACATCACTCTCAACATACTGGTTTATCATTTCAAAACACACAAAACAGCATAGTTAATATCTTCAACTACCAATCGGCATCATTGGATCATCTCTACACATGAATAGTAGTGGCTTTAGGGGGCCACTTTTTAACAGCACCCTCTAGTTGGCTATTCCCTAAGGGTTTCTTTGGATGGCTTAATCAGAGTCAGAACCCATTTCCTAGGACTCCTGCCTTTTAGACATGAATCCAAGGTTCCCAGATCTTAATAAAGGATCTCATTCTATGGCACAGGAGGGCTGTCCATCCTCATAACCTCATTTATTCTCCTCTCAATCACACGTTTTGGGGGAGTATTCTGATTCTTCCAATATACTGACATCAAACATCTTGCTGCCGTTAGGATATGAGAAATCAGTTTTTTATTATTGTGATCAATGTCCTGTATTGGTTTGCCCAGGACTATAATTAATGGGTCCCATTGAATTGTAATTGCTGATACCACCTCTATCAAACTTTGTACTACCTTCCAATACCTCTGAATCTTGGGGTATCACCACAAATATGTACAAGATCACCAACCCGGCCACAAATAATGATTGCTTTTAACGTCACCCTTTTTACTTTGATATTATTACGCTTTCTCTGTGTCACTCGGGGAACGTTAGAGAGTAGGCAGCATTATAAATGTCCGAGAATCAGATTCACCTGTACTGAGAATCCGACATTCTGATGCCAAACACAGCTGGGCCAGGTTGGCAGACTGGAGACTCCAATCCGGCCTTCTGCCCTTGTACCACAGCTGGGCCAGGTTGGCAGGCTGGAGACTCCAATCCGGCCTTCTGCCCTTGTACCACAGCTGGGCCAGGTTGGCAGACTGGAGACTCCAATCCGGCCTTCTGCCCTTGTACCACAGCTGGGCCAGTTTGGCAGACTGGAGACTCCAATCCGGCCTTCTGCCCTTGTACCACAGCTGGGCCACGTTGGCAGACTGGAGACTCCAATCCGGCCTTCTGCCCTTGTACCACAGCTGGGCCAGGTTGGCAGACTGGAGACTCCAATCCGGCCTTCTGCCCTTGTACCACAGCTGGGCCAGGTTGGCAGACTGGAGACTCCAATCCGGCCTTCTGCCCTTGTACCACAGCTGGGCCAGGTTGGCAGGCTGGAGACTCCAATCCGGCCTTCTGCCCTTGTACCACAGCTGGGCCAGGTTGGCAGACTGGAGACTCCAATCCGGCCTTCTGCCCTTGTACCACAGCTGGGCCACGTTGGCAGACTGGAGACTCCAATCCGGCCTTCTGCCCTTGTACCACAGCTGGGCCACGTTGGCAGGCTGGAGACTCCAATCCGGCCTTCTGCCCTTGTACCACAGCTGGGCCACGTTGGCAGACCGGAGACTCCAATCCGGCCTTCTGCCCTTGTACCACAGCTGGGCCACGTTGGCAGACCGGAGACTCCAATCCGGCCTTCTGCCCTTGTACCACAGCTGGGCCAGGTTGGCAGGCTGGAGACTCCAATCCGGCCTTCTGCCCTTGTACCACAGCTGGGCCACATTGGCAGACTGGAGACTCCAATCCGGCCTTCTGCCCTTGTACCACAGCTGGGCCAGGTTGGCAGACCGGAGACTCCAATCCGGCCTTCTGCCCTTGTACCCAGAACTTGGCTTTCAGCAAAGCTCCTCCTGCTGGTAGCCGGGGTCCTGTGCTCCGTATCCTGCAGGGATCATTGTTCTGCGCCTGTTCCTCCAACGCCTAATATGAACAGTGTTGTGATTGTCACAGTTTCAGCATTGTCAGTGGGATAGCCAGCTAATCACACTTTCACATCGAAGGTAAAAACATGTTGAGATTGGTTATTCCTAAATCCTGCAGTGTCCTAAAGAGACGGGTTAAGAAACGCTGCTTAGACTGCCATGTGACGTGATGGTTACCTATCAACTTAGCTTAAGTGTCCAAATAATTGTCGTTGCTGCTTTAAAAGTGCAATTAATCGTAACCTATTTGAACTGCACTAATTTGCAGGTAGTGGCTCCGTCATCCATGACGCCGTGATCATCCGAGGAGCGGTCATGTGATCGTCATGTGCCGGAGGTTAAAGCAGCAACCCCCCTGCCGGGGAGCCTCACCCCTTTCCCAAGATATTTACTCGCTTTCCGTGCAGGGGTTTTCTGGTCCTTTTTGGGAAATCCATATGGCTGCCAGTTAAACCTCACTCCCATAGGCCATTAGGGAGTCACCAGAGCATGACATTGCAACTTCCTATTCTATGAAGCCGGCGGCCATCTTTGATTTTACTTTCACAGGCACATAAAAAGGCCAATATGTCTGTAACCGAGCGGTCCCCAGAGCGAAGAAACAAACACATTTTAGCATCCCCAGGAATCCCTTCATTCTGATAATAAAATAATCCAAAAATTGGGGGGGTGGGGGGGGTTGCTGCTTTCGTGTATTTTAAAGCTTTTCAATGGTTGGCCCTAAAACCAAACTCCAAAAACTAATTGCAGACCTTTATGGCTCGGTGCAGGGAGCACGGCAGGCAATGATTCCAGCAGCTAGAACTCGTTATTACGGCCGTGTTTCCAACATTTAGCATGGTGGCTAATTGTGAAAAGTCTCTCGTAGTATTTTAAAGCAGTATTCCTCCAAATTAGAAAACCACAAGGTTTTACATTGAAATGTGTGAGCGGAAAAAGGAATGGATGGCCAAATTGTACAAGGACACTTTATTTGGAAATGTTAAATAGGAATACAGGCAGTCCTCGGTTATCCAACACAATGCGTTACTCAAAATGGCGTTAGATAGCGTAACGTTGTAAAGCGAAACACGTTTTCCCATAGGAACACTGTTTAAATGAAAGGTTCCGTTCCTGAAGGCATTTTTAACACTAAAATACACCAAATATTTTACGCAGGCAATAAGATATGCAGCACACACATAAATGATATAGTGTATTTACTGTATTATATATATAATATAACATAATAAATAATATATTATATAGTATAATATAATATTATATAGTATAATATAATATTATATAGTATAATATTGTATATATATACACTCTTACGACGCTTTGCAACGTTGTTTATGTGTATTTGTGTATATATATATATATATATATATATATATATATATATATATATATATACACAACGTTGCAAAGCGTCATAAGAGCGTTGGATAAGCCGTTTTGGCGTTGTAAAAATGAACATAGGTATGCATTGCATAGCGCTGGATAAGCCATTCGTTCTAAAACGAAGCGTTATAAAACGAGGACTGCCTGTATATCATTAATGTTAACTGGTTTCTTCAGACATACGTGTACAGTTCATCAGTTTTTTCAAGATGAAATGGTAACAAAGCAATATGGGCCATATTACCTAAACAGTGCCACGCCATAAGATACCTTACAGCCCATACGCTGGCTCTTTATCTGTGCTCTGCTGAGGCATGTTTAGTATATGATAGTTACTCCTTCATACTGTTAGCATTGGGAAGGAAATCCTGTGCCCAAACATACAGTTTTACAGTCGCATGTCATGATAATGTAATTAGGGTGAAAAGGGACATTTTCTGGCGTTGGTTACATGCCCGTGAAGATGTTGATCTTGAATACAAAAACTTGTGGGTTAAATTTCCTTCCCGAGCTACTTACACAATTTAACTTGGACAAATCTCATCTTCTAGTGCGTTGCCAGGGACATATGTGAAAATAAAAATGCATATCTCGCTGTATTGTTTGTATCTGTATTTTCATTTTCTATATACACAGTGGGACTTCACCTTTTAAAAGAAGGTTCTCATTTAAAGCAGCAATCTGCCTATAAGTATTTTTATTTTAACCTGAGCGGTTCCTAGAGCTGGGGTGCGCAAACCTTTTCCTACAGATGCCCCCTGATTTCTGTCCAGTGATCTATAAAGAGTCAATAATTAATGCAGTGTTTTTCAACTTGGGTTCCCCGGGCATCCCTAAAGGTCTCCCAGCAATTTTCAGATCATTTGAAAATTGTACTAAATAATACTTGAATAATTTACAATGCATCTGATCTCAGACGCGCTATGAGAGAGGGTTGGGGTACCTTCCAATGTGTCTGATCTCAGACACGCTATTAGAGAGGGTTGGGGTTCCTTACAATGCATCTGATCTCAGATGCGCTATTAGAGAGGGTTGGGGTTCCTTACAATGCATCTGATCTCAGACGCTCTATTAGAGAAGGTTGGGGTTCCTTACAATGCAATGCATCTGATCTCAGACGCGCTATTAGAGAGGGTTGGGGCTCCTTACAATGCATCTGATCTCAGATGCGCTATTAGAGAGGGTTGGGGTTCCTTAGCATCTGATCTCAGACGCGCTATTAGAGAGGGTTGGGGTTCCTTACAATGCATGTGATCTCAGATGCGCTATTAGAGAGGGTTGGGGTTCCTTACAATGCATCTGATCTCAGACGCGTTATTAGAGAGGGTTGGGGATTTGCAAAATTTCGCAATATAATGATAGCATTCCTTATCCAAAAAAGATTGGAAAACACTGAATTAATGGCAACAATATGAACATAATCCGGGAAGACTGGATGAATTACACCCATACATCATAGCGACATTGGCATTTTCCTTTGACTTGTTGCTGACATCAAGTTCTAATCTAGGAGAGTACAGACAGTTCAGCTAAGGCTAAAAATATATATATATATACTGTATACTTTAAAAAAACCAGAGCACCAAACTGCCTGGCAGTGATAATTAAGAGGTTCAGCTGGTGACCTGGAGGATGGCTTTGTTTATATGTGTTAATGTTTCAAGTGTTTGACTCACTAGCGTTTGCTTTTCTTTACACCATGAGACGGCACAGTATTTACACGTCCTCGGGTGAACTGTACAAACTTACGCTATTGTTTGCTTAAGTTTTTTCTTTTATTCCCCTCCGCCGTTCATGCGTTTGCTTGAAGAAGCCAATTACTATGCTATGTACAAATGTGAAACCAGAGCGAGAGCATTAAACCCGCAGTCTCTCTTAGCCACAGTCACAGCAGATCGTCAAAATGTTTCTATGCCTTTAATATGTTTCAGAATAAAAGATTTTTAATTGGTTTAAGCGGAGGCCTGCAAGTTTAAAGCAGCAGCACGTGAAATAGTATGTTTTAAAAAAATAAATAAATTATTCAGTTCTGTAATATTAGATAATACTGCATTTAAAAAAAAAATATTATCCAACTCTTAATGCCCTTTTTAATTAGTTTTTATGCGTTCTTTGATTTGTATAGCTGGCTTTAGCCCACCTCCCAAGCAGTGTGAGATCTTTGCAACACTTGTGATAATCTGTTGCCAATGTTCCCAGCAGTTTGAGCTGCAAACTGGAACAATATATAAAATGTCACCTTCATGATTTAAGGATATATTGTAGCTGCGGAATTACACTGACTGAAGGATTGATGGAAACTGAAAGGCAGCCATTATGTTAGTCACACAATCCGGATTTTTACACCTGTATAAGAGGAGCACCAAATGATTGCCACCTTAGATAAGACTGTAGATTTCTACATTGCCACATGAATTACATATACTGTACCAATAAGAAAAAGCAGTATTTTTGCTGCTTTAAATGGAACGACAATAATTACCTGTTCATATGCGATACGTACTGCATATTTTAGGGGCTTGCATCAACGTAATAGAGGAATGCTGCTGAAATTCTGGACCTGTGGTATTTAGCATTGAGATGTTCAGTATGTCTGTTATACAGCGCCATCCATGCACATAGCGCTTCCCAGCAGTAACACACATGACAAAGTAATAGGAGACATGATGGGAATAAGTGCTACGTACATAAAAGTGACATTAGGAAAAGGAGTCCCTGTCCAGAGAGCTAAGTGAAGCCAGTCTTGTGGGTGGCCGTAGTTAAATGGACGAGATGGGTTTTTTGACCCGCTACATATAAGACTGCATCGTTTCGTTATTGCTTTCAATGAAAGAGAGCAAAACTTCATTGGAAACCTGAAACGTTCTGACTCGTGACCCCAACATCACACCAATAACGCTTCCCAACCTCCTCCAAACATCAGCAGAGAAGCACTATTGTGGGGACGGATTTTGCGGCAGGTTTTGGCCGTGGATTAGTTGGGTGAGTATCACAGAACAGATATAATAGCAGACCTGCAAGGCTCTGTGTATTGGGAGTATGTCACATTTTTCATCGCCATTGGCCCTTATGACTTAGGCCAGTGGTGGGGGCAACTCCAGTTCTCAAGGACCACCACTAAGGTCAGGCTCAATCAGAGGTTCAGTCTTCGATTGAGCCACCTGTGCTGAAGCAGGGATATCCTGAAAACCTGACCTGTTGGTGGCCCTTGAGGACTGGAGTTGCCCTCCCCCTCTGACTTTGGCTTTGCCCTGTTTTCTACGGGGCATTGGGGAGAATGCTCTGTTTCCAGCATCCAGGGCACCAACACGACACTCCTGGAGCGACCACGTGACCTGAAATGCTGGCAGTCCGGTGGTAGTCTGGGCCATCTGACCCCCAGCACTGTAAAGGTTAAGAGGCCATTTTCGCTTAGTCTTTCTTAGCTTTGCACATAAGATTGCAGTTCTTAGGGGCCCACTAGAAAAAAAGACTACTATACACCTACTTTCCCACGGGTGATATAGTTACATGGTAGTCGCCCGGTATAATATTTAGTTTTTTAGCTGATCTAGTTAGCATTATACAGGGCGGTGTCTTCTTTCTTAAAGGCGATTTCACTTTTCCCCTGGACATGTTGCTGCTTTAAAGCTGCAGACCAAGCAATATCCTACATGTGTTTTTTTTTTTTTTTTTAATAATAAATCAGTTCTGTACAATGAGAAAATACTTGTAGCATTTTGCTTTTAATAAAACAACTCTGAATTACATTTTTATTGTATTATAATGTAACAAGCACTTCTATTTCTATAGCAACCATTTACAAAGTCTCATCCCCTTCCTCTTTTGAAACAGGCTCTGGCACACCCCTTTTTGAGCCCTGCCCTCTCTAGCAGTGCACCAATTGTATCTAGTGACTGCCTGGTCACATGATCTTCCCCATGGAACTTTGCATCTTGGGTCCTCTTCTGCTGCACTGACAGCCATTTAGTGAACCCCCGCGCCGAATCTTTGCCGATCGATCGGCAACGTAGCTAATTACTTAACATTGTGTGGATTGTTCTGATGCACATATTAAAGGGGGGATTTTTTTTTTTAAAACGGCAGCTTGGACTGCTGCGTTTATGTCATGTGATTGCAGTTTGAAGCACATGAATCCTCTTGGCGCCCGGCTTCCATGTTCTGCACACATTATTTGCTGATCAAAGATAAGCCACAAGAGATGCGTTCTTTCCGTCCCGTCCCGTAGAAATGTAAAGAGGGATAATTTGGGAAACCGATCACTCGCTGGGAAATAAAATAGGAATCTGGCTGTGTTTCCCGAGTCTCGTGTTCTTCTTTCTTTTTTTTAAAGGGAGTGAGGGAGATAATGGTATAATAAATATTGTCATGCTTGAGGGATATTTGCTGGGGCTAAATGCAGACTATTGCATAGCCATCTGTTAGGAGAAGACTTGTGTGTTTGCTTCATCGAAACAACCCTGTCAGATAGGCCTTCAGGGTCTGGAACGTTCCCTCTCCCCCCCCCCGCCACCCTCTCCACCCCCACCCCCCCAATGTCTGGGAAGGATTCCAGAAATGTTCTTTGTTTGTAAATTTCAAAAAGTACACTCAGCAGTTTTGTGTTATTTTTTTTTCTGTCGTACAAGCCGAGAAACACACAATACCACACCTTAAAATGTGTTCAGTTCCAAGGTTGAAAAGGGATTTCACGATAATCTAATAGGAGAGAGTTTGAAGCAATGCAATTTATAAGCCTCATTTGTTTTGGGTGGGGGGGAGGGGGTTTATACCTTAGAGCAGGGGTGCTCCACTCCAGTCCTCAAGCCACCTTCTCCCCCCAAACAGGTCAGGTTTTCAGGATATCCCTGCTTCAGCATAGGTGGCTCAATCAGAGGCACAGTCTTCGACCTAAGCCTCTGATTGAGCCATTTACACCTTTTTACCAGGATCATGCATTGAGCAAAACAGTGTAATGAAATAAATTGTAAATGTATTCACAGGAAAAGGCAAACACACAATGTTACACAAACTATAGCAAAAAAAAAGACACACTTACTTGGGAATTGGGGTAACAACCTAGACTCTCCTAGGTGCAGGGAATCCTATCCCTGATAACAGTTGCAAAGACAGGACAGAAAATATTGCAGGCAGCTTTCGCTGAAGCAGCACTTTTCTTGCTGGAGACTTGCAACTGGAAACTTAGAATCTGAGAGGATTGGAGAACTATGAGAGACCGTGGAGAACCAACTCTCTAATGGGCGCAAGGGGTTATAATATCTCTGACTTTCATTCAAAAAATACTATAGCTCAAACCAAAGCGTGAGAACTTTCTCCGCAGCCAATCAGAGGCAAGCTGGTAGACACAACAGGGTTACCTGGAAATCTGAATGAACCAAAGGGCATGGGCAATTTGGCACTTCTGGCCCTGGTTCCCTCAATGCCACCCGCGGTGACAGGCTTCTGCCAGTCTGGTGGGATCAATGGAAATGCAAAGAGCGTCCGGTGATCTCAGGATGTGGATACTTGAATCCTTCCCTCCTGTCCAAATGGTTCTGACACCTTGGTCACCCTCTGGGGCTTTCATCTCCAGATGTCCTGCCAGACTTCCTGGCACCACTTGGTAGCCCGGTGGCCTGTCAGAGCATTGGTTCTGAAAGTCCCAGCTCATTTCTGTGAACAGATAGATAGGTTTTAAAACGCACTGTTCCATAAAATATACACTTTAAAAATAACCTAAGTCTTTTGGTTATGGGAAATAGAATAAGAAGCTGCACGTTATTTCTTACTAGCCATATTCCCCACACTCAGCTCCCAGACTATATATATATATACATATATATATATATATATATATATATATATATATATATATATATATCTGTATATAATCTGTATATCATCTGTATATCTGTCCTGACAAACTGGGCCAAAACACACTTGTCCCCCCTCCCCCCCATCCCCCCAAAAAGTCACTCGCCACCCCCCACGACACTTACTTGTGGTGTCAACCGGTTGCGCGGTCCTGAGGGCGTCTTCCGGCCTTCTGCTGTCTTGTCACCTTTAAAATCATGTTTTTGTCCTGCAGCTCTGTTCAAAACACCGCGTTACCATGGCGGCCATTTTGAATAGTGCTGCAGGAGAAAAACATGATTTTAAAGATCAAGACGGAAAAGACCGGGAGACGCCGCAGGTAAGCAGTCGACAGCGCCCACAATGCATTCGCCCCGCATTTGTCGAGTCTTGTATGTATGTGTGTGTGTGTGTGTGTGTGTGTATGTCTATATACTATGTATGTATGTGTGTGTATGTGTATATACTGTATATATATATATGTATGTATGTATATATATATATATATATAATCAAAATAAATTCAATGCATTTAGTCACTGTCTCTGTGAGTGGCTCCTGCGATCCCAGAAAGTATCTGCAGGCTGAAATCCCATCCTCGTGGGGAATGTTTGTATAAAGTGACTCTACATCCATAGTTGCTAGTAGTGTTCCTGTAGGGAGGGGGCCAATGGCATTCAGTTTGTTTAGCAGGTCGGTGGTATCCTGGATATAGCTGGGTGTGTTCCTGACAAGTGGTTTTAGAATGCCCTCCACCCAGCCAGAAATATTCTCGGTAAGTGTGCCAGATCCAGAGATAATAGGGCGCCCAGGGTTACCCTCTTTGTGAATTTTAGGGAGCATGTAGAATGTGCCAGGTTTTGGGTTAGCTGGTATCAGGTCCAGAATTTGTTCTCTTGTGTGGATCGGGAGTGTTTTAATGATCCTGTTGAGTTCTCGCATGTATTTTTTAGTATCCATTGTATCCACACACACTTTTAGTTGTGCTACAAACTCTCACATTTCCACACCCACCCACACCATTTATATCCCTCTCACTCTACACACACCTTGTGTAGAGCACTGTTTATACTGTGGGCTCTCCATTCATTTTTATTCACACTGATACACATACACACTCTTTCTTCACTTGCCTTCAGTTACCCTTTGACACCTCTAGCCATAAAACACATCCACACCGGGGGAAGGAACAGCACAGATAACATTCCAAGAGACACTGTTTTTAAGTAATCCTTGCTTCATTCATTGTAACATCGCCGGAAGAAGAGATCAGTGTATCTCGAAAGCTCGCACAAATAAAAGCATTTCGTTAGCCACAGAACGGTATCATCTATTTATTTTTTGATTATTGAAACTCGGCTAACACGGTACTGATACCTCTACATGTGTATATATATATATATATATATATATATATATATATATAACAATGAAAAGAAAAAGAAAAGCGTCCCAACTCAGCACTCAAGTATACTCAGAACAAATATCAAAGAAAATTATAATTTATTTAACAGCACAAATAATCACACATAAAATACAAAAAATATTAAAACAAACCCTGACATCCCCCTGTGATAGAATATGTATCAGACAGGGGAAATCCCCTATGAAGATACTGATGGACCCTCAATACCCAAGGCAAGGGAAAAAAAGCCTATAAGCACAAAATATATGTAGAACAAGGGGTTAACAATAACCCCTTGAACCTACAAGGCCGGCCTCACCCCTAGTAAATATAAAACCACACAGCAAGCATAGATAACACATGCACCAAATTGCCTAATACATGCTGATGTCAAATACATATATTATATACATACACCGTAAATGCAGTTGGTATAATCAAGATATATATATATATATATATATATATATATATATATATATATATATATATATATATATATATATTCATAAGAAACAGGGCACATACAAAATAAAGGTAAAGGGAGGGTGCATACTGTACAAAAAGATACAGAAAAAGGAAAGAAGGGACAGGCACCGCAAAAAAGTGAAATTTATTGACTCAACATTTCGGTCCCCAGTGAGACCTTTCTCAAGAGAAAAATATATATAATCTTGATAAGTGTGTATTTGTGTTTTTTGTAGTGGGATGGGCACAATAACCCCAATTTAACATTTTAGTGAAGGTTCATGCTTCTTGCACTATGCGTTACCCCACTTCGCAGCTTATTGATCTTTAAACATTGCAATCGGATATATATTTTTTTAATTGTACCAGCAGTTGAGACCGTTATATTGTCGTCCTGTTGGTTATTTTAACAAACATGTTGGAAACGAATGACTTTTAGCGGCACCCTTCGGATTTTGTACGAAGCGAAAGCCATGTTTAGGACTCTGTAACGTATTACAGCCGCCGAGGCTCAGTGCTCTGCTGTTGTGTTTCTGCAGCAGGGACAGGGTTAAAACCCATCCATGTATCTGTATTAATCTGATTCTAGGCCCAGGAGAGAGGCTGAAGCCGGGGAATAACGAGCCAACAAAACTAGCTGCTTGGTATCCTCTGGAAAATCTCTCCTCCTCCGGTAACCTCGGTTCAGAGAAATTTGTGTATTTTTGTAGTGTTTAGTTGCTGGGAAATCCCAGCAAAGCCCCAGACAAAGCTCTCTCTGTATACATGAGCTGCGTCTGCTGGAAGAAAACCTGCCGCTTACTGGAAGGAGTTGTCTCGGGGTTGGATGATACGCAGGCCGCCGGCTTTGTTTAACTTTCTTTGTTGTGTTTTTCCAGCGCAGTGCTGACCTCTCTGGCACTGGAGGTGTTAAGAATTTGTCGGAGGGCAGACAGGGCATTCCTGCAGCTTGCTGTTGTTTTTACTTCTGGCTGAAAAGCTGATAAGCTGGCATTCCCACACTCACCCACCCACACACTTACCCACACACTCACCCACACACTCACCCACACACTCACCCACACACTCACCCACCCACACACTCACCCACACACTCACCCACCCACACACTCACCCACCCACACTTACCCGCACACCCACCCACACACTCACCCACCCACACACTCACCCACCCACACACTTACCCACACACTTACCCACACACTTACCCACACACTCACCCACACACTCACCCACCCACTCACCCACCCACACACTCACCCACACACTTCTACAGTGTCAATTCAGTCATCCCTACAGGTGCAGTTACCCCCAAAATTATAGTTCAACGGGATGCCCTTTAAGCACCCCTCTCTCTCATATGCACCCGTTGCTCTTTCTCTGACACCCCTCTCTCTCATATACATCCCTCTCTCTCACGCCCCCGTCCCTCTCTCTGACGCACCGGTCCCTCTCTCTCACGCCCCCATCCCGCTCTCTCACGCCCCCATCCCGCTCTCTCACGCCCCCGTTCCTCTCTCTCTCGCGCCCCCATCTCTCTCTCGCGCCCCCAACCCTCTCTCTCGCGCGCACCCGTGACTCTCTCTCGCGCGCACCCGTGACTCTCGCGCACACCCGTGTCTCTCTCGCGTGCACCCGTGGCTCTCTCTCTCGCGTGCACCGTGGCTCTCTCTCTCGCGCGCGCACCGTGGCTCACTCTCACGCACCCGTGGCTCGCTCGCTCTCTCTCCAAGACACACAGCTTCTCCCGCCCTCCCAAAACCCCCACTCACACAGCTGCCCCCCCAAGACACACACACAGCTTCCCCCTAAGGCTGGAATTATAGTAAGAGCTTGTGCGCATGACATTGCGCAAGCATTTTGTGTATATAGGCCAAACGATGACGCGCGCAACTAGGAGGCGGGGCCATGACAGCGCAAGGGTAGTTTTTTTCCCTGCCTCACTGTGATTGGCTCACAGTGTCACGTGGCACGGCAGTCGTTCGAAAAGACAAATTTCTTTGTCTTTCCACAAAGCTGCCGCGCCAACACTGTTTGCTGTGCGCGCGCGTCTGCACTAGATACACTGTCATAGGGAGATAGGTATGTCATTGACACGCTTACTAGAATACAGACCTACTGTAAGAAACACACACACAGCTTCCCCCCCAGAACAGACACACACACACACACACACAATGCTCCCCTCCCCAAGACACACACATACACAGCACTCCCCCCCCGTCATGACACACAAATGCACAGCGCTCCCCCCCAAGGCGCGCGCACACACAGCGCGCCCGCCCTCAAGACACATACATACACTGCGCTTCCCCCCAAGACACAGACTCCCAGCTTCCCCCCCTAAGTTGCGCACATACACATCTCCCCCGCCAAGACACCCACAAACAGCTCCCCCCCCCCCCCCAAAGACAAGAAAAGAAGAAAAAAAACACTCTTTACCTTGAGAGAGGGGAGACTGGGAAGGCATTGGGTCCCGCTAATGGGTGTGGAAGTTGGGCCCAACATCCGACGCTGACAGTGGCGGTTGACCAGACAGACCGCTCCAACGGAGCCTCCTCCATTTCCATTTGCGGTACATCAGTGGGGGCCGTGGCAGTCATTGGTCAAAGGTTAATATGTTCACAAACTACCGTTTCAAAGTTATTTTCACGTACACTGGTGTCTACTTTTTTTTTTATAAAGCCATCAATCACATGATTTAACCCTTTTTGATTGGCAAAAAAAGTCTAGTGGCAAAGTGCCATTGGGTATTCTGGCTTGAGAGCTATAGGATTGCTATCGCGGTGATAACATGCCAGTGAATTCTCCCTCTCACGGCCTGAACAGAAAAGGAAATCCTTCTCTTGTTCAGATGGTGTCTGGACACAATCAGCTTGGCGAACAAGAGAAAATCACATGCGTTCTGGGTACAGCACAAGGCCGCCACTGATTGACACATTCAAACTTTCAATCTTACAATTGTGACCCCCTTTCCCTATGGGAAACCGCGGGCGATCACGTGTGCTGCTGTACCTGTGAGGCTTACAGGAAGCCAAAGCCTCCGCTCCTGGGGAGCCTGGGATGCTATCTCTCGCGGTGCAGCGCCTCCACCTATGAGGATCCCAGCGTAGGCAGGATTGACTCCTCATTGGAAACAATACTCACTAATAATAATACAACCACTGTATATAAACACACTTTACTCATACATAATATAATGACACCAACATAACAATACACTGCAATACATAACAATAATAATGGTGGTTCCCCCAAAGTATTGAGGTTGCCCCATGGCACCTGAAACCCTGATTTCCGCAGAACAATCCCACCCAAGTGTGAGGTAGTGCTAACCCCGTATGAAGTGTTGGGGCATGGTGGGTACGTTCCTGGTCATCGGCCCAACCGGGGAATACTTGTGAAGTGGAGTTGGAACAGGTCCCATGGAACGGGGCCTCCAACATAAAACCCCTCACACCTCAGGATCCAGGCCTCCATCTGGTTCGAGCTCCAGACGGAGTGTCTCACACAAAGTCCCTGATCACTGCAGTCTCTAAAGTGAGGGATGATCCCTATAGTATGGCAGGCCCTGCAATACTCCACTAGAGAGACGGGCTATCTGGGGCCCAAAGGGGCAAGGTCTGGTCTAGTCCAGGAAACTGGCTGCTCCTGGACACTACAGTACCATTCTCCTTCCCGGCTCCGTCAGGACTTAAGATCACCCTGGATCCCCACAGAGGATATCCTGCGGTGCCATATCAAGACGGCTGCCGTGATCTCCATTTCCTATTACATTGCGGCGCCACATCAAAGATGGCCACCACTCCTGCCGCTTCTGCGCATGTGCGCCAATTCCAATATGGCCACCACCACTACCGCACATCTCAGCAGAGCATCTCACCCGAGATACGGAAGGGGGACCCTGCTACACAATACATTTCTGTGTAGAAGATTTAGCAAGCTAGTCACATTATTGAAGTCGAAAAAAAGTGAGTTTTAAAGTTGTAATTTAGATGAAACAAAGATGTTCTTGGTGGATCTTCAGTGAGCTCCAGAAATTGGCAACAGCAAGTGAAAATGAGGTCCGGCATTAGAGAATAGTAGCGACAAAAGGGCCAGAAAGAAGACAGCATTATATAGAGTGAAATAGATAAGAAATAAGAGCTGACCTAATAATATGTGAGAAAATGTATTCACTTTTAATATGTAGATAATAGATAGTCACCTAGGACGACAAATTTTGGGGGTGGGAATGGAGGCTAGGAGCAGAGCAGGCTGCTTTCCTCTGCCATGCTCCACTGCAGAAGGAACTGCTATTCAGGCCAGTGGAGGAGGGGGTTGTAAAAACAGAAGGTAATGGAGGGGGAGGTGTAAGAATGGATAAGGAGGGGGGTGTAACACCAAGTGGGAGAGTGGGTTGGGTGGGGAGGGAGGATAGAAAGGATTGTGTTGGGCAAGTCCAACAAACATACAAAAGATTCCGAGAAAATAATGGGTGGGGGGCGGCACACAGCTGAAGGTTTGCCTAGGGTGCCAAATACCCTTGCACCGGCCCTGGTACCAATACACGTCTTCATAAAGAAAATATAACGTAAGCTATACCCAAGACATAAGAGCTGATTCTATATATGTGCTGAAGTGTTTCATCTGGCTGTTTTTGGACGCAATTCCCCATTTAAGTGCATGGGTAAATTTGTCCTGATCAGCCACTCGATTACATATAGAATCGGCCCCATCGACTTTTGCCATTTGTGACGTGTTCTTATGATGTCTCTCCCTCTGTCCTTATACACAACGTCCTTGGATAAGCAGCGATAAGGGGTTCCTGTTTGCTGTCTGGCTATCATTAGAAGACTAGAAGCCAGCAGCGAGGTTCAGAAGCTGTAAATATTTGTGGAGTTACTGTAGATCATTATCTGTAGTTTTGTTTAAGTGCAATAAGCCTGTGAGAATGTTACTGCGTCTGAACTTCTTCTCAAAGGATTTACATTGTGACAGATTATAAATCCAGATCTCTTCGCTTTGAGGTCAGTGTGTCCATTCCCATAACTCTATTGCTCCATGATGTTGTACATTAAAACGGAAGACCTTTCTTAGTTAGAAACACATGAGGAAACACAGGAGGAGAAGGTAAAATACAGAGTTGATGGATACTTAATTGCATGCTTTACTAAACAGCAGATATTAAGATGGCCAATGCTTTGTGAATAAACATTATTATGATCTTGAATTACCAGTTAAAAGTATCCTACCCAACTGGATCCAGCCCTGCAGGACAAGTTATTCCAGTCCTTTTTGTGTTTATTTGTGTTATTCTGCAATAGGAGTGAAAGGGCTCAATATGCTTCAATGTTTTGAAAAACGTAGAACTGAATAAACATGTTCTGCCGAATGAAATGAGTAGACAGGCATACCCACAAGGCTTAAACATACCCAACATTTCAATTCCAAGAAAACTGACAAGCATAATACTTTTTACTCCGGTTAATTACATTTAAGTGGTCCATTAAGCAGTGATGACATCTCCACCTGAACCCCTCTTCCCCACTGGCACACACAGATTGTAAACTCGTTGGTAGGGTTTATATATCTATATCTCCTTCCCTCAAATCTCAAATTCTTATCGGATTTTAGGATTTGTAGATTACGAAAAAGTATTTGATTCTGTCAACACCTCGGCGATCCTAAATGCATTAAGAAGACAAAGCGTTGAAGGCGCACGTTCATATTATAAGGAACATTTACAAGAATGCCACATCAACTGTTCCATTACATGAAGATACAGGCAGGATAAGGATCAGCGAGGCAGTGGGGCAGGGAGTCACCAAAGCTTTTCACTGCAGCACTTGAATAATTGTTGAAAAGAAAAAGTTATCAAGATCAACTGTGAATATTTTATTCAACTAAGATTTGCAGATGACATATGTTCTTTCTGCCACAAGTCCAGAAGACCTCAAGCAACAAATTGGCGAACTCACCGAAGCAAGTGAGAATGCGAGCCCCGGCAAGACCAACGTCATTTTCAACTAATGTGTGAAGTCTGCAAAGATTGAAATAAATGGAATGAAACTACAAGTCGAAGACTATGTCTACCTTGATAAGAATGTATGGGAACCTTTTTAATTAAATCAATAGGAGAATGAAGATGGGATGGACCACGTTTGGAAGAAACAAGACAATATTTCAATTGAACCTTCCACCATATACTACAAAAGATGAACATTTCCAATGCTATATTCAATATGAATTAAATAAATAAAATATACATATAGTTAAATACTTATGTTTGTCTTCTCATAAGTAAGGCTCATTTAGTTAAACTCTTTGGCCAAAGCGTTATAAGCCTGCAGCCACGTCACGTCACAGCACGACCACTCTGCAGGTCCTAACACTTTATGAGAAGACATACAGTTAAGTATTTAAGTATATATTTATCATATTGGATGTAGCATTGGGAGTTTTTTGTCTTTTGTTGTATACATTTGGTCACACCCAATAGCACTCTTTTTGACACAAATATGTATATGATATGATGAAGTGGGTGTTGGGGTTAGAGCTTGTAGGGATTGTGTACGTTTAAAACTTCCACTGTGCCTCAAAAATAATGTTTTCCACCAGTGTATTCTGCCTGTGCTCACGTATGGATGTGACCCTAAATGCGAATATAAATCAGAAACGCCCAAAGAGGTCTGGAGAGATGCATGCTGGTTATAATCCAAAGAAACAGGAAAAAGAATGAATGGGTTTCCAAACCAAATAAAAGCTAGTGACATCATCACGAGAACGAAGAAATGAACATGGCAGTGGGCCGGACATATCGCTAGAAGAAATGACCAGCGTTGAACTGGATTTCAAGAGAATGTTAAAAGACCAAGATAATGACCAAAAGAAAAAGGAAAATGTGTTTGAGCAACGCAGAGAGGCTTGTAACCGCAGGACCTGGAAGACTATTGGGGAGCTCTTCGTCCAGCAGTGGATCGACAAGGGATGAAGATGATTAGATAGAGATATATATACACAGAACCAAGGTTTCAGCACTGGTGGCTCAATCAGTCCCTGCTTCAGCACAGGGGGCTTAGAGGCTCAGTCTTTGACCTGTGCTGAAGCAGGGATAGCCTTAAAACCAGACCTGTTGGTGACCCTTGAGGACTGGAGTTGGGCCATCCCTGATTTAGAGCAATAAGTGTCTGATGAGCATGAATTTCAGGACAACTGAACACCATTTTTTTTCCCTTCTACAGAAATAAAAGTAAATATAATTCCTTTAAGGTCTACATAAGAAAATCACTATATTGATCAGTTAAAAATAATAATAATTGTATCCTAGAGACGGTACCTTTAAATAATTAATTTATTATAGCAATGACATGGCAAATACACGTTTGGGGTCTTTTCTTGTGCTGGGACATCGGGGATCTGCAGCACAACACGTCAGATTAGCGGATGGTTTATTAAAGCGTGAACAAGGAAATGTAAAAAGAAAAATAATGAATTTAAGGAAAATAAGAAAGTAAATAACAAGTGATTAAAGTTACGCCTTTTGTTAAAAATGCATTTTTGCAGCTTACACATCACAATAGGATCTATGTACTAAGATCATATTTAGACGTACAGTCTTAGCAAGCTTTGTTTCCTCTCTCCTCTCTCGGCAGTGGAAGAAATGCATGAGACAGGGTAATATTGGTAGTGTAGGACGTACTGAAAAAGGATTATTACCGTGACATGGTTGCAACTTAAAATATTTTAATATTTTTGCCAAAGTATTGAACTGAATGACCCATATTTCTGAAGAAAGTCTATAGATAATATACAGTAGGGTCTCGGTTATCTGACCTGACCGAGACCATGGCAGATAACCGAAAAGTGTTATCCCCCCCAACCTCCCTTCTCACTTACCGGTGGCAGAAGAAGAGGAGGACTGCAGATCACAGGAGCGGCACTGGGGGAAGACAGCTGGCGGCCGAGGAAGAGGACCATGTCAGCGGAGGAATGGAGTTAAGTCAGCGGGTGGCGGCAGCAGCAGGCAGGAGAAGCCATCAGACCCTGTGTGCGGAGCAGGAGCAGAGCGGCATAGGAGAGCGGCCGGGGAGGAGCGCGCGGTAACACCGCAAGTCAGACACCGGTCAATAAGTATAAGTAATACACGAAATGATTTGTCATATTGGCTGAAGCATTGGGGCCTTTTTCTCTGAGATCATAGTTGGCATTTTTTTTGTGCTGCTAAAAAGTAATAAAAACCTTTCCGAATGGTGTGCACTGCCGCGCGTGGAGGTCTAACTGCCGCGTATGGAGGTCCAACTGCCGCGTATGGAGGTCTAACTACCGCGTATGGAGGTCCAACTGCCGCGTATGGAGGTCTAACTGCCGCGTGTGGAGGTCCAACTGCCGCGTGTGGAGGTCCAACTGCCGCGTGTGGAGGTCCAACTGCCGCGTGTGGAGGTCCAACTGCCGCGTGTGGAGGTCCAACTGCCGCGTGTGGAGGTCCAACTGCCGCGTGTGGAGGTCCAACTGCCGCGTGTGGAGGTCCAACTGCCGCGTGTGGAGGTCCAACTGCCGCGTGTGGAGGTCCAACTGCCGCGTGTGGAGGTCCAACTGCCGCGTGTGGAGGTCCAACTGCCGCGTGTGGAGGTCCAACTGCCGCGTGTGGAGGTCCAACTGCCGCGTGTGGAGGTCCAACTGCCGCGTGTGGAGATCCAACTGCCGCGTGTGGAGGTCCAACTGCCGCGTGTGGAGGTCCAACTGCCGCGTGTGGAGGTCCAACTGCCGCGTGTGGAGGTCCAACTGCCGCGTGTGGAGGTCCAACTGCCGCGTGTGGAGGTCCAACTGCCGCGTGTGGAGGTCCAACTGCCGCGTGTGGAGGTCCAACTGCCGCGTGTGGAGGTCCAACTGCCGCGTGTGGAGGTCAAAGTGTGGAGGTCAAACTGCCGCGTGTGGAGGTCAAACTGCCGCGTGTGGAGGTCCAACTGCCGCGTGTGGAGGTCAAACTGCCGCGTGTGGAGGTCCAACTGCCGCGTGTGGAGATCCAACTGCCGCGTGTGGAGGTCAAACTGCCGCGTGTGGAGGTCAAACTGCCGCGTGTGGAGGTCCAACTGCCGCGTGTGGAGGTCCAACTGCCTCGTGTGGAGGTCCAACTGCCGCGTGTGGAGGTCCAACTGCCGCGTGTGGAGGTCTAACTGCCGCGTGTGGAGGTCCAACTGCCGCGTGTGGAGGTCTAACTGCCGCGTGTGGAGGTCTAACTGCCGCGTGTGGAGGCCTAACTGCCGCGTGTGGAGGCCTAAGTGCCGCGTGTGGAGGCCTAAGTGCCGCGTGTGGAGGCCTAAGTGCCGCGTGTGGAGGCCTAAGTGCCGCGTGTGGAGGCCTAACTGCCGCGTGTGGAGGCCTAACTGCCGCGTGTGGAGGTCTAACCGCCGCGTGTGGAGGTCTAACCGCCGCGTGTGGAGGTCTAACCGCCGCGTGTGGAGGTCTAACCGCCGCGTGTGGAGGCCTAACTGCCGCGTGTGGAGGCCTAACTGCCGCGTGTGGAGGCCTAACTGCCGCGTACGGAGGTCTAACCGCCGCGTGTGGAGGCCTAACCGCCGCGTGTGGAGGTCTAACTGCCACGTATGGAGGCCTAACTGCCGCGTGTGGAGGCCTAACTGCCGCGTGTGGAGGCCTAACTGCCGCGTACGGAGGTCTAACTGCCGTGTATGGAGGTCTTATGTTACCGCATATATTTGATGCATTCCGCCACGTTAAGTACAATTTAAATTCAAACAGACTTATGTGTATTTGTTTAATGTATAACTAGTGTTAGTAAATGTCAATTATTAGTGTAATAATATACCAGGGCTGGCCAACTTCAGTCAATGACTGAGCCACATGTGCTGAAGCAGGGATATCCTTGAAGCCTGACCTGTTGGTGGCCCTTAAGAACTGGCGTTGGCCGCCCCTGCCCTATATAATGAAACATTTGTGCTGCGTCAAATACATTTTTTTTGGTACATAGCTATTTCATTCTGCGGAGAAAATAAAGTCAGCCTTTTCAGGGATTGCGCCAGGCTCCGCTTGGCGGGTGCCTCTGACACAGGGTTAGCGTTTCGGGTGCCCGGATGCAGTGGTTTAGTACATAACACACAGCTGCGCTCTTGCGTGTCCCATTTATTTGTGAACCAAAAAAGTTTGGAAACCAAGCGCACACGTGCATCACATATATAACTTGTGAATCCCGCGCGTCCATGTTACGCCACTAATTCCATTTGCGACTTTTTGCACACAGGCCCCATGATTAGGGTGACCATATAGATCCCGGGACAAATTTCGCGCATGCGAGAATGGCAAGCGCCCACCGCGCATGCGCACGAGAGGCCGGCAAGTGCTCATCGCGCATGCGTGGCCAGCGCCGTCCCAGAAACCGGGACATTTAAGAAAAATGTCGGCACCCGGGACAAAGTCCAAAAAACGGGACGTCTGGACACACTACCCCTTATGTCATTGTCACCTGCATGAGCTGAATGATCATAAAGCTTGTTTGGATTAAGCATTCAGTTTAATTTCCCAGATCCCCCCTGACCCCCCCCCGCCCTCTCCGTATTGTAGCTAGTAGGATAATTCGCAGTTATCGTTCCTTTCACATGAAATGTGCATTGTATTACCCAACTTAATAATAACTTTATTTCATATGGCACTTTTCTCCCAATGGGACTCAAAGCGCGCCACAGTTACAGTATAGCGCGCGGCACGCAGCCCATAGGAATATTACAGACACATTCCCTGCCTAGATGAGCTTACAATCTGATTTTGGTGCCTGAGATAGTGACTTGCCCAAGGTCACAAGGAGCTGACACAGCGTGACTTCTCGCCATGTTGAGTAAGAGCCAGAGATGAACAGTTTCATGTTTTTTTTACACTATTATTTCATCCTTGAACCCTATTTATTGAACGCTGTTTGCTTGTTGTGCAGCTATTGGGTCATTAGAACCCATTAGACTCCTAATATACCACAACTATTAGGCGTATAATGTAAACGCTGCAATCAAGTGGCAGTCCTCCGCTCTTTGATGAGTCAGGTTGATTCATTCATAGCAATTAGCCCTGCCACACGCCTCATGAAAATAACAATATTTGTCAAATGTTTAACCATTTCATCCGTAGTGACTTCAGAGTAACATTCCTCTGCAGCGCCAGAGACATCCGTGGCACTGTGTCAGACATTAATCAGTATTACTCCGGGCTGCAGCCATGTTCAACGATAGAACGAGCTCTTCAGTAGTCGTTAGACATGGAACAATTCGGAATTTGCATGAAAGTTGAAAAAGGTTCATTCCAGTGGAATTCCACGTTTTTTTTCTCCATGTATTTTTCTGTTCTGTTCTGCAATGGCATTTTCGAAATTCTGGGGACAAATTGCGCGATTTCATTTTCCCCAGTACTATTGAGTTGTATTTATGGCAGTATTCACATTTATAATGACATTTCAAAATACACGTACATGTGTGTAGAGGAATGTACAGGTACATTTATTTTTTTTATACACTGTGTTATCATGACAACAAAATGTGTTTTGTGCACAGTATGGGAAAAGAAAAGCTATATTCTTATTTTTCCCCGTCCCGCCTCACTTCCCACCTCTCACCCTACCCCCCTTCCGCACCTCCCTTCCCACCTCTCACCCCACCCCCCTTCCCACCTCTCACCCTACCCCCTTCCGCTCCTCACTTCTCACCTCTCACCTCGCCCCTTCCGCACCTCACTTCCCACCTCTCCCCCCACCCCCTTCCGCTCCTCACTTCCCACCTCCCTTCCGCACCTCACTTCCCACCTCTCACCCCCGCAACCTCATTGCCAACCTCACTCCCCCCCCCGCACATCACTGCTTACCTCTCACCCCACACCTCACTGTCTACAGTACCTCACTCTCCCCCCCCCCACATCACTGCCCACCTCTCATCCCCCCCCCCGCACCTCACTGCCTACCTCTCACCCCCCGCACCTCACGGCCCAGCTCTGTCCCCCCACCTCTCACCCCCTGCACCTCACTGCCCACCCTCTCACCCCCAGCACCTCACTGCCTACCTTTCACCCACGCACCTCACTTCAATGCCTACCTCTCACCCCCTGCATTCCTCTCCTTTCTCCCCCATCACATGACTGGTCACCCCCTCCTCAGCCATATCACATGACTTCCCTCCCCCCTCCCCCGCCATATCACATGACTTGCCCCCCGCGTTCCCATCACATTACTTGACCGCCCGCCATATCACATGACTTGCCCCCCGCGTTCCCATCACATTACTTGACCGCCCCACAGTCGTCCTCCCCCCCAACCCTTATCACATCACTTGACTACCACTCTTTCTTGATATTACAGTTTGTTGCTGTACCACCTGCTACACAATGTAGCCTGCTGCAGCGCTGTACCTAGGGGCAGGGCCTGCTGCAGCGCTGTACCTAGGGGCAGGACCTGCTGCAGCGCTGTACCTAGGGGCAGGACCTGCTGCAGCGCTGTACCTAGGGGCAGGACCTGCTGCAGCGCTGTACCTAGGGGCAGGACCTGCTGCAGCGCTGTACCTAGGGGCAGGACCTGCTGCAGCGCTGTACCTAGGGGCATTACCTGCTGCAGCGCTGTATCTAGGGGCAGGGCCTGCTGCAGCGCTGTACCTAGGGGCAGGACCTGCTGCAGCGCTGTACCTAGGGGCAGGACCTGCTGCAGCGCTGTACCTAGGGGCAGGGCCTGCTGCAGCGCTGTACCTAGGTGCAGGGCCAGCTGCAGCGCTGTACCTAGGGGCAGGGCCTGCTGCAGCGCTGTACCTAGGGGCAGGACCTGCTGCAGCGCTGTACCTAGGGGCAGGACCTGCTGCAGCGCTGTACCTAGGGGCAGGGCCTGCTGCAGCGCTGTACCTAGGGGCAGGGCCTGCTGCAGCGCTGTACCTAGGGGCAGGGCCTGCTGCAGCGCTGTACCTAGGGGCAGGGCCTGCTGCAGCGCTGTACCTAGGGGCAGGGCCTGCTGCAGCGCTGTACCTAGGGGCAGGGCCTGCTGCAGCGCTGTACCTAGGGGCAGGACCTGCTGCAGCGCTGTACCTAGGGGCAGGGCCTGCTGCAGCGCTGTACCTAGGGGCAGGACCTGCTGCAGCGCTGTACCTAGGGGCAGGGCCTGCTGCAGCGCTGTAGTTAGGTGCAGGGCCTGCTGCAGCGCTGTAGTTAGGTGCAGGGCCTGCTGCAGCGCTGTAGTTAGGTGCAGGGCCTGCTGCAGCGCTGTACCTAGGTGCAGGGCCTGCTGCAGCGCTGTACCTAGGGGTAGGACCTGCTGCAGCGCTGTACCTAGGGGCAGGGCCTGTTGCAGCGCTGTACCTAGGGGCAGGGCCTGCTGCAGCGCTGTACCTAGGGGCAGGGCCTGCTGCAGCGCTGTACCTAGGGGCAGGGCCTGCTGCAGCGCTGTACCTAGGGGCAGGGCCTGCTGCAGCGCTGTACCTAGGGGCAGGGCCTGCTGCAGCGCTGTAGTTAGGTGCAGGGCCTGCTGCAGCGCTGTACCTAGGGGCAGGACCTGCTGCAGCGCTGTACCTAGGGACAGGGCCTGCTGCAGCGCTGTAGTTAGGTGCAGGGCCTGCTGCAGCGCTGTAGTTAGGTGCAGGGCCTGCTGCAGCGCTGTAGTTAGGTGCAGGGCCTGCTGCAGCGCTGTAGTTAGGTGCAGGACCTGCTGCAGCGCTGTAGTTAGGTGCAGGGCCTGCTGCAGCCCTGTAGTTAGGTGTAGGACCTGCTGCAGCCCTGTAGTTAGGTGCATGGCCTGCTGCAGCGCTATAGTTAGGTGCATGGCCTGCTGCAGCGCTGTAGTTAGGTGCATGGCTGTATCTCCCAGGTAACTGACTAAAAGCTTTTCCACGGAATGTTCTCCTGGACCCCCTGATTCCGTTCCCTTGGACCCCCTGTTTCTGTTCCCTAATTGAGACCTACATACAGTATAACTGAGTCTTCTCATCATAGAAGCAGCGACTTGAACTTAACCATAGCTTTTTGCTCCTTTGTTTTCCAGGCAATCGTGTTTTTAGATTTACTTTCACCAATACATTTATGAAATCTATACCAATAACTTGTTCTGACAGCTGGGCATCTTTTTATGAACAGAGTACTCACCTCTATATATCAAAATGGACTGTCAAGTCTCTGTCATTGGAAAAAGTCTCAATCCATCTCGGCACCTATGGTCTCCAAGTCTGTAATGGAGTCATATCACCGATGTGGGTCTTTGGACCCAGACCTACGGTATGAGACATACAGCATTTGTAGGCCGTCTTCGCTCTAACCCCACTGATGATCTGAAGGCCCAAATTTCATGGTGTTTTTCCAGCAACTTTACATTTCTTAGAATGGAACCTTATCTCCGCGCCGGAGTTCAAACAAATGGCTGCCGCGTATTCGGTTTCTTGTATACAAACCGTCTGAGACATTCAATTTCTTTGGTTCGCCTGTTTACGATCGCTTCCAATATCACTTGTGCATTTCTGTAGCAACTTCTGCTTGATCCACCAACACACAGGGAGTGGATACCTATTGCGGTGCCCAACCCTTCCACAAAGCCCTTAATTGGAAAGTTTTGTCTTCGGAGAGTGTTCCCTCCCAGTCTGTTTAGAGTCTCCAGGATTAACTGTTTCATCGAAGAATTTCTGAGGAGCTACCCACATTACGTCAGTGTGTGGAGTGTCACGGCAGAACTGGCTTTACCTTTACTTTACCTATGTCACACCCAAGTGTTGTTTATTTCCCTATATTCTTCAAATTGAAATTCAAAAAGCTCAGAAACACAAGTGGCACAGATTTGGGGGAGTTCGAACAACAAATGGTTGTGCCTCGTGTGAGTGAGACTCCATTGTAAGCTAAATTCATTGATGCTGTGAAAGGAGACTCGCTCTACGTCTACCGTGGTGCCTCTTTCCACCTCGTTGCTTTTCCAGTCGTGTGTTTCATTCCACAAGGAGTCCTGAGAACCTGAAATAAAAATGGCTGCCGAGCCTCTCCTGCTGTATGTTACTGGGCTTCAAACGGCCGGCGAGAGAGAACGCTGACGCTGCAGGAAGCAGGCAGTTTTCTGCTTCCTGGGGGAGGTGATGGACCAAGACAAGATAAGGATCAGAGATTACAATACCAGAAGATTAGGGCCTGTTAAATAAAAAAAATACAAAACGGCACTTGAAATACACAAACAGAAAGTTTGTAATGGGTGTTGACATTTTTTTTGTAATGCGATTACCAAGCATTTTCCCAGTACAACCATTTGCCTGTTATTTGACTGTCTGAATTTCTCAAACAATGTGATGGTGGAATCTGCGCTCGGTGTTCAAAAATGTTAAAACATCCGGCGTGTTAATTGAGGTCTCCATGCCCGGTCTCCCGTCCTTATCCGTATACATTTCACAATGTAAAAAAGAATGGGAGGAGGCAGGAAAGTGGGTAGGAAAGGGGTGGGAGCTGAGAGGTTACACGGGAATTCAACTTCTTCTACATGTTTAGGGACCATGTCATTGGACTTCCAGTTCTTCTACGCCAGGGGTGGGCCAGTCCAGTTCAGTCCTCAAGGGCCACCAGCAGGTCAGGATATCCCAGCTTCAGCACAGGTGGCTCAATCATTGGCTCGGTCTTCGACTGTGTTGAAGCTGGGATGTGCTGAAAACCTGATCTGTTGGTGTCCCTTGGGGACGGGATGGCCCACCCCTGTGCTACGCTCTATGGTAAGGAAGGTTTTATTTGGGGCTTAAATATTTTCTGATAAGGAGATGAAGTCGTTAGAATGGGACTTTAATCTTCCATTACAAGGAGAGTAAAGCTTCACAGCATGTCGAGTAAGGTGCCATTAGCAGCATACATTTAGTTTTTTTTTTCTCATATGCAAAATGTAACGTACACTTACTGGGCAATATGATATATAACTTTAATAATAATAAATCAAGCTAAAGGTGTACGTGCCATCTACTCAACCACTTTTAAGTCAATTCAATCCCATATTGGAACATAGTGACGTGTTTAATAGGTGAACCATTTTTTCCTGCACTGTGGCAGTGAGGGGGTTAAAAGTAGAGAACTTATACTTTTTTTTTTTTTTTTTTAAGTTTTTCCGACATTATTGGCAAACATGGGACGCCGGCGTTTAGGGCGAGTTATGTTGACCCGATCTTTACCTCTTCTCCCTCATCACTTTGGCTTTGTGCAATTTACTCTTAGACAAGAAGTGGGTGTCTATAAATCTGATAATCTTATCACAGAGGTGGAGCAGACGCTGCTCAGGAGCCGGCTTTCCTCCCTCCGCAGTGCGACTTGTAACTGATAACACCAGAGCATTGAGGAAAAAAGAGAGTCGTTTAAAGTACTGGTCTGGTTTTATAAGTTATCATACACTCTGGTGTAAGCCAGGGGGGCTCAACTCCAGTCCGCAAGACCCCCCAACAGGTCAGGTTTTTAGAATATCTGCTTCAGCACAGGTGGCTCAATCAGAAGCTCAGTCTTTGACTGAGCCTCTGATTGAGCCACCTGTGCTGAAGCTGGGATATCCTGCAAACCTGACCTGTTGCGCGGGGGGGGACTTGAGAACGGGAGTTGAGCCCCCCTGCTGTAACCAATTAAACCGGGTACTCAGTGGTCATGGCGGTGCACGCAACGGCACACCAGACACTCGCCTCTAGTCAGGCAGGCCCCAGTGGCTCCTTGTGGGTGCACTCCTCTCTCGCGATGGTGCGTCCGCCGGCAGGGAAGACAATAATGTTGTCTTCCCCTGCCGCGACACGATCACATGCTCGGCAGGCAGCCAAGAAATGGCAGATATGCCCCGCCATGGCCGCCTCCCCCCCCCTCCACGCATCCCATCGCTCCCCTACAGATCGCGGCTGTAACCTGAACGCGCTGCCAGGCAGCACTGGGACCGTAACCTTAAACCTGCCACTGGGCTTCACCTACAGTATACAGGCATACCCCGCATTAACGTACGCAATGGGACCGGAGCATGCATGTAACTATGTAACACAGGCATACCCCGCATTAACGTACGCAATGGGACCGGAGCATGTATGTAACTATGTAACACAGGCATACCCCGCATTAACGTACGCAATGGGACCGGAGCATGTATGTAACTATGTAACACAGGCATACCCCGCATTAACGTACGCAATGGGACCGGAGCATGTATGTAAAGTGAAAATGTACTTAAAGTGAAGCACTACCTTTTTCCCACTTATCGCTGCATGTACTGTACTGCAATCGTCATATACGTGCATAACTGATGTAAATAACACATGTGTAACAGGCTCTATAGTCTCCCTGCTTGCGCACAGCTTCGGTACAGGTAGGGGGCCGGTATTGCTGTTCAGGACATGCTGACAGGCGCATGCGCGAGCTGCCGTTTGCCTATTGAGCGATATGTACTTACTCGCGAGTGTACTTAAAGTGAGTGTCCTTATACCGGGGTATGCCTGTAATCCTTTTCAGCATTACTAATGTAGAGATCATATGGTCACATCCTGCACATCAACGTCTCGGGCTGAAGAAGTTGTCCTCCTTTTCTGTTGAGGTCATATTCATTCATCGCTCCCATAGAGCTGTGAATTCTCCCCTGGGAACAAGCAACGGTGCCATAACATTCTTAGAACAGCGTAAGGGCCACGTGCATGATGAACCGTGGGTTGTATGGCAAACATCATACTGTAGGGCACTGTACAGGTTAGGTGGCTGTGTGAATTGCAATAATCTGACCTCCAACAGTTATTAAAGTGGAGACACAACCCCTGAAAATGTTAGACATATGCCCCACACAGCCATTCTCTCTTTGGCTTAACTGCCTGAGAAGGTGCTCAAAAGAGTTTCTATTGGTTGTCGGGCTCACTTTTTAGGAAACCCCTGCAACTTTAAAGCTGCAGACCCCAACAATATCCTACTTGTTTTTTTGTTTTTGTTTTTTTAAATAAATAAATCAGTTCTGTAGTATGAGAAAATAGTCTCTCTAGCAGTGCACCAATTGTATCTAGTGACTGCCTGGTCACATGATCTTCCACACAGAACTTTGCGTCTTTGGTCCTATTCTGCTGCACTGACAGCCTTTTAGTGAACCCCTGAGCCGAATCTTCGCCGATCGATCACAGGAGAACGGATCAATTTGACAACTTGGCTAATTACTTATTGTGTGGACTGTATTGACGCACATAGTACATTTATGGCGCTATTTAAATAAAGACATACAATACAATAATAAAAAACAGCAGTTTGGACTGCTGCTTTAAGGGCCTATTTTCACAATTTGCACAGTACTTGTCTCAAGTTGCCAAGTAGATGGCAGTAATTTGATTCATTTTCCACATTAATCTTTTTTTTTTTTTACTCTAACTCAATAAACATTCGTACAGTATGTTTCTATTCTGTATCAGGCTTTGGAGATCATGAAAAGCACCTTCCAAGTTATTTTTACCTTTAAGGCTCTCCACTGATCTGCTCCTTCCTACAAATCAGCTTTGACCTCTTGTTATGCCCCTGCCCGTCTCCTGCGCTCTACCCATAACTCTGTCCTCTCCATCCCTTTCCCCACTACTGCTCTCTCTCACCTTAAACACTTTTCCCTCACGACACCATACTTGTGGTGCTCCCTCACACTCAGTCTCCCCCAAGCACCCTGTCTCCCCCAAGTACAGTACCCTGTCTCCCCCAAGCACCCTGTCTCCCCACCTTGAAGACAAACCTTAAAACTCTTCTCTTAAATGAAGCATCCCAATAGCCTGGACTCGTGGCTCCTGTCCCACGCCCACAGTTGCTCCTACCAGCCAGTGTGGCCAAACGCTGCCATGTACTGCACTTATTCCCTCAGCAATGTCACCTTAAACACAAGTGTCAGAGTTGGGCCAGTAACAATCCTCACACTGATGAGACCCAAAAAGTCCAGCCAGCTGTCTGTCAGCAGGTTTTAACTGGCCATGCTCTTTTTACCCAGGCTGTGCTGAAAAGCTGCATAATATGGCAGACATAAGCTAATAGGGGACCCATGGTAAAATGGACATGAAGCAAAAGGTGACACTGTGTGCTCATTTGCATGTAATTTCCCAGAATACCTGGCTGCAGTGGAAGCATTGAATCTGAACCACCCCAGTGTACAGTTCATCTGCGATGCCCCAAAGACGGACAGCCTGATGGGGCTCCCCAAGAGCTGCCCCCCTCTGCACAGGACTAGCGTATGAAGGGTTAACAATTGCTTGGACTTTGTGGAACGTCAACCCCACCCACTGGAATGTTAATGAGCCAAGAAGACTGTAAGAGATGTGTGCAGAGGTACATAAAATGGAGACCGATTTGGATGCAATTATATTTTGGCTTTATTGAGCCTGTTCCTTTATCCAGGCAAAACATACAAAAACAACAAAATAACAAACCCCTATCCCTTTGTAAGGGCTAACGTACTTCCTTAAACCCTATCTGCAGAACTGGAGGGATATTCCCATTATCAGCCTATCACCCCAAAGTCTCAGGAGGCACCTTAAGCAGGTGGCCCTCCATGTCAGTCTCTGGCAGGTTCCTGTGTCCAGGAAATATAGGTCTCTGGGTGTCTTGATCTCAGCACAGTCTTTGTGCTCAAGACAGTGTCTGTGTGCAGGCTTCTCTGCTCTCCTCCTGTCAGCCCAGATGTGAGCTATGGAATCTCCTGTGTCTCACATGAGGCTTTTTACAGAGCTCTCATTAGTGCAAGTGGAGACTAGTTAATTGAGTGGCTGCAATCAACTATTTCTCTGTTGGATTCGTAGAGCTCTGAGGCTGCTTTATTTAAACAGGGATAAGTCCCTGTTACAGGGACAAAGAACTTTGTATCCACAGCTGCATTGAATCTGAACCACCCCAGTGTACATCTGTGTTGCCTTAAAGGCGGACAGCCTTTGACGCAGGTGAAGGGCAGCCAAAGGGTGTGAGCCGTTTGCTGATGCTTGAATCAATCTGAAACTCACCAGCCCTTATTCCTTGTATCCAATTGTCCAACTCTATCTGTCCATGAAATGTCTGTGAATTGACTGTATAACCCTGTTCTTTTAATGTAACCATGTATTGTTATCATAACTCTGTGCCTAGGACATAATGTACATGAAAACAAGAGGTAACTCTCAATGTATTACTTCCTGGTAAAACATTTTTATAAATAACTAAAAATATGATAAGAGATAATGGGGAAATGCAGGTGTGTGTGAACCTGTCTGGAACATGTGAATGTGCTCACAAGTGCTATTTGTATTTGCTGCTGCTCCTCCCTTTTCAGGAGACTTGGACAGATAGGCCCATGCCCTTTTTGTGAGAGGTTTCTCTACTTAGATGTTTTGTCTCTAGCCTCTGTCAACACGTGCTGATTATACGAGGTGCTCCACGTGGCAATGCGGTTTGAGGTGGTGCTTGCGAACACGCAGACTTGTTTGTGTCTTCAATGCCTGCGTAAGCCCTCCGATGGATGTCATTATTGAACTGCGGTAATAAAAAAATGTTTGCAACATACTGTGTGCCAGGAGTGGCCAACCCCAGTTCTCCAGGGCCACCAACAGGCCAGGTTTTCATGATATCCCTGCTTCAGCACAAAAGACTGAGCCACTGATTGAGCCACCTGTGTGGAAGCAGGGATGGATTGAGCCATCTGTGCTGGAGCAGGGATGTCCTGAAGACCTGACCTGTTGGTGGCCCTTGCGGACTGGAGTTGGCCACCGCTGCCTTTTACTAATAATTTATTAAGGTGCCTCTCAACTTCTTTGCGTCAACTTGGAATTTTGGGAAGTATCAATAGCTTGTGTATCACCCCTGTTCTCACCCCCCCACCCCCCAAGGGAAATCTGCTTGGTAATGGGTGTTGCTGGGTTTGTGGTGCTAACCTGTTTGGGGACACAGGGGGCCTAAGCCTCCGCTCATAGGGAGCTTGGGGTGCAGCGCCTCCACCTGTGAAGATCCCGCCACAGACGGGATGACCCCCTCACAGGAACTTATATATCCCGGGAATAACCACTCGCACACCAGTATAAACAATAGGAACTTTACCAGCAGGGTCCAACATAACACTTATGCATAATAACATCACAAAGCAATAATAACAGCACAATCCCTTCTCACACAGGGAGGCTAACCATGCCTCTCCTCCCTCCTGACGACTCTATCCCCAATACCCCTGGGATAGTGTATGTCAGCCCAAGGTCATATAGTGTGTGTGAAGGTAGCGCTACCCCCCTGATATCGTTGGTGCACCTTCCCTTTGGATACTCAAACAGTAGTAGCCTCCCTCTTAGGAGAAAGGCATCCGCGTTGTCCCACGATGCAGGGCCTCCAAATAAACCCCCCTCGCTCCTTACCACCGGCACCGCTCACGTGGTCTCTGGGCCTGGGGAGTTCATTCCGGGAGTCCGTCCCGCTCCGCAGAGTCTCCGCTGATATCACTACAGTGAAGGGTCCCTAACTTATGGGCAGCCCTACAGCACTGACTACCATGGCAGGGGTCTAAGTGGGCCCTCTGGGAGAACACTAAGCTAATCCCAGGCAGCCTCACTGGTTCCCGGGACAGTCCTTGCACTTCGCATGCTCTGCCAGCACTGACTGCGCACGTCACAATCCCAGTGTAGAAATGGGGAGAGAAGCTCCCCTAAGTGTGCTCTAGTAGACAAAGGTGGAGGTGGTAATTGAAATAGGACAAGTTCAATGTAGTGGGACGGCAATGAATAAAAGTCTTAATGGTGGAGTGGGCCCCGGTATAGATGAAATAAATATAACCGGTCATGCACTGGAAATCCAAAAGTGTCCCCCCTACACAAATAATGAAGACAACCTCTCCGTGTCTGGACCCAACACTATAGTGATGATAACATCTGTGCCAGGCCTGTATACACGGTGTATATCGGAGGTGTATATAGATATAGGGAAGGGGGGAAGGGAGACTTAGCTTGAGACTGATGTCTGTCTCTTCTGTGGTGAGGCGAATGGAGTCTCGAGTCACTCGCGTGGCATCGTTGGCGCTGCACACCTCTTCTCCCGGTTAGCTCACTCGGGGTAGGGGCGCCGTTATGATGTCATCCATCTGCGACTCGCCGGTATCCCGCTGTCACATCACCTTCGCGGGAGCTCTTCACCCGGTAGACTCACTCCGGATAGGGGCGCCGTTGTGACGTCATCCGTCGGCGACTCACCTATGCCGGTATCCCGCTGTTACACCACCATCACGTGGGTAGAAGAGAAACTTCGGCGCAACTGCGCATGACTGAATCAATGAGACTCCCGGATGATCTTCAACCAACTTTATTGACACCACACATAAGGGCTACACCGCGATCTCCCCCTCTACTCCCCCTCTACGCGTTTCACCCCTCTAGGATAGGGCTTCGTCTCCAAGACGAAGCCCTATCCTAGAGGGTGAAACGCGTAAAGGGGGAGATCGCGGTGTAGCCCTTATGTGTGGTGTCAATAAAGTTGGTTGAAGATCATCCGGGAGTCTCATTGATTCAGTCATGCGCAGTTGCGCCGAAGTTTCTCTTCTATCCTGGCAATTCTAGACGGCAGCACGCAGGAGCAGACGAGGTGAGCTGGTCCCAGACCGGAGATGCAGCTGAGGTAAGAATCAATATCCCCTGCACCGGTCAACACTGTGGCCACGCAAAGCTCCCTCTCATACAGCTCCATTGACTGAGACAGTATACAAATGGGTAAATCAATGGATTAACCCTCCAGGCGCTCAGAATAAAGCATAGTCCTGCTGGTGAGCAATAATACAATAAATCACATAGACCCCGGCTGTATTGAATCGTATAACAGTGTAGAAAATGTATCCTTCCCTCCAACCGGCTCACCTAGAGCACTATAAGGCTGGAACACGGGAAACTCACGTATAATACTTGATGTCCGGTCTTTCAAGTTGCTGTGCTGTATGCTCCCGCTCCTCCTGGATAGGCTGGGGTCTCTCCGTCGCAGGTTCTCGTTGCTTCACCGCCAACCCGCTGCCCGCCGATGCGGAGGGTGGTCACCTGACCGGCGGCATGGATGGTGCTTCTGAGTGACGTCACGGCAGACCCAACAGCCAGGAACACCCAGCAGTGACTCGGCGTGCAGGCGCGCAGTGAATCAGCATGGATAATCTCTTAGAAAAAGAGTAAATGCGCCGCACAGCACCAAAAAAGAAAGTGAAGGCTGATATGGGAAAAGTAAAAAAGCTTTATTTGCACAAGGTGCAAGCGAAACCTCTTGACGCGTTTCGGCCTGGGAGGCCTTTGTCAAAAGAGTGATTCGCTTGCATCATCAGACATCCATTTATACATCAGCAAACTAAGGACAGCTGTCCTTAGTTTGCTGATGTATAAATGGATGTCTGATGATGCAAGCGAATCACTCTTTTGACAAAGGCCTCCCAGGCCGAAACGCGTCAAGAGGTTTCGCTTGCACCTTGTGCAAATAAAGCTTTTTTACTTTTCCCATATCAGCCTTCACTTTCTTTTTTGGTGCTGTGCGGCGCATTTACTCTTTTTCTAAGAGATTATCCATTGACTGAGACACCTATGGTGACCTTGCTGTTCACACAGAAGCGCAAGACAGACTTTTGGCAATTACACCATCACCGTGGGGGCTGGAATCTGCATACCATCGTCCCCATAGGGCAATCCGACGGCCACAATCCACCGCTGTCTGCCAAATGTGCCGTCCCTGCGTGTGCTCCGATATGCGATAGATTAAATATTTGCCAAGAGAAATTGGGCACTGCAAAACGATGAGGCTTATCGTAGTTGATAAAATAAATGTATTGGGGCATAATAGCCAAAAGTTAAAACAGCACAGGTGTCCCCTGACGCGTTTCTCGCCTCACGGGGCGCTTTCTCACAGAGGGCACCCTGTGAGGTGAGAAACGCGTCAGGGGACACCTGTGCTGTTTTAACTTTTGGCTATTATGCCCCAATAAATTTATTTTATCAACTACGATAAGCCTCATCGTTTTGCAGTGCCCAATTTCTCTTGGCAAATATACAATCCCAGTGTATATCCTGTTTGTCTCTGCCCCTCCCAACATGGCCGCCACTGCCTCCTCAGAGTCAGCCTGAGGAGCTGTATAAACGCCCCTGGAAGTGTGGAGGAATACCCTGCTACACTTGGTTATGGAGAATGTATGAGAGACCTATTATAATGGGATGTATGAAATTATGCATCTCTTTTGTACGTTTCTTTCTTTAAGCTTTAATAGAAAAAAACTCACATTTTGAAGAGGCACAACTGTTTTGGGAAAGTGGATGAAGATGTTTTCTTTGAAATGCTGCAAGGTGTGGAGATTCTGACTTGGCATGAGAAATATACCTGTGTGGTATTGGACACATCACCTTATTTATCTCTCCCCAAGCCGTCCACGACCTAAAGAAAATGTATCTTTTACCTGGCAAAATATTTACATTCCAAAACCTGATTCATCAGGCACCATTGGATTGTAGAATGACTGGTAATAAGAAAATGTTTTGTTTACATAACTTGGTGGAATGATTTTAATTATTGATTCGTTTTAAGAAAATCCTTTATTTTTTAGAGTTTGCTGAGTAAGGCTCCTCCCTATTCAGTATGATATGAAGACCTCTTTCCTGTGTTGGAAAACATTGTAGTCCCATGTAGTAATCACAGCATGTTGAGTAGGAGCCCAAAGGGGAGATTCAGTGAGCTCCGATCCAAGTAGGGTTGCCAGGCGGCTTCCCCAAAAATATTGGACACTGGTGAAAAGGTGCGCTCAAGAGAAGACACCCACACACCCACACACACACACCTTAACCTCTCTCCGCTCCACGCGGTTTCCTCCTCTCATTGACCCTGGCTCCTGACACCTCCTCCTGATTGGCTGATGTTGGGTAATGCAGCCAATCAGGATGGAGGAAGCTGTCCAGCCCCCTAGCAACAGCCCTGCTCTCTCCCTGCTAAGGGAAATCCTGCGCCCCCCCAAGCCTGTCAGGTCACTATGTCCAGAGAGGTAATACCGGTATACACATACATGTCCAGCATTACCTCTTATGTTTTATCTGGAAAGAGTGTCCAAATACATGACAGTCCGGTTCAATACTAGACACCTAGCAACCCTAGATCCAAGCCAATGGCAGGTAATGTAGAATCAAGCTCTGATGCCCCTTGTAGGAGGTTTAGTGAATCCCAGCCGATGGGCATTAACCCTAAGGGCAGCCATTTGGGCTGGTGTTGGCCAAGAATTCCTGTTTAAGGCTATGGGGATTTTAATCAGAAATTGTCCTCTTTCAGCATATATAGAATTACCCCCTGTCTTTATTCCTTTCTTTAGCTGGTACATGTTAAGATGTGTCATGCAAGATGTGTGCTTTTATTCCTCTGAAGTTGCGATGTTGTTCTGGTCATCGTTTTTTCCATTGGCGCCTTCATTGTGAGATTCTGAATTCTGGGAGCAACGCACCAAATACTAGCAGCTACTGCACCCCCCTGCTCCTCTTGCTTAATGCTAAGGACAGGGGCGTGTTTGATAGGTTAAATGTAGCTTACTGACAGCTAAAAAAAATGGACAAATATGTTTTAAAATATTTGTTTGGTTTTTTTTGCTTGTGCAGGGTAAACCAAAGCTTTACTAATGTATTTCTGTGATTACCCTGTGTGTCAAGTGACGTGTTTTTTTTAAATTATACAGTATATGTCCATTGTGTGTATAGTAATTATGATGTCATCATTAGGCAAATAGATGAAGATTAGTAGTTGGTATGTTTTGAATTCAGCAGGCTCAAAGAAAAGAGAAACATGTTCATTTTGAACATAAAGGAAGAACAACCCTATACCTCCCAAGGGAGGGGAGAAGGTTAGGGTCTGGAGCCCCCCGATAACATGCACTCACTTAAGCAATAGAATAAGTACTGTAAGTAGTGTTAAGTAAACAGAAGGTACGTGTAATTTACCTTCTATTTATGCAACAGTGCTTACAGTACTTATTCTATTGCTTACGTGAGTGCATGTTATCGGGGGGCTCCAGACCCTAACCCAGGGGAGCGCAATCTATGCCAATTACAGTGATATATGCTGGGTTTTGTTTTGTTTTGTTTTTACCTGCTGCCTGAAACTGCGCCTTTAAGTCAATTTGGGACATCAGAATTGGGACAACACTTTAGGTTTCTATTTTTAATTAAGTAATGGCAATAAGTGAGGGTGTGTCGGGGAAAATGAGTGAGGAAACATAGGACCCCTCCCTGCCCCTGCCTGTGAGCATTAGCTGAGATGGATGGGTGCTCTCCGGAGCCTGTGCAGGCTGCCAAGTGCGTGACATAAACATAGGCTTAAAGCCGCAGTTAATGCTGGCAGACTTTTTTATTAGTGTTGCTCTTGGCAACAGCAAAAGGTGGACTGAGATAGCAGTCCTGTTTTCTTCCATGTCCCGAACACGCCTCTGGTTGACTGATATGAACCTTGGTACGTTGCATGATATGAAAAACGATTTGTCAATTAGCACTGCAATTAAAACTGGGCTAGCACCTCACTTTCTCAATCTAACCTTTCCACCAACTGGTTATTATTATATAAAAGGTTAAACAAAATAAAGGATAGGGCCTTTTTCCATTCTTCCAATGTGTTTCAATGTTAAAAGGAAATTCAGTGCATGTTGTTTTGATCGTTCGTTGTAGTGGTTTGGGGGGGAACGCTAGATATTTGTGAGGTTTCCTTTAACCCTTTCCCTGCCAGAGGGGCTTCTGACAATTGAAAGGGTAATTTGAATGTACCGCTGTCATTTTAAATGAAGACCACTAATTCACCACCTTCTAGACGTAGGGACAATGATGATTACATGAAATCACATCTGCAGATGACAAGTGGCTTTGATCTCCGGAGGATCTGTGCAGGCTAAACATGTTGGTGTTCTGTACTTTTGATTAATGATAAAGAGGTATGTGTGTCTGTGATTGCTTGTTCAGATTAAACAAATTCACAAATCCTTTGGGACTTTTGTGAGCTCAATACACCATGTCCAACTCTACAGAAGTTTTATGTTGGCTCAGGAAAGGCGGCCAATCGGGACGTGTGTTCTTTGAAGCCACTTTATCAATAATAGACTAAAGAAATTGAATGGTAACCCTGGCAGCTTCCGATACACAGTATATTTGGTTAGTACAGCAACGAATAAGTTAAACATATCGCTCTCTCCTCGTCCCATACATTGGGACATTTTCCGATCCAGTTAGCCCTCCCTGCTTCAGCAAACAGTGCTCTGGTTTTATTGACACAGTTGGGTGGCTTGTACTTTAATCTCGGGTGGAGATACAGTAGTGTGTGGGTATTTCATCGCAAGCCTTCCATACCTCAGTGTAGAGCAGTGTATTTGTGGCAGGGTAGACGAGGAGAAGTCATTCATGCAGGGCGTTCCTGCCCAGTCCAGGTAGAAATGTCACACATTTCATATCAGTGTTATAGAGGAGGGGGAGGGTGGTGTTCAAGGGACAGATCTATTGACTCTACTACTCTGGTGTACTGTACTGTGTTTGCAGTAGCGTTAAGAAAACTCAAGGGCTGTTCCTCTGGTCTGTGCCTGTCACGGTTACTATGGGCAGTCATTTCAGGTCACGTTAAAGCACAGCGCTGCTCTTCAGTATGCACTGCTCTCTCACTTTCTGCTTTTGTGTCCCAATCCAATGCTTCATACCACACACCCTGATGCCAGAGGAGTTGCAGGGAGCCCTACGTATTGCAACTATCACCATTTAAAAAGACACTGCGTTCTTACTCAGCCCTGGTGATTACAATGTTGTAATTGCTGCTGCATTTTCCCTTAAGTCAGTAATGAGCCGCTGGCTAGCATTAGATACTGTATGTATAACAAGGACACTTAGTTTGAGCCTGGTTCAATTCCCAGTATTGGCTCTTTGTGACCTTGGGCAAGTCACTTTATCTCCCTCTGTTACAGGCACCAAAAACATACTGTAAGCTCCACAGGGCAGGGACTGTGTCTGTAATAATTCCTGTGTGCTGCGTACCGCGCTGCTCTGTAATTGTGACGCGCTTTGAGTCCCATTGGGAGAAAAGCGCAGTATGAAATAAAGTTATTATTATTATTATGTCTCTTAACTTTATTACTGTGCTTTTAACTCTGGGAGGGTTTGGGGCCTTTGCATAGCATTCTAATGGTAAAACTTGTCAAGAGGGTTTTATTCAATGACTTTTACTAATACATGTTGCTGTAAATACATGTGAAACTTAACCTGAATTCCCAATTATTCTGTCTCGTAAGAAAAAGCGATTCTTTCATTGAACTTTCCTTTCGGAGAAATGCAACACTTCTAACATAGAAATGTAATACAATATTTACTGCTCTGTTTGTTTAACAATTCTATTGTATATGAATGTTATTATTTTTTTTTAAGTATTAATAATTAGGTCTAAGCTGCAAATATTAAACAACATGCAATATACCTCTTATAAGTGGTTCAAGGTCAGGGAGGTTAAGACGAAGCTTTCCAGACATTGTCTTTCTTATAATTTAATTACATAAATGACATAAATGATGTGATTCATAATACAAGTGCATTAAAGAAGCAATCTGGCAGAAAGAAAACCAATGAGGATTTTAACTCTTGTGATTCCTAGGTTGTCCTGGAAAATAAATCCCCCCCCCTCCCCTTCCCAATACTGTACCTAGTGTCCTCTGGGCTACCCTTCCTGAGATGTAAGGTACCATGGCTTAAGTGATTATTTAGTGGCTTCTTTAGGCCGTGCTATCTCCGTTCTGAGTGAACTGGGGCAAATAATGCTAGAACTGTAAGTCTTCTGGAGATAAAGGCAGGTGGGTCGTGTTCCAGAATCCAACCCCCATCCCCCGTACCCCTCCAAATGCAAACAAAAACATGTCAGGTGCAGAGGAGCTTTTTTCCACCACAAAAAGTGTGCTTGATGTTAACTCCTTGGCTACCATTGCAGTCCCCTCTGGCAGCCAGGTGGTTAACATACTTGCCAACTGACACTCCTTGACTATTGACCAAATTGAGTTCACCTATACCTGTTTGTACTGTACTGTATACTGTATTCACCTATACCTGTTTGTACTGTACTGTATACTATATTCACCTATACCTGTTTGTACTGTACTGTATTCACCTATACCTGTTTGTACTATACTGTATTCACCTATACCTGTTTGTACTGTACTGTATTCACCTATACCTGTTTGGCTTTCCTGCATTCACTGCATTATTCTGTTGCCATTTTTGAATGTGTGTTCTCGTTCGTAGACCGTCATAGAGAGGAGTACCTGCACACTGCAATATGTTGCTGGAGGGGGGTACTTATCTGCCGGTGCACTGGGTCCAGGGAGGCCCAGACATCCCATGGAAATACAGTGAAGAGAAGGGAAGCAAGCACATGGGCTTATGCAAAACTATTTAATATGCCACAAAAATATCCAATGTTTCGGCAGAATCTCACTGCCCTCTCCTTGATAAAGGCAGTGAGATTCTGCCGAAACGTTGGATATTTTTGTGGCACATTAAATAGTTTTGCGTAAGCCCGTGTGCTTGCTTCCCTTCTCTTCACTCGTTCGTAGACCACCATAAGCTTATATACAGGCATACCCCGCATTAACGTACGCAATGGGACCGGAGCATGTATGTAAAGCGAAAATGCACTTAAAGTGAAGCACTACCTTTTTCCCACTTATCGATGCATGTACTGTACTGCAATCGGCATATACGTGCATAACTGATGTTAATCACGCTTTTGTAACAGGCTCTATAGTCTCCCCGGACAGCTCGGTACAGGTAGGGAGCTGGTATTGCTGTTCAGGACATGATGACAGGCGCATGCGTGAGCTGCCGTTTGCCTATTGGGCGATATGTCCTTACTCGCGAGTGTACTTAAAGTGAGTGTCCTTAAACCGGGGTATGCTTGTACACTGTTTATTTAGATTATTTGTCTTCGCTATTTTTATATATATATATATATATATATATTCTTCAGTATTAGGTGATACCTTTTTTATTTGGACTAACAATTTGTCATAGGACAAGCTTTCGAGAGTTCTCCTCTCAAATAAAAAAGGTATCACCTAATACTGAAGAACTAATTTATTCTGCACAATTGCAATCAGACTAACACGGCTATTTATATATATATTATACTCACTGATGATACCCATTAAGGTTGGAACATGTCTGTGAATGGTTTCTCTGGCTTTGCATCTGATTCCCATGCTGTGCTTTAGAGCTATGTTAACAGCGAGCATTGGCTTATATGGGCTCCATGTAACAATGGTTTTTCAGGCAAAAGGTGACACAGTGGGCTCATTTGCATGTCATTTCCCAGAATCCCTTGCTGCAGTGGAAACACTGTATGCTAGGTGATAATGGTGAAAGGCAGGGTTGCAGACCTGCCTAAGACATGTGCTCACAAGTGATCTTTTCATTTGCTATATGCAATACAGTGGAGGTTTCTTGTTGCCTTTTTCACCCACCATAACTTAAAACGTGATGGTATATACATACATACATATATATGTGTAATCATCTTGATCTCTCCAATGATCTTCCAGGAGCTGCGGTTGCAAGCCTCTCTTCATATTGCTCCGACAAATTTTCTGATTTCAACCTCCCCTCTTACATCGTCGTCTTGGTCTTTTGAAATCCAATGGAATCCAGTCAAGTATTATCCCTGTCCTACGATGGTCATTTCTTCCTTCGATATGTCAAGCCCACTGCCATTTTAACTTCTTCACCTTTGTGATTGTCATAGACTTTTTTTGTTTGGTTTCGAACCCATTCATCCCAAAGTCCTGGGTCTGTCATCAACCAATTAGTTAGTATCTTCGTAGAAATCTTGTACTGTACGTGATTTGAAGTAGACTAGTCTGTATTTCTTGGGGCCTTCTTTGTGTCCTTTCTTGTTGATAAGGATAACCATTGCTCTATTCTGGAATTTTCCTGTTCTTCAAGCGGCATGTGAAGAGTTTTGCAAGGGTTTCATATGCCCTGGGAGCCTTCCCATTCTTCATGGATTTGATTGCCTTTGACACTTCTCCTGGCAGGATGCATGGCACATCATTGGTGATTTCTTCTCGCTCTTCCTCTGTTGGATTATGCCCGGTGTTATTTGTGTTTTTCTACATGGAATTGTACAAGTCCTCAACTATCTTTAAGATAAGGAAGAAGGAGACAGGTGACAGAGATAAGTATGATATCAAATATCTTCGAAAATATCGGTACATTCATAGCGTGAAAGCCACGCATTGGTGTCAGATAACAAGTTGAGCTGTGTCCGGCATGCAAGGACCCTGCTATAGCTAATCTCAGTCCACGAGGTTTGCCCACAAATCAGGAAAGCACGCCATGAACGGCTCGATTAATCCCTATGCGTTTCACACTATGGTGCTTCGTCAAAGGAAAGCCAAAAGGACGTCTCTCAGCCCGCCTATCATATTTATTGGCTATTAAGTTAATCAATTCATAAAAAGGAATGATCAAATAAACTAATAACTACATTTAGACTCTAAGTGAAATCCCCTGTAAGATAAGTACACTGTCCTTTATTGTTGAGTCGTTGTCTTATTTGAGTGCGATGATTTACTTCCTCCCAATCATGTGACGCTGCTTCGTCTTTAAACTTTTTGTTATCTTCGAAAGTCTTCACTATATCACAGTTACATTGTATTACTGTACATCACCGTATCACAGTTACATTGTATTACTGTACATCACTATATCACAGTCACATTGTATTACTGTACATCACTGTATCACAGTTACATTGTATTACTGCACATCACTATATCACAGTTACATAGTATTACTGTACATCACTATATCAGTCACATTGCATTACTGTACATCACTATATCACAGTCACATTGTATTACTGTACATCACTATATCACAGTTACATTGTATTACTGCACATCACTATATCACAGTTACATTGTATTACTGTACATCACTATATCATAGTCACATTGTATTACTGTACATCACTATATCAGTCACATTGTATTACTGTACATCACTATATCACAGTCACATTGTATTACTGCACATCACTATATCACAGTTACATTGTATTACTGTACATCACTATATCACAGTTACATTGTATTACTGCACATCACTATATCACAGTTACATTGTATTACTGCACATCACTATATCACAGTTACATTGTATTACTGTACATCACTATATCATAGTCACATTGTATTACTGCACATCCCTATATCACAGTAACATTGTATTACTGCACATCACTATATCACAGTCACATTGTATTACTGTACATCACTATATCACAGTTACATTGTATTACTGTACATCACTATATCACAGTTACATTGTATTACTGTACATCACTATATCACAGTTACATTGTATTACTGTACATCACTATATCACAGTCACATTGTATTACTGTACATCACTATATCACAGTTACATTGTATTACTGCACATCACTATATCACAGTTACATAGTATTACTGTACATCACTATATCAGTCACATTGCATTACTGTACATCACTATATCACAGTCACATTGGATTACTGTACACTGTATCACAGTTACATTGTATTACTGCACATCACTATATCACAGTTACATAGTATTACTGTACATCACTATATCACAGTCACATTGTATTACTGTACATCACTGTATCACAGTAACATTGTATTACTGCACATCACTATATCACAGTTACATTGTATTACTGCACATCACTATATCACAGTCACATTGTATTACTGCACATCACTATATCACAGTTACATTGTATTACTGCACATCACTATATCACAGTTACATTGTATTACTGTACATCACTATATCACAGTCACATTGTATTACTGTACATCACTATATCACAGTTACATTGTATTACTGCACATCACTATATCACAGTCACATTGTATTACTGTACATCACTATATCACAGTTACATTGTATTATTGCACATCACTATATCACAGTCACATTGTATTACTGTACATCACTATATCACAGTTACATTGTATTACTGCACATCACTATATCACAGTTACATTGTATTACTGCACATCACTATATCACAGTTACATTGTATTACTGCACATCACTATATCACAGTTACATTGTATTACTGTACATCACTATATCACAGTTACATTGTATTACTGTACATCACTATATCACAGTCACATTGTATTACTGTACATCACTATATCACAGTTACATTGTATTACTGCACATCACTATATCACAGTTACATTGTATTACTGCACATCACTATATCACAGTTACATTGTATTACTGCACATCACTATATCACAGTTACATTGTATTACTGTACATCACTATATCACAGTTACATTGTATTACTGCACATCACTATATCACAGTTACATTGTATTACTGCACATCACTATATCACAGTCACATTGGATTACTGCACATCACTATATCACAGTCACATTGTATTACTGCACATCACTATATCACAGTTACATTGTATTACTGTACATCACTATCACATTTACATTGTATTACTGCACATCACTATATCACAGTTACATTGTATTACTGTACATCACTATATCACAGTTACATTGTATTACTGTACATCACTATATCACAGTCACATTGTATTACTGTACATCACTATATCACAGTTACATTGTATTACTGCACATCACTATATCACAGTTACATTGTATTACTGCACATCACTATATCACAGTCACATTGGATTACTGCACATCACTATATCACAGTCACATTGTATTACTGTACATCACTATATCACAGTTACATTGTATTACTGCACATCACTATATCACAGTTACATTGTATTACTGCACATCACTATATCACAGTCACATTGTATTACTGTACATCACTATATCACAGTCACATTGTATTACTGTACATCACTATATCACAGTTACATTGTATTACTGTACATCACTATATCACAGTTACATTGCATTACTGTACATCACTATATCACAGTCACATTGGATTACTGCACATCACTGTATCACAGTTACATTGTATTACTGTGTATCACTATATCACAGTTACATTGTATTACTGTACATCACTATATCACAGTCACATTGTATTACTGTACATCACTATATCACAGTAACATTGTACTACTGTACATCACTATATCACAGTTACATTGTATTACTGTACATCACTATATCACAGTCACATTGTATTACTGCACATCACTATATCACAGTTACATTGTATTACTGCACATCACTATATCACAGTTACATTGTATTACTGCACATCACTATATCACAGTTACATTGTATTACTGTACATCACTATATCACAGTTACATTGTATTACTGCACATCACTATATCACAGTCACATTGTATTACTGTACATCACTATATCACAGTTACATTGTATTACTGCACATCACTATATCACAGTCACATTGTATTACTGCACATCACTATATCACAGTTACATTGTATTACTGCACATCACTATATCACAGTCACATTGTATTACTGCACATCACTATATCACAGTCACATTGTATTACTGCACATCACTATATCACAGTCACATTGTATTACTGCACATCACTATATCACAGTTACATTGTATTACTGCACATCACTATACCACAGTCACATTGTATTACTGCACATCACTATATCACAGTCACATTGTATTACTGCACATCACTATATCACAGTTACATTGTATTACTGCACATCACTATATCACAGTAACATTGTATTACTGCACATCACTATATCACAGTTACATTGTATTACTGTACATCACTATATCACAGTTACATTGTATTACTGTACATCACTATATCAGTCACATTGCATTACTGTACATCACTCTATCACAGTTACATTGTATTACTGTACATCACTATATCACAGTTACATTGTATTACTGTACATCACTATATCACAGTTACATTGTATTACTGTACATCACTATATCACAGTCACATTGGATTACTGTACATCACTATATCAGTCACATTGTATTACTGTACATCACTATATCACAGTTACATTGTATTACTGCACATCACTATATCACAGTTACATTGTATTACTGTATATCACTATATCACAGTTACATTGTATTACTGCACATCACTATATCACAGTCACATTGAATTACTGCACATCACTATATCACAGTTACATTGTATTACTGTACATCACTATATCACAGTTACATTGCATTACTGTACATCACTGTATCACAGTTACATTGTATTACTGTACATCACTATATCACAGTTACATTGTATTACTGCACATCACTATATCACAGTAACATTGTATTACTGCACATCACTATATCACAGTTACATTGTATTACTGTACATCACTATATCACAGTTACATTGTATTACTGTACATCACTATATCACAGTTACATTGTATTACTATTACTGCACATCACTATATCACAGTTACATTGTATTACTGTACATCACTATATCACAGTTACATTGTATTACTGCACATCACTATATCACAGTTACATTGTATTACTGCACATCACTATATCACAGTCACATTGAATTACTGCACATCACTATATCACAGTTACATTGTATTACTGTACATCACTATATCACAGTTACATTGTATTACTGTACATCACTATATCACAGTTACATTGTATTACTGTACATCACTATAACACAGTTACATTGTATTACTGCACATCACTATATCACAGTTACATTGTATTACTGCACATCACTATATCACAGTTACATTGTATTACTGTACATCACTATATCACAGTTACATTGTATTACTGTACATCACTATATCACAGTCACATTGCATTACTGTACATCACTATATCACAGTTACATTGTATTACTATTACTGCATATCACTATATCACAGTAACATTGTATTACTGCACATCACTATATCACAGTAACATTGTATTACTGTACATCACTACAGGCATACCCCGGTTTAAGGACACTCACTTTAAGTACACTCACGAGTAAATACATCTCGCTCAATAGGCAAACGGCAGCTCACGCATGCGCCTGTCAGCACGTCCTGAACAGCAATACCGGCTCCCTACCTGTACCGAAGCTGTGGGCAAGCAGGAAGACTATAGAGCCTGTTACACATGTGTTATTTACATCACTTATGCACGTATATGACGATTGCAGTACAGAACATGCATCGATAAGTGGGAAAAAGCTCGTGCTTCACTTTAAGTACATTTTCGCTTTACATACATGCTCCGGTCCCATTGCGTACGTTAATGCGGGATATGCCTGTATATAACAGTCACATTGTATTACTGTACATCACTATATCACAGTTACATTGTATTACTGTACATCTTTCGTTCTATGCTTGTGAATGGTGTTGCACAGCTCTGTATATTCTTATTCTTGCATCTAGGCATTGCTTCATTTCTTGAACTTTCCTCAGCAATTGCTTTCGCGTTTGATATTTTCTTACCCTGTTTTGTTAGCGATTCCACCAGTTTTTCTTCAATTTCAACTACAGTCTTCAGAAGTTCTTCAGCATTGTTTGTTGAAGTGTTCCTGTGCATTTCCAGCCAACTGAAGCCATTTTTCAGCTCTGGTATAAAATCTGTGCTGTTGTTAAAATCTCTTGCTGTTAAAATCTCTTGCTGTTGTTAAAATCTCTTGCTGTTGTTAAAATCTCTTGCTGTTAAGTTTTTGTCTTTTTTTTAAAATCAGTTTTCTTCTTTCCGTGTTCGCATTCAGATGTAATTTGCAGTGAACCAACTGGTGATTACTCCTTGTGTCAAAACATATATACATGCATACAGATGCTTTGAAGTCTTTTACAGTCTTTCATGATATGACTGATGTGGTCAACAATTTGATTAATACCACGTTTTGTCCGAGTCTCTGGATCGCTGTGAAGGAGAACCTGAACGCTTTGTGCAGTTTATGCTATTGTTGTGTAAGGTTATATAGACTGTTTAAAGAAGCTGTCCAAGCTGCTGTTTTTAAAAAAATTCCCTTAAATATGTGAATCAATGATAAGTAATTGGCTAAGGTGCCGATCGATCCAATCTCCTGTGATTGATCGGCGAAGATTCGGCACGGGGGTTCACTAAATGGCTGTCAGTGCAGCAGAAGAGGACCAAAGATGCAACGTTCCGTGGGGAAGATCATGTGAGGCAGTCACTTGATACAATTGGTCCACTGCTAGAGAGAGGGCAGGGCTCAAAAATGGGTGTGCCAGAGCCTGTTTCAGAAGAGGAAGGGGATGTGACTTTGTAAATGGTTGCTATAGAAATAAAAAATGCGTGTTACATTATAATACATTAAACATTTCATAAGTGCAATATGGCGCAGGTAGTCATTTTTGTATCATTTTACAGCAATAAAAGAATATCTGGAGTGTTTGATCATTATTGTGTTTGTTTTTTCAATGGGGAGTGCTCATATAATGTTCTTTTTCTTGTTTTTAGGTTGATATGAGAATAGGGGCACCACTTGGTTCTAATGAGATATGTGAACGTCTGTCGGGGCACGTTGCCCTAAAATTAATCAGCCGAGACCCCTTTTTTAGTAAAGATTATCTTTTGCTATATTTTGTGTATAGATATGTGATCAACAATTCACCTGTTTATCTAACCAATAAAGGTAAAGAACGCTAATTAACGGATCAGGCCGGGATTATACCTAAATTGCCCGGCGGCTGAAAAACAAATAGCATAAATCCAATGAAATCAAACATACCGCTCGCGACGGCCGCCCAGCGCCAAACTGCAAAGCGTCAGACTGGAGAGCAGGCGAGAGATATAGTTTTCCAGGAGCTACGGCTGCGTCACGTGAGCGGTTCAGCCAATGAGGGCGAGCCGCTCACAGCCACGCGTCGGCCACGCCTCCCTGTCTCCCCGGCTTGTCTCCTGCCTGCAGTTCAACTTGCCGCTTTGCCGGATCGCAGCGGTGAGTCACCGCATCGCGTTGCCGCCCAGCAGCTCCTTGTATAATCGTAGCCAAAGATTACACTTACACGGACCCAAATAATATAGAAATTCCTTCATTTTTACACATGAAGCAGACAATTGAGAATGTTACTTTAAGGGATGGATTATAAGCAAAAGGTGACCAGAGTGCTCATTTGCATGTAATTTCCCAGAATCCCTGGCTGCAGTGGAAGCACTGTATTCTAAGACAGTGTTGCTCAACTCCAGTCCTCAGGACAGGTCTGGTTTTAAGGATATCCCAGCTTCAGCATAGGGTCTTAAGGACGGGAGTTGAGCACCCCTGTGCTAAGAGATAATGGGGAAAAGCAGCGCTGCGGACCTGTCTGAGCCATGTGAATGTGCTCACACGTGATATCAGCGCTGCGGACCTGTCTGAGCCATGTGAATGTGCTCACACGTGATATCAGCGCTGCGGGCCTGTCTGAGCCATGTGAATGTGCTCACACGTGATATCAGCGCTGCGGGCCTGTCTGAGCCATGTGAATGTGCTCACACGTGATATCAGCGCTGCGGGCCTGTCTGAGCCATGTGAATGTGCTCACACGTGATATCAGCGCTGCGGACCTGTCTGAGCCATGTGAATGTGCTCACACGTGATATCAGCGCTGCGGGCCTGTGAGCCATGTGAATGTCCTCACACGTGATATCAGCGCTGCGGGCCTGTCTGAGCCATGTGAATGTGCTCACACGTGATATCAGCGCTGCGGGTCTGTCTGAGCCATGTGAATGTGCTCACACGTGATATCAGCGCTGCGGGCCTGTCTGAGCCATGTGAATGTGCTCACACGTGATATCAGCGCTGCGGGCCTGTCTGAGCCATGTCAATGTGCTCACACGTGATGTCAGCGCTGCGGGCCTGTCTGAGCCATGTGAATGTGCTCACACGTGATATCAGCGCTGCGGGCCTGTCTGAGCCATGTGAATGTGCTCACACGTGATATCAGCGCTGCGGGCCTGTCTGAGCCATGTGAATGTGCTCACACGTGATATCAGCGCTGCGAACCTGTCTGAGCCATGTGAATGTGCTCACACGTGATATCAGCGCTGCGGGCCTGTCTGAGCCATGTGAATGTGCTCACACGTGATATCAGCGCTGCGGGCCTGTCTGAGCCATGTGAATGTGCTCACACGTGATATCAGCGCTGCGGGCCTGTCTGAGCCATGTGAATGTGCTCACACGTGATATCAGCGCTGCGGACCTGTCTGAGCCATGTGAATGTGCTCACACGTGATATCAGCGCTGCGGACCTGTCTGAGCCATGTGAATGTGCTCAAACGTGATGTCAGCGCTGCGGGCCTGTCTGAGCCATGTCAATGTGCTCACACGTGATATCAGCGCTGCGGACCTGTCTGAGCCATGTGAATGTGCTCACACGTGATATCAGCGCTGCGGACCTGTCTGAGCCATGTGAATGTGCTCACACGTGATATCAGCGCTGCGGACCTGTCTGAGCCATGTGAATGTGCTCACACGTGATATCAGCGCTGCGAACCTGTCTGAGCCATGTGAATGTGCTCACACGTGATATCAGCGCTGCGGGCCTGTCTGAGTCATGTCAATGTGCTCACACGTGATATCAGCGCTGCGGGCCTGTCTGAGCCATGTCAATGTGCTCACACGTGATATCAGCGCTGCGGACCTGTCTGAGCCATGTGAATGTGCTCACACGTGATATCAGCGCTGCGGACCTGTCTGAGCCATGTGAATGTGCTCACACGTGATATCAGCGCTGCTGACCTGTCTGAGCCATGTGAATGTGCTCACACGTGATATCAGCGCTGCGGGCCTGTCTGAGCCATGTGAATGTGCTCACACGTGATATCAGCGCTGCGGGCCTGTCTGAGCCATGTGAATGTGCTCACACGTGATATCAGCGCTGCTGACCTGTCTGAGCCATGTGAATGTGCTCACACGTGATATCAGCGCTGCGGGCCTGTCTGAGCCATGTGAATGTGCTCACACGTGATATCAGCGCTGCGGGCCTGTCTGAGCCATGTGAATGTGCTCACACGTGATATCAGCGCTGCGGGCCTGTCTGAGCCATGTGAATGTGCTCACACGTGATATCAGCGCTGCGGACCTGTCTGAGCCATGTGAATGTGCTCACACGTGATGTCAGCGCTGCGGACCTGTCTGAGCCATGTGAATGTGCTCACACGTGATATCAGCGCTGCGGACCTGTCTGAGCCATGTGAATGTGCTCACACGTGATATCAGCGCTGCGGACCTGTCTGAGCCATGGGAATGTGCTCACACGTGATATCAGCGCTGCGGACCTGTCTGAGCCATGTGAATGTGCTCACACGTGATATCAGCGCTGCGGACCTGTCTGAGCCATGTGAATGTGCTCACACGTGATATCAGCGCTGCTGACCTGTCTGAGCCATGTGAATGTGCTCACACGTGATATCAGCGCTGCGGACCTGTCTGAGCCATGTGAATGTGCTCACACGTGATATCAGCGCTGCGGGCCTGTCTGAGCCATGTGAATGTGCTCACACGTGATATCAGCGCTGCGGACCTGTCTGAGCCATGTGAATGTGCTCACACGTGATATCAGCGCTGCGGGCCTGTCTGAGCCATGTGAATGTGCTCACACGTGATATCAGCGCTGCGGGCCTGTCTGAGCCATGTGAATGTGCTCACACGTGATATCAGCGCTGCGGGCCTGTCTGAGCCATGTGAATGTGCTCACACGTGATATCAGCGCTGCGGGCCTGTCTGAGCCATGTGAATGTGCTCACACGTGATATCAGCGCTGCTGACCTGTCTGAGCCATGTGAATGTGCTCACACGTGATATCAGCGCTGCGGACCTGTCTGAGCCACGTGAATGTGCTCACACGTGATATCAGCGCTGCGGGCCTGTCTGAGCCACGTGAATGTGCTCACACGTGATATCAGCGCTGCGGGCCTGTCTGAGCCACGTGAATGTGCTCACACGTGATGTCAGCGCTGCGGGCCTGTCTGAGCCATGTGAATGTGCTCACACGTGATATCAGCGCTGCGGACCTGTCTGAGCCATGTGAATGTGCTCACACGTGATATCAGCGCTGCGGGCCTGTCTGAGCCATGTGAATGTGCTCACACGTGATGTCAGCGCTGCGGGCCTGTCTGAGCCATGTGAATGTGCTCACACGTGATATCAGCGCTGCGGACCTGTCTGAGCCATGTGAATGTGCTCACACGTGATATCAGCGCTGCGGACCTGTCTGAGCCATGTGAATGTGCTCACACGTGATATCAGCGCTGCGGGCCTGTCTGAGCCATGTGAATGTGCTCACACGTGATATCAGCGCTGCGAACCTGTCTGAGCCATGTGAATGTGCTCACACGTGATATCAGCGCTGCTGACCTGTCTGAGCCATGTGAATGTGCTCACACGTGATATCAGCGCTGCGGGCCTGTCTGAGCCATGTGAATGTGCTCACACGTGATATCAGCGCTGCGGACCTGTCTGAGCCATGTGAATGTGCTCACACGTGATATTTTTAAGAGTGGTGAAATCTTTCCAAGGAAACCAATTATAAAAAAATAACGTTTGCCTGCTATTGGGGCTGCTCTTTTAATTAGTTAATTGTCCCGCCGTTTGTTTACATTAATGTCACACAGGAATCTGGTGATCCCATTTTTGGCTTTGTTTTGCAGTGTTTTCATAGTGTGAGGTTATATAACCGGCGATTTTGCCCATTTTGTTGTCTATATTAAGGCCTCTCCGGAGGTCAACATGTTGATATGAAGTAATAAATTCCAACGTAGTTGTTGGAGGCCACCTGAGGCTATTATTTGTTCACACTATAATATATTGTACTCCATGCACCTTAGGGTACCTTAAACATTAACATTGTTTCTTTCATCATCTTATTCCAGGACCTTGTGATATAATGAGGGATTTGTACGTTTGATTACACGTGCCAAAGTTATACAGTTTGGTGCCAAAATATTCCGAACATTTCAGTAGCACAAAAGATTCACCCATGAGGGTCAGATAACATAATAAAAATGTTAGTTATGTAATGCGAGTTGTGGGTGTATTTTGGTGTTACTGATTAGAGGGGTATGAGAAATACTGTATATCTGCCAGACTCTACCATGCGAGAGCCCGTCCTGGCACCGGGGGACACGGGGGGGATCCATATATTTATATTACAGTTGCGATATGCATCAAAACAGCAGTTTATATCTCAAAACAATTTATATATATATTTGTATAATTTTCCTCTTTGAAATTGAACATGCTGCAGCCTCTCTCGTACGGTAACCCGTTTGGGGTAGAACGCTGCTTGTATTGCAATATTTACGTGTATATTCGCTGTACTTACTGTATCTCTGTTCTTCCGGAAAAAAATATTATCCTGCACTGCGTACTCCTAATAATCTTCATCAGTATCTATATGGCATTATCGTATCAAATGTACAGTATATCGCTGTGGTGCTATCCCAGGTATTTATCGTGCATAGAATAAACCAAGCCACCCAAAAACAGAGAGGAGAACTACCTTTTGAGATGGACTTAACAATTGTGCAACCTGTAGGGTGGGGAAGAAATGTAACAGACTGGGGGGTTATCAGGACAGGAGAACAGTATATCCGAAGCCAACTTCTGCAATCAGTGGCAAACTAGAATGAGTGTTTGTGAGTTTATTATTTAATATGTTATTGGGAGTTATTTCTGTTGAAAGTTGTATATTTTTGAGTTAAGCCTAAGTATCTGATTTGTACCTTTTTACTTGCTTTCAAGTATGATTTAAATGTGAAATGAAATAGGTTAATTTATTTAATTAAGAAAACGAATGGGCTTTCTTGTGGATTTGATGTGCTACAGTACAAAGCTGCATAATGCGGCAGGCATAAGCTTATAGGGTGCCCGGTTAAAGTGGATAAGAAGTAAAGAGTGACACACTGTGCTCATTTGCATGCCATTACCCAGAATCCCTGGCTGCCGTGGAAGCACTGTATGCTGGGAGATAATGGGGATAAGGCAGGGTTGTAGACCTGTCTGACATGTGTGAATGTGGTATTTTTATTTACTGCACAATGAAGAAAGGTATAATTCTCAAAATCCCATTTTCCGGATAAGCTACCACTAGTCCAGAGAGAGATAACGTTTGCGAAGTACTGTTTCCCTGTTTATATTCTATGTTCAACACTAGTACAGGTCAGTGGCCTAATGAAAGAAGCTTTTAGATTCACTGCGGTGTACTATTTCTGAGCATATAACGTGCGTGTGAATGAAAACAACCCCATCCCCTGTTCATACGGCGCATCAGAAATGTACATCCCTATGCAAACCGCTGCCGTGCTGGAGAGAAGTTCAACTGCTTTTACTTGAATGGTGTTGGACTCCTTTCCAGCATGGGAAAGATGTCTTAATGGCAATAGGATTTATAGCAGGGGTGGCCAACTCCAGTCCCCAAGGGCCACCAACAAACCAGGTATTGGAGATGTCCCTGCTTCAGCACATGTTGCTCAATCAGTGGCTCAGTCTTTGACTGAGCCACTGAGTCACCTGTGCTGAAGCAGGGATATCCTTAAAACCTGCCATGTTGGTGGCCCTTGGGGACTGGAGATGGCCACCCTGTCCTACTGTAAAAGAATCACTCCTTTACTTTGTCACGGGCCTTTTGTGGTAGCAAAGTGTCTCTGTCTCACTTGGCATAGTATCCGCACAGTGTGCCCCATCTCTATCAGTGTGTACAGTATTTTCACATTAGAAGTTCAGCGTATGTATGCGATTGCATGATTAATTACATGGTGATTGTAATGCGCTTGGCTTATTATCATGTCTGTGCGTTTGAACGTTTCATACGGTTAAGATTTGGTTTGGATACATTTAATAAGAGATCCAAAGAGATCAAAGACTGCAGCTAATATTGTAGCTGAACGTAAAAGGATTCCAGTGCTCTCATGAAAGAAACTTACGTTTAAAACGTTTTTTAAAAGGTATACATTGTCATCCATTACAGCAGTAATCCATGCAATATCCTACAGTATGTGTGTTTTTTTTTAAATCAGTTCTGCAGTATTAGATAATACTCTATTTTTAATATTATTATTATTATTATTCAACTCTTAATGCAATTTTTAATGAGTTTTAATACACTGAGCATCCTGTGATCTCTATAGCAGGCTTTAGCTCACCTCCCCAGCAGTGTAAGATATTTGCAACACTTTCCTGTTTGTGATCATTTGTTGACAATATTCCCAGCAGTTTGAGCTGCAAACTCTAACAATAGATAAGGTTACCTTCGCAATATATGGATACATTGTAGCTGCTGAGTTACACCGACTGAAAGATTGATTGAAACTGAAAGGCAGCCATTTATTGCGAACTGGGAGGCTGGATCTTTGCTGATCGATCACAGGAGAACAAGTCGATCAGCAGCCCCGTTAATTAGTTTTCAATAAAGATAATGAAAGGCTGCATATATTAAAATATATATTTTTTAAGCGCCGTTTGGCTTGCCTCTTTAAGTTTGTAGGGTGCCCGTTGTGGTGTTATTTCTATAATAATGATACCTCTTTAATTGAGAAGCATTTTCTAGTAGTTTAGGCTCTCTCCATGGTGTAGGTATGCAGCCCAGGCAAATAGAGACAGACTCTGATACTAACTAGAAAATAAGGGGTAAAGAGGGAAAAGGAAGGAGACTCTCGCTTCAGCTCAATAAACAATATGAAATGGTAACAAAGGTGCAAAAGGGGATAGAGAATGATTATGAAATTGGAGAAAAGCACACCCTTTTGAAAGCACTCATTGTAAAGTGTGATTTGATGAAAAATGTAAAAATAAAACTTTTTATTAATATTTAAATTACGATAAATAGATGTATATAACTAAAACTACCTAAATTATACAAGAGTGAATATATCAGTATGGTGACTAAACATATAAAAGAGACCAAAGTGCTAAATACATAAACTGAAACAGAGGAGAAATCCTTAATATTAAATTACTTTAATAGTAATGAAATACCTCAATAGGTCACAATTGATAATGGATAACCCCTAGGTACAGCACTAGAAATAATTTAAAAACCTGTGTATTCTGAACAGGTACAGTAGCGTGAGACTGACCACGTTAATATTTAAAAATAAATGACGTATATTTGTTCCTACGGAGAACCTGCAATAGGTACGATATAAAGTGATATAAAGTACCTGATATGAAAGCTATATTACAGAGGCACACCAACTATGTTGGAGCGCCTTGAGGCATGAGTCAAAGATCGTATCAAAAAGCCTCATTGATAGATGAACAAATTACTATATAGTAGATACTGATGTATAAAGTGCAGAGAGCCCACAAAATGTGTTGAAATGGCTCTGAGGCACGGATCAGGTCCGTATCCAGTTATAGCCTCCTAAATAGATATTATAATGCACTTTGGGTGATCAAAATCAATAGCTCATAAAAATAAAACCATGCGGTGAGGAACAGATAAATCGCAGATAGACTGGGTGTATCAGAAGGTTCACACACACTTAATAAAACAGCCAGCAACTGTGTTAATTACATACAGTGCAAAGAGAAGTACTCAAATAGCACTGCAACAGTATCTATCCCAAAATCCACTATGTTGCTATTACCAGCGTCATGGTATAGCAATAGATACAATTGTACTCACTTTGTTGAGTGCTATATTGTACTATATGGTGCTATATCGTACCCATAATCTCTATTGGCAAGGTGTGTGTATATCAGACCTGTATCATGGCGACTTGCGGATAGACCGGCACTCAAATGTGCCTCTCGCCCTCGTCACTGCGTGCATACGTCATGACGTCAGTCTGGTCCCGCCTCCCACCTGACGTACGTTTCGCAGAGGCGTCAGGGGTGCTGAACTCCAGTCCTCAATACACTTCTAATCACACCTTTTCTGCAGGAAGTGACAGCCGCTCTGTGGTTTGCTGTTTGGGTTCATCCAGTAGTGAAGGGTTCCACCGTTTTGCTGGCTGTAGGGTTTCTCGGTTAATAACCGTGTTAGTGGAACATTTGTAATCCATTATTCATATGCATATTTTCCGAATGATCTTTTGTCTTTAATTATACGATCATACAACAACTCACTTAGTTTTAAATATATGAATTGGTGGGAATCCCAATTTAGGCAACGCCCAATAATCGCATATGTTACCTGTGTTTGTATATCAGCTTCAAAGGCTACATAAATATACACATAAATATACCGTGAGTCTGAGTGACATGTGAAGAAGGAAATGGTGGTGCTGAAAACTCATGTCCAGACACTTGAATGTTATTTATACTTTGCTTCCATTAAACCCAAACTAACCAACCTGGAGATAATCTAACTGCTAGTTATTGGTTATTGTACAGTTGGGATTCATTTGTAACTTTGAATTTTACAAGTGTTCTGACATCATGCATATGTTCAGCCACTCCCCACTAAAACACATATTTGCCTGTTGAGTCACGGAAAAGTCCACACCCTCGTTTCTATATAATAAAGATGAGGAAACAGCAGAAGGTAAGCAGATTGCTATTTTATAATGAGTGGGTTGCTCATGACTGAAGAACTTGGTATGAGGCAATGCTGCTACATGGAAGACATCGTAATAATTGTTTTTTCCCCCTTTACAAGCTGCAGTTTTACATGTTTCGTTGCTTCTGGTCGAATATGACTTGTGTCGGTGTGATACAGACTTTCATATGCCTTACAGACACAAGTAAAACTGGAGCGAAGCATGTTTCAAGGAAAAAGAAAGCAATTTCAGACCCAAGGGGGATGCAAGTGCTTCTTTAATGAAAAACTATTACATGCCGAAAACATCCAGTTTGCATAAGTAGTGGTAATTACGTAAATACAGATTTAATTAACACTGGGTAAAGACACCAGGAACCTCTAGAGCAGGGGTGGCCAACTCCAGTCTTCAAGTGCCACCAACAGGTAAGGTTTTAAGGATATCCCTGCTTCAGCACAGGTGACTGAGCACTGATTGAGCCACCTGTGCTGAAGCAGGGCTATCCCCAATACCTGGACTGTTGGTGGCCCTTGAAGATTGGAGTTGGCTACCCCCGCTTCACAAGATACAGGAGGAAAAGCCAAATGGTACATATGATAGGCTATGATTTTGAAGCAGGTAGGACACCTTTGATTTTCAGGTGTGATATATTGTTTTCTCTACATGTTTCTATGGTAGTAATATAGTTCACAGAAACGCCTTTGTGTTGTAAAGGAAAGGGGGAAAAAAAGAATATCTCCTTCATTCAATGTTGCTATAAACTTCCTTACCTTCTTTCGAGTAGTAGAAAAGTGAATGGTCGTTTCACAGCAAAGCCAGGAAACGTACCCAAAACCAACCGTTCCTGGTCGATCTCATTTACTTGAGATGCAGTCTGCAGAGCAGTCTCTTATGTGTTTGTGACCTTTTGTGCAGCAATACCTAAGGAAGAATGGCAGTCTAATGTATTCCTAATATTTTGGTTGGCACAATTTGTATCCAGAAAGCATCACATCTCTAATCACTAAGGTGAGAATAATTGCAGGGCTTTCTCAGTTCAAACGGCAGCACGAAGCAATGGGCAGGTCTCCTGAGAAGGAACTATTACCTTGCTGAAGAGTGCTAGCTCTGTAATTACATCTCTATTACAGTTGCGCGCTTCCTTCCAAGGAAATATATTCACAAATTATGAAGCGGTACATTATTATTACTGAAACAATCCGGATGCGGCCCATTTCATGTTTTGGTGTAAAATGTTCAGGTTATTTAACAAGGGCAGTTGGTGTCATCATGATGCTTATTTGGGATTGAAAGCCTCCCATTAGTGGAAAATCCCTATCTTTCAGTGGTTCTTGATCAAAGCTTCATTAACTGTGGGTGGTGAATAATAGGATGTTGCAGCATAGCAGCAGTATACTGTAATAGCAACACTTAATCTACACGGTGTGACTGTGCTTGTCTCTAAACAGGAGGGTGACCCGCTGGGCTGAGGCGGATATGGGAACTGACCACAAGCCTAAGGACTAAGTCCTGATTGAGAAGAATATCTGGGTCACAGCTCGGGCAAGGTGCAGCAGTGTAGTTGGGGTCACAGGCCGAGGTCTGGGTTAAGGTTCCAAGATCAGGTCAGGGGGCGCCAGCATAGTCGGGGTCACGATACCAGCATCAGGGCAGGGTACGGCAGCATAGTCTGGGTCACGGTACTAAGATCAGGGCAGGAGAGGGTCCAAACGGCGCCCATGTACAGGTAGAGGTTCAGCAAAGGCATAGCTTAGCAGGATACCAGACGTGGTCCAGGAGCATGAGGGATAAGACACCTTGCTCAGGCACTGGCTTAAAAGAAACGGCTTCCTTATAAAGGTAGAGGCAAGGAGTTCAGGGAACGGCCGTGATGGCGGGCCCTGACACACAGACACTGTTTCTTTGTTTCCACCACTGCTAGTAAAAACATTATTCTTTATCTGCAAGATTTCTTCATAAATGAAGTTTTAGTGTACAGCAGGACTCTTACACTGGAGGACCGTGGGTCAAAACCGGCCCATGACTGGCCTTGATGTGGCTTTTGGACTTTCTGTTCCTGGTAATTTCATACAAGTTGCTTAAAGGGGCTCTCCCTCCTAGGACCAAAGTGAACTAATTCCATTGACAGGTTTAAGGGCTCTCATCTGGGTAATTGATAACTTTTTTACCCAAATCTGACACCTACAACTATTTTTGATTTATTGTTTATAGTTAGACTTGGGAGCGGTTTGACTTTTTCTGGCTGCTCCCTTCTCTGTGCTCTCACTGATCAGCAAGTGCTTGTATAGCCAGAGGTCCCCCTCCCCTTATCGTCATTGTTTCTCTGAGGAGGACAGGGTGGGAGAAGGGGAGAGAAAACACTTGATTGACAAACTCTTTCCCATTCAGAGGCCCCTAAGAAATTAAACTGTCGACTACATGGGATTGCACCTTGAAATTACAGTTTTTCACACCAGTATAGATATATATCTATATATAGCAAAATAAAACAAAAAATAAACGAAGTAGCGCCTTTAATATACCTTGACAAAACTGTGATTAAGTTAACCTAACTATGAATGCATCCAATGGGGTGGCAAAAGTGGGTAAAATATACTAAAACCAGTATTAACCAAGGATTTTACGTTTATATATTAAAATATGTAAAATGTTCAATGACAGTAACCTAATACTTTATTAATTAATAAAATAACAAACTAAATAAAAAATTTAATAATAATATAAAAATGAATGAATTAAAATGCAAATGAATTAGAACTTAAAAACACCTTAAAAAACACAGAGTCCTGTTCCAAAATAAAGCATCCAGGTAAAAGGCAGCCCGTTTCAAAGGGGTCACTACTCCCTGTTGATACCTATGAAAAAAGAAAAGAAACAGGCGCACACCTAGTGCATTAAAGTATAACAATTTAGTTTATAGAACAATAAAAACAGTCAAATGCCCACTCGCAAAGGTACACGGTTTAAAAGCAGGTATGAGATAGGCTTTCATAAGCCAGTACTGCCGTCCGATATCAGCAATGGTATCCTTCTCCTATTTGTTCTCCACGTGGTTCGAACAACCGGTAGTGGCGTCCCTCCGGTCGGGTGCCCCGCACAGGAAGTCCCTCCGGGAACCAGCACCTTCAGTTCACTGCTTCTGATCAGTGCACCACCGGGGGAATTTTTCGGACGGCAGTACTGGCTTATGAGAGCCTATCTCATACCTGCTTTTAAACCGTGTACCTTTGTGAGTGGGCATTTGACTGTTTTTATTGTTCTATAAACTAAATTGTTATACTTTAATGCACTAGGTGTGCGCCTGTTTCTTTTCTTTTTTCATATATATCTATATATCTATAGATATATAGATATATACAGTTAGGTCCGGAAATAATTGGACACTGACACAATTTTCAAGATTTTGGCTCTGTATGCCACCACAATGGATTTGAAATGAAACAACCGAGATGCAATAGAAGTGCAGACTTTCAGCTTTAATTCAAGGGGTTGAACAAAAATATTGTATGAAACGTTTAGGAATTTCAACCATTTTCATACACAGTCCCCTTATTTCAGGGGCTCAAATGTAATTGGACAAATTAACACAATCATAAATAAAATGTTCATTTTTAATACTTTGTCGAGAATCCTTTGCAGGCAATGACTGCTAGAAGTCTGGAACGCATGGACATCACCAAACGCTGGGTTTCCTCCTTTGTGATGCTTTGCCAGGCCTTTACTGCAGCTGTCTTCAGTTGTTGTTTGTTCGTGGGTATTTCTGCCTTAAGTTTTGTCTTCAGCAAGTGAAATGCAAGCTCGATCGGGTTGAGATTAGGTGATTGACTCGGCCATTGCAGAATATTCCACTTCTTTGCCTTAAAAAACTCCTGGGTTGCTTTCGCAGTATGTTTTGGGTCATTGTCCATCTGTAAAGTGAAGCGCCGTCCAATCAACTTCGCTGAATTTGGCTGAATCTGAGCAGACAATATATCCCTATACACTTCAGAATTCATCCGGCTGCTTCTGTCTTCTGTCACATCATCAATAAACACTAGTGACCCACTGCCATTGTAAGCCATGCATGCCCATGCCATCACACTGCCTCCACAGTGTTTTACAGATGATGTAGTATGCTTCGGATCATGAGCCGTTCCAAGCCTTCTCCATACTTTTTTCTTCCCATCATTCTGGTACAGGTTGATCTTAGTTTCATCTGTCCAAAGAATGCTGTGCCAGAACTGGGTTGGCTTTTTTAGATATTGTTTGGCAAAGTCTAATCTGGCCTTCCTATTCTTGAGGCATATGAATGGTTTGCACCTTGTGGTGAACCCTCTGTATTTGCTCTCGTGAAGTCTTCTCTTTATGGTAGACTTGGATAATGATATGCCTACCTCCTGCAGAGTGTTCTTCGCTTGGCTAGATGTTGTGAAGGGTTTTTTCTTTACCATGGAAAGGATCCTTTGATCATCTACCACTGTTGTCTTCCTTGGACGTCCAGGGCTTTTTGTGTTGCAGAGCTCACCAGTGCGTTCTTTTTTTTCTCAGAATGTACCAAACTGTTGATTTGGCCATTCCTAATGTTCCTGCTATCTCTCTGGTGGATTTTCTTTTTTTTTTTGCAGCCTAAGGATGCCCTGTTTCACTTTTATTGAGAGGTCCTTTGACCGCATGTTGTGGGTTCACAGCAACAGCTTCCAAATGCGAATGCCACACCTGGAATCAACTCCAGACCTTTTACCTGCTTAATTGATGCTGAAATAACGAAGGAATAGCCCACACCTGTCCATGAAACTGCTTTTGAGTAAATTGTCCAATTACTTTTGGTCCCTTGAAAAAGAGGGTGCTACATATTAAAGAGATGTAATTCCTAAACACTTTCTCCAATTTGGATGTGAATACCCTCAAATTAAAGCTGATAGGCTGCACTTTAAGCCCATATTCATTATTTAACTGTAACTTGAATTTATTTTGGTACACAGCCAAAATAACAAAACTTGTATCAGTGTCCAATTATTTCCGGACCTAACTGTATATCTAACAGATGTTTAGAAGTGCTTCTAAAATATTTAAGTATCATTTTACATGTATCAAATTAAATTCCAACAAACGTGAGGCCTTTCGGCTCCTGAATCTTTTCCGTGCCCTTTGGAAAACTCGTTGAGGAGCCTTATAGATTTCAAAAAGTCTGTATACTATAATTTAATCTCCTACGAACCCTAATGTTGCTCTCCACAGATGTGTCACAACTTGCATCAAATCTACAGACGCCTCTGACAATGAAAGGGCAAAGGAGGACCATTGCATTAACCCTTTGGGTGTCCCTTGACATAGCTAAATGCATTGTGGGGTCCGGCGTAATACAGTAGCTATGTCATATTCTATGTGATAGTTGTTCTAGGGGAGATGGAGCTGAATTCAATCGGACAGGCAGGGGAACAGGAGAGGACTCCCTCCTCTTCTATTTGCGTCATAAGTGACCCCGCGATCACGTGAAGTGCCGGATGGTCGGTGACATACACAGTATTGTTATTAAAAGTCCAGTGGGATTACAAACAAACCGGATTTTGAGGATGACCAACCGGCAGGGCCATCTTAACAACATTAGGGGCCCCGGGCAAAGCAGTGCACGGGGCCCGGCCTACACTGTCGCTCCCAGCCTCCCACGCGCTCACTAGCAGCAGCAGGCACCGGAAGTGCTGCACTGCTAGGCTGCGAGCGGTTGTGACGCGAGCCGGGGTGCCGGGCGGGGGGAGAGCGAGCGGAGCCAGGGTGCCGGGCGGGGGGAGAGCGAGCGGAGCTGGGGTGCCGGGCGGGGGGAGAGCGAGCGGAGCCGGGGTGCCGGGCGGGGGGAGAGCGAGCGGAGCCGGGGTGCCGGGCGGGGGGGGGGGGGAGAGTGAGCGTAGCCGGGGTGCCGGGCGGGGGGAGAGCGAGCGGAGCCGGGGTGCCGGACAGGGGGAGAGTGAGCGGAGCCGGGGTGCCGGGCGGGGGGAGAGCGAGCGGAGCCGGGGTGCCGGGCGGGGAGAGAGCGAGCGGAGCCGGGGTGCCGGGCGGGGGGGGGGGGGGAGAGTGAGCGGAGCCGGTGTGCCGGGCGGGAGGAGAGCGAGTAGGGTTGCAAGGTGACTTGTCAAAAAATACTGGACATAATGGTGAAAGGTGCGAATCGTTGGTGGGGAAGAATGTTATTTATAAATGACCAGACTGTTGTGTCATTTGTTCTAAATTTCACTCCAAGTATTCACCAATTTATATTCTATTTTGTAAAAAATCTGGGGTGTAGTCTTGGGAGGGAGCGCCCTTCCGAGGATTGTTTTAGGAAATAGAATATGAAATAGTGCAAATTGGTGCACGCTTGGAGTGAAATTTAGAACAAATGACGTAATGGTCAGATCATTTATAAATAACTGACCTGCAGTCGTACTGTACATGGCGAGCAATACTGATCTTACTGCTCCTCCCACAAATTCCTAGATTGTTGCACCCCCTCCTCATCCTCTCTCTCTCCCCCCTTGTCCTCTCACCCTCCCACCCCCCTTTGTCCTCTCACTCCCCCCTTGTCCTCACACCCCCTCCCTTCATCCTCTCTCATCCCCCTCCATTCATCCTCTCTCACCCCCTCCCTTCATCCTCTGTTACCCCCATCCCTTCATCCTCTCACCCCCCATCCCTTCATCCATGTGATGAGAGCTGAGTTATGGAGCCTTTCTGAGAATTTACAATGCTGGTTATTTTGAATAGATCTTGAAAATGGGAAGACTGTTAGTATAGTAAAAGAAAAGTAAGGGTGAGTGAGCATTAAACAAAGTTGCCACACACACACACACACACACACACACACACACACACACACACTGAGATACACACACACTGAGACATTCACTCACACTCACTCACACACTCACTCAAACACACACACACTGAGGCACAAACATATACAGGCAGGACACAGGACACAGACAGAAAGACAGACACACACATACACTCACACACAGATATACACACAGACAGACACACACATATAAGACAGGACACAGATAGACAGACACACACACAAGCAGGACACTGAGACACTGAGATAAACACACACATACACACACAGACACACACTGAGACACCCACATACATTCACACACACTGAGATACACACAGACACACACATATACAGACAGGACACAGATAGACAGACACACACTGAGACACACAGACACAGCCTCACCTCTCTGCTGCATGCTTTTCCTCCGCTCTTTGGCCCCCCACCAGGCTCCTGCCATCTCCCGATTGGTTGCTGCAGTGTAATTCAGCCAATCAGAAGCTGCCCAGCCCCAGCAGCCCTGCTCTATCCCATGTCCGGTATTATCTCTCATATACCGGACACCTGGCAACCCTAAGTAAGAGCGAGCCGGGCGGGGGCAAAGCTTTAATCATTGTGGGGCACGCATGGGCTGTGCGTGTGGGGCCCCCCTATGCTGTGGGCCCCCCGGGCAACTGCCCATCGTGCCCATACGTTAAGGTGGCCCTGCCAACCAGCATTCTCTTCATTGTTAACCAAGTGTATTTACGTGTGTTTATTAACTCCGCGTATATTTTGCCCGTGGTGTCCTGAGGAAAGTCTGGGTTGCTGACTTCTTCTGGCTGCCTTTAAGCCCGGTGAAGGTCTCTGTCTTCCATACTGCAAGATAGGCAGGGTTTCTACAACTGGGAATCTTCTACAGGGTAAAAAAAAATAAAGGGGGTGTAACAAAAGCTTAAGCAAATTGAATGTGTGCCAATACTTCTTGATGGAACTGGTGGAGGGGGTAAATGAAAGAGGTTACAGTAAAACAAAGTGGGCTCTTATCTGATATCAGCCAATTCCTAGGATGTGCTTATAACATCAAATATAATTTATGTTGATCTAGCATATCTGGAAAAAAGCACAAATGGGATATTGTTTCTAAAAAAAATTAATTGGCCTTCACCACCAATATTTCTGAGAAGCACCAACTTGCAATCTAATAACTTTTAGGGCTTGGTTCACAGTTTTCTTTGTTGTCTCAGCCAAGTGTTCCTTTGCATTACCACAATGCAGTACATCTTGTATTCTGCCCTTCTATGTATTACGATCTAGATATGCTTCCCAAGCCTGCCATATCAATCATCTCTCTTCGTTTCACCACTCTGTGAATAATATTTATTTGTGAGCTAGGCAGGGTTGTAGTTATTTCTGTGTTTGAAACTTTAACCAAATTCCATTCTCTTCTTTTGACGTTGACATATCTCAGAAAGGCGCTACTTTTCCAAACATCCATTTGAATATTTTTTTTTTTAACTTTGGTCATTTTTGAAAAGTTTGACTTTAAAACCTAAAATGTGGTCAGATGTGTAATATTTAGCATTTCCAACCTAGGCCTACGGACATACTTGATGTAAACACACAGCCTATTACAACTAGGTGTAGAGTATGACACCTGTGCATTAGTGCATAAGACAATTACAATTTGTTGATTTAAACCTTACTGTGAACTCCAGGGTTTCCGATTTAGGAAAGCAGATCTTTAGTAGTTTATTCTGGACCTTTTGAATCAATGGTTTGCACAGACAAAGCCTTGATTGAAAATCTTTCCCAAGCATTCTGGTAAACACAAAGGTCTACGGTCTATATTGCCCGAAGCGCTAAGGTCAAAAGGGATGTTTGTCCGAAAACGGCCAGAATTACCTCCTGTATATCCTTGCACTGTTATTAAATTGATGGTTATAGAAGCATTTTGTTCTAAGGCTCTTTTAGTGTCAATGTATCCGGGCATTTTGTACGTAGTGTATTTTGTCCTCTGTGAGTAGATTGGAGATGTGTGAATAATAGGAGTTAAGGGAGAGGTGACAGTCCCACGTAATGGGTTAATTTTTTTATTTTTGCACAACTTATCCGTGTAATTGGTTTGTTTAGAAAAAATCTGTCGCCCCCTAAAAGTAGCCGTTTAAGCTGACGTTTATAACAATTCCATTCCGTATGTGGGTCAATATAATCCACACAATGATAAATAATTAGCTAAGTTGCTGATTAATCTGTTCTCCTGTGATCGAGGGTTCACTAAATGGCTGCCAATGCAGCAGAAGAGGACCCAAGATGCAAAGTTCTTAGTGTAAGATCATGTGACCAGGCAGTCACTAGATACAATTGGTTCCTGCAAGAGAGAGGGCAGGGCTCAAAAAGGGGTGTGCCAGAGCCTGTTTCAGAAGAGGAAGGGGATGTGACTTTGTATATGGTTGCTATAGGAACAAAAAAGGCTCGTTACATTATAATACATAAAAATGTCTTTAAAAATGTATTTATTTATTCTTAAATCTTACTAGTATTTTCGCATAGTACCGAATTGATTTATTAAAAAAAAACACATGTAGGATATTGCTTGAACTGCAGCTTTAAAGTAACAATTTTACTTATTTGTATCATGTGAAAAACGAATGTTTTACCTTTGTTCGGGTCTTTATTGTCATTATATTGATGCATATCAGCTAGTTATGTTCATCTGTTTGACTAATCATGGTATTATAATTACTTCACAATCAAAGAACAAAAAACCCAGATATGAGAATCAAGACCATATATTGTGTTCCACACCATTTCAGCTACCGACATGAGAACAGGTTTCAACCTGGGGACCGTTTCCCTTCCCTTACCGGCTCTGAGCTTCGGCGGCGTCATGTGACGTCGCGTTGGCATGGCAATGCGTTGCCAGGACACCGCGTTGTAATGGCAACGCGTCGCCGAAGAGGCAGCCGAGACCGGGTAAGAGGGACTTACAGAGGCCTTGCGCCTCCCCCAGCATTTAAATCCCCCCAGTTTGAGCACTCCTGCTGTAAACAAACGCTCAGTCTCCGACAAAATAGTTATTCCTAGAAGTTGGTATTTGCAGCCATACTCTCAGCAGGAGGTTATATTGTGTCGTAGCGTGACATTTCAGCCATCTTTGGCAAGTATCGTATGTCACAACTATTCTAATACTGAAAGGTTTAGCCCGAATGATAACACAGAAGATTCCATCTTGCAACAAAACTACTGTTTGACTACAGGTGTAAATGCCTGGTACTGTATAAAGTCATCAGATCGTCCACAGTACATCATGTCTTTGTATTCACGAGGCAATGGCATGGAAGTGACTTTCCAGCAGAAATAATGAAAGATGGCGAGGTTTCATCCCGGCTCTAAGTGACAGGTACCACAACAAAGGACTGTGCTGAAGCATCTGCCAGTGATTGCTTTATGGAAGATATCCAGATCCTGAAAACATCTGTTTTGATTATTCTTTTAGTGTAATAAAACATGGTATAAAAAAAAAAAAAAACCTGGTTATTTTTAATGCAATCATGAGTATCCTGTTAGCAATTTTCACTGCTTATGTACAGCATCTGTATCATGCAGAGCAAGGCTTTCATTTCTCTGTGTTTGAATAGCCTTAGACATGTTAGTTAGTTTCCCGTTCTGCAGGGAACGAGGGAGGCATTTTCTGTACAATTAAAGGTATTGTGTATAGAATACACATGCGGCCCAATATTGTACTGTGCAATTCAGGTTGTGTGACGGAAAATGAAACTGGAAGTTGAGTGTTGTGCAATGCAAGTCACAGTATATATTCTGGACACGATCATGTATCGATAAGCTTAAAATAAGGCCGCAACACAGCCCCCCTTACAGTGCAATGAAGAATACTATATCAGTGATGTATAAACGACACAATATACAAGACCATTAACAAGTTAATAGAATGTCAGATAGTAAGCGAGACAAGGCTTTATTATAGGAGTAACAGAGGGGTTACTTGGGGAGAAGGTCGGTGTGGTTGGGATTCTGTGGCCCAACAGCGTGTGTCGGATAGGGCAACTATGGTGTGTTTTGAGGCAAAATGTGATGCAATGATGTACAGCTTTGGGCAAAATTGTCTATGAGGGCCCCCATTTAGCGGGCATGTACATAGCATTGTTCATTTAATTTGCGCGTGATTGGCCTTCGTTTTGCAGTCGCTTGAGAGCAGGGGAGGGGGGGGGGGGGTGCTACTAATTAGCACTGATTACTTACCTTGCTCCTGAGATATCACTTCAGTGTTTGCCTTAAGGAAGTGATGGTCACCTTTTCTGTGCTGGAAGGCCGTGGAAGAAGTCATTTATATACATCCTTTCCTTCCGCCTCTTTTACAGCGCGATATAGCAGGGTATTTTACCACATTTCCCGCTTCTTCGCAGTAACCCTGGCACTTGCCATCTTTATTAGGAGTTGGAGACTTTGGCGTATTAGAAGTGGGATTTAAACCCCAGGCCTTAAACTGGAGACCAACATTTCTCAGGAGCTGCGGAGATCTTCTGTTGATGGTAGCTCCTTAGGTCACTTATAATTATAATATTAATATAATATAAGCCGCGGGAATCACTTGTGGCCTCGCCATATGCTGTAGGATTTAGCGCTTCGGAAAAATCGCATCAATTCATCTCACATTCTGTGCCAATAAACATACAACCGCGGGATGTTCACTTTATGCTAATTCTGCGTGAAATACAAACATCGGGGATCCCTCGTCACCGCACAGTATTTAACCGGTAATTTTACACGTATATATATTAGTGTGGGTCTGTGTCCCTCATGTAACAGCTGTATCTTGCCTGGGTTGCACGTGCAGGATAGAAGTGAACAGCTGGAACAGTAGGAAAGATTTATATATATTTTTTATTATTATTTAATCCACTGCGCTTTGCACAGAACCCAAGGCCTATTATTTTGTATGAATATTGGTGTATAAGCACGTCCATGAGCCTCTGTGAGTGGAATGCTGCTGGTGACTCCTCACGGTAGGTTTTGTGGGGTTTGGGAGAGGCCTTGGGCAAATTAGATAGTTAACTCTACAGGACAGAAACGAATATTTCTAGAAATAAGTTCTGTGTGCAGGGCTGCGTATACACTGTCAGCGGTATAGAAGACCAGAAATGTATTATTATTGTATCGTTTAGCTATATTTGTTAACGTGGCAGCTCTCACACCAGCGTGTGCGAGTCAAATCTCACACCAGCGCGTGCGACTCAGCTTTCACACCAGCGCGTGCAAGTCAGCTTTCACAACAGCGCGTGCAAGGCAGCTCTCACACCAGCGCGTGCAAGTCAGCTCCCACACCAGCGCGTGCGAGGCAGCTTTCACACCAACGCGTGTGAGGCAGCTTTCACACAAGCTCGTGCGAGGCAGCTTTCACACCAGCGCGTGCGAGGCAGCTCTCACACCAGCGCGTGCGAGGCGGCTTTCACACCAGCTCGTGCGAGGTGGCTTTCACACCAGCTCGTGCGAGGCGGCTTTCACACCAACGCGTGCGAGGCAGCTTTCACACCAGCTCGTGCGAGGCGGCTTTCACACCGGCTCGTGCGAGGCGGCTCTCACACCGGCTCATGCGAGGCGGCTTTCACACCGGCTCGTGCGAGGCGGCTTTCACACCAGCTCGTGCGAGGCGGCTTTCACACCAACGCGTGCGAGGCAGCTTTCACACCAGCTCGTGCGAGGCGGCTTTCACACCGGCTCGTGCGAGGCGGCTTTCACACCGGCTCGTGCGAGGCGGCTTTCACACCGGCTCGTGCGAGGCGGCTCTCACACCAGCGCGTGCGAGGCGGCTCTCACACCAGCGCGTGCGAGGCGGCTGTAACACCAGCGCGTGCGAGGCGGCTCTCACACCAGCGCGTGCGAGTCAGAAGGGCTTGTAGAGGGATTGTGCTGTCTGCTGGCAGGCTGACTAATCTGCATGGTGCTGAATAAAGCGTGGCAGTGTTAGGGTGAGATACACATAGGCGCTTCATCCTGTTTGCAGGATGACTTGATTTCATATGTGAATATTTATTTGGTGGACAAAAAACATACATAACTGAGACAAGAACATGACATTTTACTAGAAAATGTATGATTTTAACCAATGGAACTTGCTGAGACTACAAATGTGAAAATGAGCCAGCGTGACTTCCAATCAGTGAAACTCCCGCCAAACGAACCGCACTTGTCAGGTGACTACAGAGGATTTTAGAAACACCTCAGTCGCGTCTTCTTGCCGGTCACGTGTCCACTCTAACAAAAAAAAATGCTAGAACTGAGGCTGCATAGAATGTTCTCGCTGTCATTCCTGGCCATGCAGCGGTTCCACAAATGTACGGTTTATAGCCCATCTGCGTTGTATTAAAAGTTACTGTTGTCCTAAGCATTTTAATAAATACTTTTTGTGTCTCTGGGGCCTGTAACAATGTCTGAAAATTGTATTTATCATTTCTTGGGCTCCATAGGAGGTTCCTATGGAAAATTACCATGTATTCACTTTTACTAATTACAAGAAGTTATAGATGGCATAAATGTGGGGTATAAGCTAGTGGATTGCCCAGATTTTATATATTAAATAATATTAGTGTACCAAATAGAGGGTAATATAGTATAGGCCAGAGGAAATGCTTTTGTGGAAATGTTTCCTTGGCAAACAGTCAGAAGTGCTTTAAAGATGTTTTCTGAATCACTCACGTCAATATTAGGACAGAATCCCAGAGCAGTTTGGAACTGCAAGATTTGGGCTATATATCATTGAATCATTAATCACACCATCTCAGTATCGACTATGTAACTATAGTTACAATTGTTTTAAACAGTTGGATGTCTCACTCTGCTTTTTAACTGAAAAGATATTAATTCTATCTGTTAAAAGATATTCGCTATTAACTCTTCCTTTCGTGTGTGTGTGTGTGTGTGTGTGTGTGTGTGTGTGTGTGTATATATATATATATATATACACACCCAGGATATCCCTGCTTCAGTGTGCGTATATATATATATATATATATATATATATATATATATATATATATATATATATATATATATATATACAGTGGTTGACAAATCACCAAAAAATCTACTCGCCACCTAGTACCAAACGTGTGCTGCTTGGGCCAATATTTACTCGCCCGGGGGTTAAATCCACTCGCCCGGGGCAAGCAAATGTATAGGTTTGTCGAACACTGTATATATATATATATATATATATATATATATATACACGCACGCACGCTGAAGCAGGGATATCCTTATAACCGGACCTTGTGGTGGCCGTTCAGGACTGGAGTTGGCCAGCCCCACTGAACACATTGATCTCTCCCGAAGATCCTCATGAATATAATTTTAAAGCAGCCCCAAGTTGTTGTGTTGATTCTGTAACCACCAAATTGATCCCAAGATCAATGGAACCATTTCCTAATGTACATAAAAAGCACCAGGTGTTTCTGCGGTGCAGTATCTCTCCCCTGTTGGTGCTTAGAAGCGGTTGGTGTAAAACTCTGATATTCTATAGGACACATTAGATTTTGTAAATGAACGTGCACATTGATACTCCGTATTACAGTATACTGCATCACTTTCATTTCTGGAAGCAGTTGTGGGAATGACCTCTGAACATTTACTGAGGATTTGCAGATCTGCTTATGTGCAAGCATAAGTACAATGTAATAAAGTCCCAGTGGTAAACTGACTTGGCTTAGCCATTCTGGACGACATGTATCAACCTAGATCTTCTGTATTTTTGTATTTCCAGTGCTCTCGGAGGGTCCTCTGCTCTTCACATCCCAACCTTTCCAAGTGGAGGATGCCTCATTGATTACGTTCCTCAGGTCGTCCAGCTGCTTACCAATAAGGTAAGGGCTGTTCATGTTCTACGACAGAAACCGTGGCAATCCTCTCTGCAGTAGGAAACCTCAGTCCCAGTCCCACTTCCTGGTGCTTATAATAATACATACAGTGCTGTGTGACACCACAGATTAACTCATTCAATACCAGAAGTGGCGGCAGTGCGGGTGTTGATGGCTGTTATTATTGACAATGATAAAAGTGTTTTCACAATACCCTGCTTTTAATGTGTGGAGAATAATAATTTCCAACATTTGAGAAGCAGGACGATCTACTTACACGGCCGCTATTCACTACTATGGAGCCCAGCAATGCATTCGTATCGGTACGTGTACGGTGTGGGCTCGTCTGAAACGGAAGATGCACTGACATTTACATGGGGTAAAAAAGTTAATTTCACTGTCTCTTCTGTTCAAACAGAAGCTAAAACCCAAATTAATTTCACCGAACCTGCTTTTCCAAACATAACGAGCAATTAAAGGACCATTGCCGTCAAAATCCTATGTTTGTTTGTTTCTAATAAATCAGCTGTGTAGTATTAGATAAACCTTACTGCTATTTTTGTTCACTCTTTATGCTCTTTTTAATGAGTTTTAATGTACTTGGCTTCCTTTAGTTGCTATAGCAGCTATTTAGAAAAGCACAGCACTTCCTGTTTTGAAATAGGCGGCCATATTGAGTGCCTGAGGAAACAGGATCTTTGCTGATCGACCGCAGGAGAGCGGATCGACCGGCAGCTTAGATAATTACATTGCCTTAAAGGTAAGGAACTGCTGAGCATTTATTCAAAACAAACAGCAAAATGACGCGGTAATGCCCCTTTAAGAAACCTTTAAAATGGCGTCCTCTTTGGGCTATTTTAGGAGAGATGGGCAAATGTATAATAATTTGGGCCGCAAATATTTTGCTGAATTTTTCTTAATCGCTTCGCCGACAAATATTCGACTGCAAAGATTGTGTTAAGAAATGAGTGTGAATGTATACAAGTCCGACTATGGCCGCTATTCACACATTCATCCTAAACATTCGATTCACCCAGACCCTGAAACATGGGGGGGGAAAGAGAGACGAGTCCCAAATGAGATATATATATATATATATATATATCCCCCCTCAAACACACCTTTAGACAACACGTGGAGACACAGATGCGCACAACAAATGGGCGCCCCAGAGATACCTGGGTAATATGCTTATAGGACACGCATATTGTGCTCTCTCCCCTCTCCTCCAAAACTCATGAAACAGGTCTATTAGAGCAGGGGTGTGCAAAGTGGCGGGCGCGCCCCCCAGGAAGGGCGCGAGATGTTGTGGAAGGGAGGGGGGGCGCGGCAGTTACAGAGGCCCCGCGCTTCCCCGAAGGCATGCCGGGGGACCGCTTTAGGCCTCTGTACATTTCCTTACCTTGGTGTTGGGTGACATTGCGTTGCCATGGGAACCCGGCGGTGGGGTGGCGTTGCTGGGGTCACGTGACATTGCGTTGCCATGACAATGTGATGTCACACTACCCCCGCGGCGTCATTTGATGCCCGAGCCAGGGGGGGTGGGGGGTGCAGGGGGAAATTTAGCGCACCCTTGTGTTAAGGGGTCTGGATAAGTATAAGAATACAATTAAGTGTGATTTAACCATCACATTGTTATATACAGGTTTCTTGTTCTCTAGTCTTCTGGTTTTTATTTTATTTTTTACTTTAATGGAACACCTTTGGACAATAATGGCTGCGTAAATGTTTAAACAAAACAAAAAAGGGATAGAAAGTCTTTATCAACAATATACATGTACAAGCGACAGTTTAGAAACATGAGAGGAGATTCGATAAAGATCATAAAACCCTTCAAAGCATATTGCTACTACGGTGACATTAAAAAATTAAAAAAAAAGGATATTGTAAAATACTTGTTTAATTATTTTCCTTTAAATCAGTTTTTTTTGCATTGTTGGTAGCAACTTTGGAAGCTCCTGGTGTAATTGACAGCTATACCACCCACGCCAAGGTGCAATTTTGGGCCTTACTTAGTGCGCAGTCCTCACACGGACTCAGAGACCTCCTATACAGTCTGGGACCCGCCATTACATATTTTTGGGTGAACCCCTTGGACACGCCTCAAAACACCCTATGGAATCCCGAATTGTCTGCTGAGTATCACTGAGTATTAACCTACTGAACATACTACTGCCTTTAGTTCACATTAGTCCAAAGGCTGCATTCATACTCCACGCGACGCAAACAAAATAGAGGGGATCTATGGGGCTGGCCATAGTGCGCACGACGGAGCGGCAGATTTTTCAGACGACAAAAGATTTTGATTTGGTTGCGCAACTGCCGGGTCACGTACGCGGTTTAGTGAATGAGCGCCAACCGCTCACGTGATGTCACGGCCCTGCCTCGCCATCGCGCACGTCAGAGAAATCCTACAGGCCACGGATCGTTCAACCTACAGGCGCGCGTGGCACCATGCGCCTACAATATCCGAGGCCTAAGGGTAAGACCATACAGCTTTCGCCCGCGCGGAGGCGTGCGAAGGCTGTGACGTCACCCGCGTGGTGTGTGTGTTTCCTCTCCTTGGTAGACTCGCCGTGGGGGCGTGCCTAGGGGCATCACGGAGCTGGTTCGCCCTCATTGGGCGAACTGCTCACGCGACCTGCTTGCGTCCGCACAGTCTATGCCTTTAGACAATGTGATCGCGCCCCACGCGGTCTGCGGCAGTATGGACCGGCCTTGAGTATTACTTCCCTGTGAAATAACATTGCACCCAACATCTTTGCTTTTTGCTTGCTTCCTTTTGTCGACGACTATTTGCATCTGTGAGCGTGCAGCACAATATGTAACATCCCACAGATCTCTTTGTTATCTGTAGGTGCTTGAGAACAGAGAAAACTCTCTGCCATCTCCTCCATACGCAATAATAGTTTTGATTCATTGTAGACGGGTGCTGAATATTCGTTTAAAGTGCCTTGCTTCCCCGTGTCGCTCAATCTTTCACAAAAGTGTTGCACCTTCATACTGTCTGTATATGATTGCTGTAAAGCTCTGTACTCATGGTGGCCAGCTCCAGCCACCAAGGACTACCAGCAGGTCAGGTTTTAAGGATATCCCTGCTTCAGCACAGGTGGCTCAATCGGTTTGTGTCACTTGAGGACTGGAGTTGGCCACTCCTGCAGTATACGAATGAGAGTTTCAATGTAAATAGGAAATAGTAACACGGGTTTTACCGATATCGTGAGGTTTTTCCTTTATCCGAGATGTGAGCAGTGAGCTGTGTACAGATATTACATTCTGTAACATAACTTGGTGCAGCCATGGAAATCCAGTCTCTGTGCAGCCAGCACAAATACATGACATTGTCTTTCCTTTCTCATTTTACAGCCAAGTCCAGGGGTGCGGGGGGGGGGGGGGTGTGTGGATTTTTTGATGTCTATGTGTGCATGGCTTCTATGGCTGAGTGGTTAGCAGGGTATTAAGGGAAAACCTGAAACAGACATTGGCCAAGAAAGGCAAGAATGTGACATACAGTATAGAACTGAAATGCTGCTCTGTGCTGCTCTTACTCATGTAGCAGTTGTTCATTTGCTACCATGGTTTGATGCTACCTGTGCACACCGTTGCATGGCTGCTATCCACCTGCTTAACTGAAGCTGGAGACGCGCGCAGCCTTTGTCTCATTTATTTGGAATGAGTTTCACTCGGGAGAAAGCATTTCATTCATTCCCAGAATCAACGCCCTTCTCTATTTTAATGGAGCCATGTGGGTCCTGGCACATTGACGGCTGTGTGCTGGTGGGTTATCCTATGATAGGAAATCTGTGCCCGCCGATGGGACAAATGGACACGTTGCGCTTACCTTTGTAGACTAAACCTTGCATTGTCTGTTATTTCACCACTGTAAGATAATTGGCTCCATAGGTAGCACTATATTTAGTCATATAACGTGTGATCATCTAAATCAGCTCTGGCCAACTCCAGTTGTCAACCTGCCCTTTTGGTGGCCCTTTTCAGGATATCACTGCTTCAGCACAGGTGGCTCAGCCACTGATTGAGCCACCTGTGCTGAAGCAGGGATATCCTCAAAACCTGACCTGTTGATGGCCCTTGAGGACTAGAGTTGGCCTGCCCTGGTATAAATCCTTGTTGACCTACGAGAGAAAAGTCTCAAAAATGGCGAGCTGCAGATCTCCCCTCTGCCCTTTTTTTCTGGAGCAACACTATTTGGGGGTTTAAGGAGAACATTTTCTCTCCTTTCTGAGGATAAACGCACTGCACTGTATAGGAAAACGAAACAAATATACCCTCTGGCCTCAGACTTATGCTGGGGAGGCTGTGGGCAAAGATTTGTGGCTATTTCCAGAGATTCAGAAACGTTGGCTCATAATACAAGATTTAATAAAAGAGGTCACAGACCTCAGAATTCCCATTGACGCGCTGACCTTCCTAGTGGGCAGACCAATAGAGGAAATTGATCACCCAATATGGAAATTAATCTCCTTTATTCTCACAGCAGCGAGATGCTCAGTTGCGTCCCCATGGAAGAAGGTAACGCCCCCCACAAAACAAAATGTAAAGAAAAGACTCAATGAGGTCATGACAATGGAAAAACTCACGGCCTTCCTTAAGCGTTCGACGGAAAGTTTCTATAAAACTTGGGAGCCCTGGCTAACCCACTAACCCAAACCAAAATATATTTCACTAAGCAACGCGAACGCAGAAGAGCCTTGGGATATGGATGGGAGAGTCCTGCCGGTCGAGGGGAGGGAGGGACAACTACCTTCCTCCCCCCCCCTCTATCCCTCCACACTCTTTTTCTCCCTTTCCAGGCCTCCAGACCATGATGTGGTCCTAGGGTCATCCCCTCAGGGGTGATACCCCGACCCTTCTACTATTTGAACAGGGAAAATACTATTGTATTAGGCCAGATATGTAATGTAATGTAGGTAAACCTAATTATGCCTAATAAAAACGTTTGGGAAAAAAAAAAAAAAGAAACATATCTACAAGCTGGCCACTCCAAAATTCTAGTTCTTATAACAAGATTTAAAACCTAATACTGACGTTTCGGTCCATAGTCCGACCTTCATCAGGGAAAGTTCTTAAGTACCATGCACAGCTTGTTTATAATGTTTTCTGCCAAACGTACTTGGGAAATGCTTTGAATAAGATACTAGCTGAGTTGTCGATATCATAGAGCAGCACAATTACACTCTCATCCTTGAATCGCATTCATTCTATTTTCTTCAGCTCTCCTTTATTCTAATAGTATCTGGCAATTCTTGTTCTTCCCCCATTATCTATTTGGACAATAATGGCTGCATACATTTTTAAACAAAAAGGGGATAGAAAGTCTTTATCAACAATATACAGTACCTGTACAAGCAACAGTTTAGAAATCATGACAGAATTGGTTGGGTAAAGATCATAAAACCCTTCAAAGCATTTTGCTACTATGGTGACATTCAAAGCTAAAACAATTAAGTACTGTATATTAAAAAAATACAGGCATACACCACATTAACGTACGCAATGGGACCGGAGCATGTATGTAAAATGAAAATGTACTTAAAGTGAAGCACGACCTTTTTTCCACTTATCGATGCATGTACTGTACTGCAATCATCATAAGTGCATAAGTGATGTAAATAACACTTGTGTAACAGGCTCTATAGTCTCCCCGCTTGCGCACAGCTTCGGTACAGGTAGGGAGCCAGTATTGCTGTTCAGGACGTGCTGACAGGCGCAAGCGTGAGCTGCCGTTTGCCTATTGGCCAATATGTCCTTACTCGCGAGTGTACTTAAAGTGAGTGTCCGTAAACTGGGGTATGCCTGTACTTGTCTATTTTCATTTAAATCTGTTTTTTTTCCCCTCCGGAATATTAAATCTACTATACATGGCACTGCCATTAGTGCAGGTTCTAAAAGGGTCCCTGTGGCAGTGACACAACGCTTTTATTCAGCCTCAAAGCATGAAACATAGAGCTTATTTTCAGCATAGTAAAATCACCAAACAAAATGTCTCGAACAGGGCGGTGCCATTTGCCAACAAGGCCCAGTCTTTAGTCCCACTAGGGCTGTGCCCCCCATAGTGAAAAAGTGTGTGCTGCGCTATTCCAAAAATACAATACCTAAAAATAATGTGTTCTAACTAAGTCACTTAAACTAATAAGCTATAGTGAAAATAAGTGGCTGCCTGTGCCCTCCATAGGGTATATAGTCTTGTAGGAAAAGGGTTTTTTGAAAGTCCAGCGGTCTCAGAGTGTAGTAAAAACCATCTACGGAAACAGACCTGGATCCAGGGTTTCCTCCTCTCCTCCTCTGAGCCCCAGGATGTGTGCGCTCCTGGTTCACATAGAACCCAGACTGAGGAGAGAGCTTGGCTTTTAAAGCCCTCTAATGAGCCAGCTGAGATTAGGCTTATTAAGACGGCCTGCTCGCAGGCTGGGATTTAACCCGGTCACTGCTGGGCTCAGCAGCTATACATATGTTTGATGACTAGACAGGGAATCTATCCTCTCACATTCCTCCCCTGGTTGTGTGTGACTGGGGACACACATGGCTGGAGCCTGACCCTGCACTCCTTCTCGAGACATTGTCAACATTGACATTTTCCTTGCCGGGCTTATGTTGGATCTAAAATGAGAAAGGTTGGAGTGCCAAATACCATCTGGTTAACGTAGAGTTCAAATATTTAATTGATTCTAACCAAACTAAAGGAGCGTGATCTGTGATTGGGGTGAAATGTACCCCCGATTGGTAATGTCTTAACGCCTCAATTGCCTATTTTACTGCCAGGCATTCTTTTTTGATAACCGCGTATTTCACCTTTCTGCTTAGAAAAAGGATAGGGTGCTCTATGCCCTCAAACTGTTGGGACCGATCGGCCCCTACTTCTATATCGGAGGCATCGTTCTGTAGTATAAAGGGTGTATCAGGGCTTCTAAGGGCGAGAACCTCCGGTAGACACACCTTCAACTCCTCAAAAACTCTCTGGCACTCCCTAAATCATACTACTTGGGCAGGGGGCTCTCTTCCTAGTAAAGTCTGTCAGGGGAGCTGTAATTGTGGAATAATTTGGGATGAAGAGACGGTAATAACCTGTTAACCCCAAATGAGAGTGTACCTGTGTCTTTGTCTGCTTTGTTGGGACTTCATTCAGGGCAGATACCTTATTATTTAGTGGCCTTACTTTCCCACCCCCAACGACATAGCCGAGGTTCTTAGTTTTGTCCATTCCCAAGGCGCATTTTGGAGAATTTGCAGTGAGCCCTGCCTCTCTCAAAGACCTGAGGACTGCTTTTAGCCTGTTTAAATGGGCCTGCCAGTGTTTACTGTAAATGACAATGTTATCTATGTACACTATAGCATAAGCTCCATGAGCAGTTGCTCCAGAACTACTTGTTCGACGATCTGCTCCTTGGTGCATTGCTCTGGTTGAATCCACCGGGTACGCAAGTCCAACAAGTGGGGAGCTATCACCTAGGGTCTCACTTTGGGGTTGAATTTCAAGAATCACTGCCGGTAGGCCTCTGGGGTCAGACGTTAGTGATCCAGAATGGCTGATTTTACCAGCTTATAGTCAACAGCCGGGTCAGCAGGAAGGTCCTGATATCCGGCCTGGGCTTCTCCTATGAGGACCGGGGCCAGTGTGGGTGCATAGCAATCCACCGGCGTGCCATGGACAGCAGCGACCCTTTCAAAGGTTAACAGGAAAGTCTCTGGGTCCCCTGCCGGCTTCATTTTCCGAAGAGAACCGGTGGTCTATCCGGACATTCTGGTGTTCTGGTGTGGCAGACCGAGGGGACCGGGACAGCTATTGGGCCAGCATTTCATCCTGTGCTGCCTGCTGCTGGTTCTAGTGCTGGTCTTGCTTCTGCAAGCTGTTTGCTTAGCCAGCTCACGTATTAGTGGTTAGTTTTGTTCGGCCTACTGGTGCAAAAACTCCTTTAATTGTTTCATTTTCATTGTTTTTCCGTATGGCCCATTTTGTGCTGGGGCTTTTAAAACCATATGTTGCAGTGAGAATACAGCCACACGTGGGCTGTCTGAGGGTTGGCCTTTATTCAGCCTCAGAACATGAAACATAAAAAGAGCTCACTTTCAGCATCGTTTAATCACCAAATAAGGCTGTGCCACTTTCCAGCAAGTGCCCTCCGTAGGGTATATAGTCTTGCAGGTAAAGGGGTTTTGAAAGTCCAGCGGTCTTACAGAGAGTGTAGTCAAAACCGTCTTTGCAAACAGACCTGGTTCCAGAGTTTCCTCCTCTCCTCCTCCTCAGAGCCCCAGGATGTGTGCGCTCCTGGTTCACCTAGAACCCAGACTGAGGGGAGAGCTAGGCTTTTAAAGCCATCTAATGAGCCAGCTGAGGTCAGGCTAATTAGCAGCTATACATATGTTTGATAACTAGACAGGTAATCTAACCTGTCACGGGTCCCCTATAAATGTGTGTTACCCGCTTCTTGCTGTACTGAATAGAAGGCATATTCTCTTGTATGTCACAGAATAACAGCTTCATTTGATTAGACTGAAGGTGCAGGGAGTTAGTTTTTTATATTAATTTTCTTTTACCGCAGTATATTGTTATTTTGTAACGTTCTGTATGTACAGTGAATATAACCTATTTGTGGCAAGGGGGCCGGCAGGGCATTTATTTTCTATGAATTGGTATCCACTTCCCAATCTTTTGGTCATGAAGATTTCCGCAAGGTAAAAGCAAACCTAATGTATACTGTAGAACCTTTGACATACTGCCATTCAGGGATGTCACATAGAGCCTGTGCAAGTTGCTAATGTCTTGGTATTCTCCGGACAGAATTAAATCGAAATAGTATATCGACTGAGCCACCTGGGCTGAAGCAGGGTTACCCCTAATACCGGGCCTGGTGGTAGCCCTTGAGGACTGTAGTGTGCCACCCCTTGTATATCTCATTGTATTTGCTTTCAGCCTGATGAAGTTATCTCTAACAAACGCTGCAGCTTTGAGTCTCATCTCCTGGTTTGGTACGTTTCAGGTGCAGTACGTGATCCAGGGATACCACAAGAGACGGGAGTACATCGCGGCCTTCCTCAGCCACTTCGGAACGTGAGTGGATATTTCGCTTGTATTGAATGCCTTCTTTCTAGCTGCTTCTCAGCCTTGTGTCGAGCATTATCCTTGGACACAAAAGCACACACAAAAAAAGAACAGTTTGTCACTGATCTTAAAGTTATGTTGTTGTTTTTTTTTTAACAGTTGGAAATGTGTTTTAAAGAATAACCTCATCGCATAAAGGATCGTTTTAAAATAGTGTCTAAAGAACTTGGCCACTTTACTGAAAATTATAGCTCTCTTCTGCACAAGAGGAATTACTTAACCTTGACTGCCAGATGGCTCCTGAACACGTTTGTTGTGCTTTGCAGTGTGTTGCCGGTCCCTCTTACAGTGAAAGGGCTTAATGGCACATTATCCACTGTGTGTAAGAGTTTGGTTTGTAAAAACTGAAGAATAAAGTTTAAGAGGATATATCTTGTAAACAAGCGCTGGGGATATTTTGTATCATTTGCATGGGTCTATTTATTTATTATTGCATTGGCAAGAAGCAGCAGATTACTAGAGACAGATCTTCTTGGAGTTGTGTGCTGAAGTTCCCACTCCATATACAGACGGCAGAGCTGAGAAAAACGGCTTGTTTGTTGTCCAATAGATGGGTCCAGAACATGACCTAATTAGAGGTGCATTCATATACCATACAGGGGTGTGACATACTGGAGGTATGGAGGTACACTACATGTGTTAGAACATACATGTAGTCATATAAAGCTTGTAATATTGACTAGATTCTCATATTATCTGTCCCATGTTGTTGCTGAGAGTTGTTCAGCATCCCAACTGCACAGCGATTTCCAAGTCCCCCGATTTTTATAAAGATGGCAGCAAGTGTCTAATTTCTCCCCCTAATTGTGCTGTGTACTTGGTGACTACTAGTGCCACACTTGCTGTACATGTACTGTAAAAAGGTGACAAATAATTGCGTTGCATTAGCCAAGCTCTTACGGCGTTACACTTTGGTGGTCACACACGGCCCAGAGATCTGAACGTAGCCTCACTGATTCCGTTCCCAGTTGTTATTTTATTATTCCTCATGGGATTACAGTTCATTGTTCTAAAGCAGGAGGACACTTTCTTCACCCTTCCAATTAGTGGGGCGGCTTACGCTGAAGCAGGGAATCTCCTAGTCGGGTACTGAAACGGTCCTACACGAGGAGACACACTTGTTAGAGATATTGCAAAAGCTATTGTTTCAAGATGGCTAGTGTACCACATCAGTGTGACCGGTGAAAATGCTGCTACATCTTCTGAAGCGGAAGTTAAATAATATAGAAAGAAAACGTACAAACAAGTGCTGCTTGGGGCTTTCATTCCAACGCCTTGTAATTGTATTTATTGTGAGATCTTTTGTGCTGTGCTGGTGCTACAGATATTGCCACCAGTATCTGATCACTTGCCTTGGAAAATCTGGGGCAATCTCCCAATAAACTGCAACATTTCTGTGAGATTTCTGCAGCCAGACTAATGATTTATCAGATTAACACAGGGTGGGATTGGGGGGGGGGAGGGGGAAATCCCTGCAGTCCCATTCAAACTGAATGGGACAGCAGGGACCCCCGCTGTGTTAATCCAATGGGCCATTAGGAATCTCACAGAAAAGTTGAGGCATTTGCCCAGGCAAGTGATCGGATACTGGTGTCTGCACCTGTATATCTGCCTAACTTGCTGTGTTTGTTCTGCTCCTGCAGGGGCGTCGTGGAATACGACGCTGAAGGCTTCACTAAGCTCACCCTGCTGCTGATCTGGAAAGATTTCTGCTTCCTGGTTCACAGTGAGTAAGTCTTGCCCCAGGCAAGCACTGTTAGCGTCTTAATAATAAGTCTGCACAAATATATTTACAAAGAACATTGTCAATGCTTCGGGCGGCTTTTTGCATCATCAGCATTATTAGTAGAAAGGGGGGGGGGGAAATCGTATTTTCTTTTTTCCAGTAACACAGATGTTTGCCTTAAATAATGCGAGTGAAATGTGCAAAATAATGCATGAAACGAGGCGGGAGGAGGGAAGGTGGGGGGCGGGGGGGAGTTTACAAAACGATGAATTTATAAAACATCACTTTTTTGTACATCTCTGAACAGGAGGATAGAGCAAGATTCATTTCAGCGCCGGGAACAAATGTGATTTAAAGTAGCGATCCCTCCAGAACTGGTTTACTTTTTAAAGAGGAAATCCAAGCAGCTTAAAGAAAAAAAAAAAAAATCGTTTTTTTCTTTTTGTTTTAATATATGCCGTCTTTGATTTACCTTTATTGAAAACTAATGACCTAAACTGCCGGTCAATTAGTTCTCCCGCGATCGATCAGCAAAGATCCTGCTTCCCAAGGTTCACTAAATGGCTGCCTTTCAGTTTCAAATCTATCCTTCAGTCAGTGTAACTCAGCAGCTACAATGTATTCTTGTATTACCAAGGTAACATTATCTATTGTTACAGTTTGCAGCTCAAACTGCTGGGAATATTGGCAACGAATTATCACAAACGGGAAAGTGTTACAAAAATCTTACACTGCTGGGGAGGCGGCTAAAGCCTGCTATAGAAATCACAGGATGCTCAGTATATTAAAACTCATTAAAAATGGCAATAAGTTGAATTTTAAAATGAAAAAAAAAAGGTAGTAAGTATTATCTAATACCACAGAACTGATTTATTTATAAAAAAATAAATAAAACAAAACCACACACGTAGGATATTGCATGGATTGCACCTTTAAAACCCCGGAACATGCATGAGAGATTTTTCCGGGTTTCTCCTGGCAGGTTCATGATGATTAAGATAGTCCAGCGTTGTGCCACCATTGTGATGCACTAGTACCCTCCTTAGGCTAAGGCCCCGCTCCCTCCGTCAGCGCGCCCGCACTGCAGACAGGCGGGGCGCTGACAGACACTGACCGCGATATGCGGTCTGTAGGGAGCCGGGAGAGGGAGGGGGGCGGGAGTGGGAGGGAGGAGGGCGGGCTCTGATCGTGCTGCCGTCCACCCCCCCATACATATACACATACACACTCACACACATACACACTCACACACACTCACACATATACACACTCACACACATACACACTCACACACATACACACTCACACACACTCACACACATACACACTCATACACACACACACACACACACACACACACACACACACACACACACACACTCACACACTTTAATAACACGCAGCTCCTTCCCTGCTCCCCACCCAAGGCGCCTCCCACCTAGCTCCTTCCCTCCCCTCCTCCCCATTGGCTGACTCACGTACCACGTGACGCGTCAACGCCAAAATTCACAAGATTCTTGCAGCATCGGCTGGCTGATGCGTCACAGTACATAGTCAGCCCTGTCGGAAGGAGGCAGCGGGGGCAGGGAGCACTCGGGCAAGGGTCTGGTGGTTCGCGCCCCACCGGCCGCAGCGGGTTTGCAGCCTTATTCATTAAGTCTTTCTAGAGCCTCACAGGCCACAGTTAAAGAGAGTGTCGCACGTTTACCTGTTTGCTCCCAGGGAGGCTGCAACGCATAACTGTTTCTCTATTGCGTGCGTTGCAAGTCCCTCTGGCAAGAAATGGTTCAAATTATGGGGATTACTGCTTCAGTGTAATTACAATCTCTACAGGCCAACCCAAGCAGCTGTAAACCTGCTTCCCCATATAACCCCTGAAGCTGTAACCATTTTCTTCAGAACCAATTCTTCTAATTGCTGATTATTAACAGATAAGGGTGCAGAAGCACTGACAGTAGTTGCTAAGGAAGTATTGTATTGTAAGTGCGTTATTGTGTTCTTTGGAGCCACTAACATGAATTTGTTCGGGTTCAACACAGCATCGCTGCTTTAGGCCTGGGACATAGTTACTTGAAGCTCGCTGAGGCGCGCTCCTGCTCTGCCTCGCCTGCTGAAAATTGAGCTTTTTCCTGTCCTTGCAGGTGAGGCAGTGAGCGCGCTCTGGGGGCGGGGCGGAGGCGGAGCGGGAGGCAGGGCTAGTCCCTCGCTCCCATTGGATGTGAGCGGTCACGTGACCGCTCACATCGCTTCCCCGAGCGGCAAATTTGAAACTTGCCTGCCTCGGCAAAGTTTCAGAGCCTCCGCACGCATCAGCGCGCATGCGGAGGGGGAAACTATAGCCGCGCTGATGACAGATGCAGGGGGTTTGTGCATCTGCTCAGCGCGGCTCAGCCCGCCTCAGCGAGCTTGGGCTTACTATGTCCCAGGCCTTAGGCTTGGTCCCCGGTGGCTGCTGCTGCGCTCGCTATGGCGGGCGCTGTGAGGGCAAGAGCCGCCCCTCAATGGGGCTGGGCCGCGCTGCGCGATGAGTTTTTCAGGTTGACATTAAAATTGTGATCAGCTCTAGCGACGGAGCGCTAGGCCACGCCCCCCGGCGGTTCAGCCAATGAGGGCGAACCTGCCGGGTGACGTCATGGACGTGCCCCCATCACGCCCCCCTGTCTTTGCCCCTGCAGCTCACTGCAGACCGGGGAAATCGGCTGCACGCGCCGCCAACCTCGCAGGCAGCGGGGCCCGTAGCCTTATGGCAACAAGTTGCTCACATACTGACCGTTGCTGTGACACTCACTAAGTAACTTAAGAAGCATCTCAACCCCACTGAAAAGAGAGCGCTGCAGTGTACAGCGGCAGGAAAGGGTGACCTGATATTCGTCTATTAGAACAAGCCAGACTGCACAGCCATCTAGGCTACCTACATCTCTCATATCTCCACTCTCTTCATGGACCCACAGCCAGACCACATTGTATAACCCATGAATTACCAAGCGCACATCTTATAGATGGATGTGGTATCCAAAAAAAAACATTACTCAGCAGGGGGCTCCCCAAGGGGAAAGTTGAAAAACACTGCCCTATGTAGGTTTGTTCCCATGATAAGTGGTAGACCAGGGGTGCTCAACTCCAGTCCTGAAGCCCCCCCACCCCCAACACACCAGGTTTTTAGGATATCCCAGCTTCAGCACCGGTTGCTCAATCAGGGTCTGTCAAAGACTGAGCCTCTGATTGAGCCACCGGTGCTGAAGAAGGGACTGACTGAGCCACCTGTGCTGAAGCAGGGATATCCTGAAAACCTGTCCTGTTGGGATGGGCTCGAGGACTGGAGCACCCTTGTGATAGACCATTAAACGGCCTGCTTCTGCATTGAGGAGGTAGCTGTGTAACTTACACCAAGAAGAACTGGACATGTAGACACCATGGACTCCTCCATGAAGCATCCTACCCCTCCTCACTTTGAAAGGTTATCTTACTGATTTGGAGGTTCGTGTCAATGTCAGAGGCCAGTTTAGGGAGGTTTGTGTGACAGACGGTTATAATAATGAGTAAGATCATGGATGGGCTTACACTAAATGATTACTACTTACTACCTGAAAGTCGTCTTCCCTATACACTCTAATATGTCAAAGTCTTTAGCAGAGGGTTGATAGATGACGTACGTGTTTCCATTCCCTTCTCCCACACCCAGAAAAACCCAAATATTTTTGTAGCATACATGTTGGAGAGCGCGGGACACGAGCGGTGTGTTGTCGCTTGTTGTGGTCGCCATGGAAACGCGGTGCCTGTAAGTATGCAGGCTTGGTAGTCGGGAGGGGAAAATCCCTGCGAGAAATGAATGAAGGTGCCTTGTGTGCGCTTTCATTGCACCCGATCAGTGTTTTCATAAATAAAAGTGAGAAGGTGTGGATTTGAAGTATCCCATAGAAATAATAAATCACTACACATGAAAAGCCAAAGCAAATATTTACCGCCTTCCTTTAAACCTACATGTTGTAACATAGGCTCTTAAGCAGATGTAACATTCTGTGGACGCTGCTGATGGAAAGCCAGCAGTTTTTCCATTCTGTGCTTAGATGGCTTTTTTTTATGTGGAGTCCATGGTTGAAATAGTGCATTCATTCTTAAGCACACATGTATGCATTATTAGAGTCCTTCGTGTTATTTGTATCATTTGTTCAATTCAGCATCGTATTCCACAGCGCGCTACAATAGGACAAAGAGGCACCACCATAGAACTGCGCGTACACATTGTACCACTTTTGACCAAATTCTATTTTATTAGGACAATTTTATTAGGTTTATTAAGAACAAGCATGTTTGTCATTTTTACCCCAGTATACAGTATGGTGTATGGCTGCTCCAGTTCTATGTACAGTGGTTTTAACAAAGTTAATTGAATCTTGAACCCTTTACGCTCGCGGTTGGTGGGCTCTGCGTTGGCTGTCGCGTTATGATTGTGGCTCAGCGCCTGTTAACCCGTTGCCACTTTCCTAACTATCATAGTGCTAGGAGAAAATAACGCCCTGGTGTCAAAGGAATGCCACCATGGAATTGCCACAATGGAATGACCCCTTGGAATTGCCACCATGGAATGCCCCCTTGGAATTGCCACCATGGAATGCCCCCTTGGAATTGCCACCATGGAATGCCCCCTTGGAATTGCCTCCTGGCGACAGAAGCAATGTCCATGTCCTGCCTACTTGCGCATTATCACTGCCGCGTTATGTTCAGCAGCAGTGTAGAGGTGAGGAGGTCAATAGCTATGAATATAACAGGGCAAGGAATGCCTGTCCCAAAACCTTACATCTAGAGGTCCTGTGTGTGGTAGGAGGTCCACAAACATATATACCAGATAACCATGTCTCTTTCACACATAATAGGATTATGGTGGAAATGAAAGGGGCAAAAGCCACATGCCGTGCACAAAGAACAGTCCAAGAGGTGACAGTGGCTCACCCATACTCGCATGTCCCTAGTTCCGCCTGGTGCTCAATCCTTTGATCCTTGCGTTCCGAACCTGGATCCGTGTAGATAACATGCAGTGTATGGATGAAGGAGGCACATGGATATTCGATACTAAAAAGATGGCGCTATATTTATTCTATTACAATGGTTCGAACAGGTAAAAGTAACGTTTCAGGATCACAGGTAAAAGTTAGGTTTCGGGGTCACAGGTAAATGTTTTGGGGTCACAGGTAAAAGTAACGTTTTGGGGTCACAGGTAAAAGTAAGGTTTCAGGGTCACAGGTAAAAGTTACGTTTTGGAACATGACCCGGACACATTCATTTTACCTGCTTCGAGCACTGTGATGGAATAAATACAGAGCTGTGTTTTGTGCATCACGTACTGTAACCTGTGTGCCTCCTCATACATACAGGGTACAATAAACACAGAAAACATTGTGCTGCTTACACTTTGATGTTCTAGTTTTAAAGCAGCAGAAGAACATATGTTTTCTATGTGTCACACTTATAATGGCTGATTTCAACTTCTTTGTTGGCATCATAAGTGCACCTACATCGTGTCTCTATTAATAGCATGTGTAGGCGTATGTGTAGATGAAAGCCCGCAGTATTCAGGTGGGGGAGAGAGGACATGGGTAGGGCCACTGACACGGGGGAGAGCCTGCAGGGGCCACTGACACGGGGGAGAGCCTGCAGGGGCCACTGACACGGGGGAGAGCCTGCAGGGGCCACTGACACGGGGGGAGAGCCTGCAGGGGCCACTGACACGGGGGAGAGCCTGCGGGGGCCACTGACACGGGGGGAGAGCCTGCGGGGGCCACTGACACTGGGGGGAGAGCCTGCGGGGGCCACTGACACAGGGGGGAGAGTCTGCAGGGGCCACTGACACAAGGGGGAGAGCCTGCAGGGGCCACTGACACAGGGGAGAGCCTGCGGGGCCACTGACATGGGGGGGAGAGCCTGCGGGGGCCACTGACATGGGGGGAGAGGCTGCGGGGGCCACTGGCAGGCGTGGAGAGCCTGCGGGGGCCACTGACACGGGGGGAGAGCCTGCGGGGCCACTGACATGGGGGGAGAGCCTGCGGGGTCCACTGACACGGGGGGAGAGCCTGCGGGGCCACTGACACAGGGGGGAGAGCCTGTGGGGCCACTGACACAAGGGGGAGAGCCTGCAGGGGCCACTGACACGGGGGGAGAGCCTGCGGGGCCACTGACACGGGGGGGAGAGCCTGCGGGGGCCACTGACACGGGAGGAGAGCCTGCGGGGGCCACTGACATGGGGGGAGAGCCTGCGGGGGCCACTGACATGGGGGGAGAACCTGCGGGGGCCACTGACATGGGGGGAGAGCCTGCGGGGGCCACTGACACGGGGGGAGAGCCTGCGGGGGCCACTGACATGGGGGGAGAGCCTGCGGGGGCCACTGTCATGGGGGGGAGAGCCTGCGGGGACCACTGACAAGGGGGGAGAGCCTGCAGGGGCCACTGACACGGGGGAGAGCCTGCAGGGGCCACTGACGAGGGGGGAGAGCCTGCAGGGGCCACTGACACGGGGGGAGAGCCTGCGGGGGCCACTGACACGGGGGGAGAGCCTGCGGGGGCCACTGACACGGGAGGAGAGCCTGCGGGGGCCACTGACACAAGGGGGAGAGCCTGCGAGGGCCACTGACATGGGGGGAGAGCCTGCGAGGGCCACTGACATGGGCGGGGAGAGCCTGCGGGGGCCACTGGCAGGCGGGGAGAGCCTGTGGGGGCCACTGACATGGGGGGGAGAGCCTGCGGGGGCCACTGGCAGGCGGGGAGAGCCTGCGGGGGCCACTGACACGGGGGGAGAGCCTGCGGGGCCACTGACATGGGGGGAGAGCCTGCGGGGGCCACTGGCAGGCGGGGAGAGCCTGCGGGGGCCACTGACACGGGGGGAGAGCCTGCGGGGCCACTGACATGGGGGGAGAGCCTGCGGGGGCCACTGACATGGGGGGGAGAGCCTGCGGGGGCCACTGACATGGGGGGGAGAGGCTGCGGGGGCCACTGACAAGGGGGGAGAGCCTGCGGGGGCCACTGACACGAGGGGAGAGCCTGCGGGGGCCACTGACACGGGGGAGAGAACCTGCGGGGGTCAATGACACGGGGGGAAAGCCTGCGGGGGCCACTGACACGGGGGGGGAGAGCCTGCGGGGGCCACTGACATGGGGGGAGAGCCTGCGGGGGCCACTGACATGGGGGGAGAGCCTGCGGGGGCCACTGACACGGGGGGAGAGCCTGCGGGGGCCACTGACATGGGGGGGAGAGCCTGCGGGGACCACTGACAAGGGGGGAGAGCCTGCAGGGGCCACTGACAAGGGGGGAGAGCCTGCAGGGGCCACTGACAAGGGGGGAGAGCCTGCAGGGGCCACTGACAAGGGGGGAGAGCCTGCGGGGGCCACTGACACGGGGGGGAGAGCCTGCGGGGGCCACTGACACGGGAGGAGAGCCTGCGGGGGCCACTGACACGGGAGGAGAGCCTGCGGGGGCCACTGACATGGGGGGAGAGCCTGCGGGGGCCACTGACATGGGCGGGAGAGCCTGCGGGGGCCACTGACACGGGGGAGAGAGCCTGTGGGGGCCACTGTCACGGGGGGAGAGCCTGCAGGGGCCACTGACATAGGGGGGAGAGCCTGCGGGGGCCACTGACACGGGGAGAGAGCCTGCGGGGGCCACTGACACGGGGGGAGAGCCTGCGGGGGCCACTGACACGGGGGGAGAGCCTGCGGGGCCACTGAGGGGGCCACTGCAGTGGGTCGCTCTCCCCCCACCTGCAGTGGGTCGCTCTCCCCCCACCTGCAGTGGGTCGCTCTCCCTCTCCTTCCATGCAGCGGGCCTGACCTCCGGTGTCAGCCCGGCGCGCGCACCGGAAGTTGGACTCCATTTACGGATTGGTGCAGCACCGGAGGCCTCCCCCCAAGGCACGGGGTTAGTGTGTGTGTGTTATTGTGCTATGTGGCGTTATTGTGTTTTAGGAGGGGGGATTGAGAGGGAGAGAGGGGTGTGAGGCTAGAGGTGGTGGGGAGAGAGGGGTGGGGGCGAGGGATGGGGATGTGAGAGATGGGGGCCGCTGACACTGGGGGGAGGACCTGCGGCCCCGTACATGGGTGCCGTGTAGAACACCTGGTTATGCTATAGATCTCTTTATTAACCCCTTTGCTGCTCTAGTAATCTTCACCTAATAGGTTGTGTTGCACATTGCACAGATTTTCAGAGGCACAATATGAGCACAAAACTTACACAAACAAACAATGGCGCCCGCAGCCTCTGCACAGCGACATCTTTCTAACACACAGACTCCACCATCAGCTCCAGCATGTCCCCGGGCTAACAGCACTGGGGTTTGTTGTTTGTTACATGGGATTGAAGCAGGGCGTCTCTGGAGCTGAACCCCATTAATCTCAGCTCTGAGGACCCCCTGCTTCCAGATACTTAACTCTGTAGTAGGTGCCGGTTTCCCTCTCTTCTTTTTAAAGCTCCCGCGTCACATGGGCCAATAGGAAGCTGCATGGGATGATTTCATGGGCTGCTATTGGCCCGCAGGGCGCGGGAGCTTCAGAAGTGGCCATTGCCCTGCACACAGCCTTCCAGCACCCTGCTGCCCTGCACACAGCCTTCCAGCACCCTGCTGCCCTGCACACAGCCTTCCAGCACCCTGCTGTCCTGCACACAGCCTTCCAGCACCATGCTGCCCTGCACACAACCCCCAGGCACCCAGCTGCCCTGAACATAACCTCCCAGCACCCTGCAGCTCTGCACACAGCCTCCCAGCACCCTGCAGCTCTGCACACAACCTCCCAGCACCCTGCAGCTCTGCACACAACCCCCCAGCACCCTGCAGCTCTGCACACAACCTCCCAGCACCCTGCAGCTCTACACATAACCCCCCAGCACCCTGCAGCCCTGAACATAACCTCCCAGCACTCTGCAGCTCTGCACACAGCCTCCCAGCACCCTGCAGCTCTGCACACAACCTCCCAGCACCCTGCAGCTCTGCACACAACCCCCCAGCACCCTGCAGCTCTGCACACAACCTCCCAGCACCCTGCAGCTCTACACATAACCCCCCAGCACCCTGCAGCCCTGCACACAACCTCCCAGCACCCTGCAGCTCTGTACACAGCCTCCCAGCACCCTGCAGCTCTACACAACCCCCCAGCACCCTGTAGCTCTGCACACAGCCTTGCAGCACCCTGTAGCTCTGCACATTACCTCCCAGCACCCTGCTGCCCGGCACACAACCTCCCAGCACCCTGCAGCTCTGCACGCAGCCTCCCAACGCCCTGCAGCTCTGCACATAACCTCCAAGCACCCAGCTGCCCTGAACATAACCTCCCAGCACCCCGCAGCTCTGCACACAGCCTCCCTGCAGCTCTGCACACAATCCCCAGGCATGCAGCTCTGCACATAACCACCCAGCTGCCCTGAACATAACCCCCCAGCACCCCGCAGCTCTGCACACAGCCTCCCAGCACCCCGCAGCTCTGCACACAGCCTCCCAGCACCCCATAGCTCTGCACACAGCCTCCCAGCACCCCGCAGCTCTGCACTTAGCCTCCCAGCACCCTGCATCTCTGCACTTAGCCTCCCAGCACCCCGCAGCTCTGCACACAGCCTCCCAGCACCCTGCAGCTCTGCACACAGCCTCCCAGCACCCTGCAGCTCTGCACACAACCTCCCAGCACCCTGCAGCTCTGCACACAGCCTCCCAGCACCCTGCAGCTCTGCACACAACCTCCCAGCACCCTGCATCTCTGCACATAACCTCCCAGCACCCTGCAGCTCTGCACATAACCTCCCAGCACCCTGCAGCTCTGCACATAACCTCCCAGCACCCTGCATCTCTGCACATAACCTCCCAGCACCCTGCAGCTCTACACACAACCTCCCAGCACCCTGCAGCTCTGCACATAACCTCCCAGCACCCTGCAGCTCTGCACATAACCTCCCAGCACCCTGCATCTCTGCACATAACCTCCCAGCACCCTGCATCTCTGCACACAACCTCCCAGCACCCTGCAGCCCTGCACACAGCCTCCCAGCACCCCGCAGCTCTGCACACAACCTCCCAGCACCCAGCAGCTCTGCACATAACCTCCCAGCACCCTGCATCTCTGCACACAACCTCCCAGCACCCTGCATTCCATTTTTCTTTAAGACAATCACATACCCGACAAAGGCCGAATCATTTCTTATGTATCCTACCAGGGAGAAAGCGAGGATCTCTGTCATTCGCTCTCTGCGTTTTATGCAGGTCACTGTTTGAGGGATTTATTTCGTTACCTTTTGAGACTATGTTTTGAATTTTCGTTAAATGTATTCCCAGTCACAATAATACGACCGTTCGTATCGTACTCCAACCAAACGCAGCTCGGTGGCAAACACGCGTGTGATATACAGTGAATCACCGCCAAAGCCAGGGCTATTTTTAGGGCCCGAAGTGTTGTGTTCCATAAAAAGACACCAGAGAGATAAACGCATTGTAATTGTTTACAGAAGCCTGTGAAGCAGCCTCCATGCAAAGCGGGATGAGTAAGCCAGGGGTCTGCTGGCACTTTCTCCTCGGGTGCTACAGACATTACTCATCCAGTCATTGTCTCTAGACACTGCTGCTGTGGGGCCTGCGGGAGCCGTGAGTCAGCTCTTGTTAGGAAACAAGACTTGTATTCAGCAGCACAATGTTGTGGCTTGTCCTCCCCCCGGAGCCCGTGCACTGCATGGTTCTGGAGTGTTTCTAGCCACTTGTTGTAATACTTCATGCCTCTTCTGCACTTGTGACAGCCTGTGACCTGCCTTTACCTCCTTCAGGGTGGAGGTTTGTCCCCGTATTCTGACACCGAGCACTGTGCAATATAACATGCTGTTAAGCTGTAGGGCAGCGTATTTCCATGTTGTATCCATGTGCTGAATATGTAGAGTGCTTGTACTGGTAGTCACTGCTGTGGGACAGAGGCCGCTGGAGCCAGGCACCAAAGCAACATGCAGCGGGTAGGGTGGCCAGGTGGCTTCTCCAAAAATACTGGACACAAACACACCCCTCTGCTCCATGCTGTTTCCTTCTCTCCTTGGCCCCACCCCCAGGCTCCTGACACCTCCTGATTTGCTGCATTACCAAGCAGCAGCCAATCAGGATGGAGGAAGCTACCCAGCCCGCTAGCACCAGCCCTGCTCAGGGAAATCCCGCGGCCCCCCAAGCCGGTCAGGTCACTCTGTCCAGAGAGCTCATACCGTACGCATACATGTCCAGTATTACCTCTCATTTTGTACTGGACAGAGTCCAAATACAGGACAGTCCGGTTCAATACTCGCACGTGGCATCCCTACGCAGTGGCCTGTGTACTAACTGTTTCCCAGAATGTCACTTTCTTTTTGTGCGCCTAAATTTCAGTGCTAAACAATAAATAAACCTTTCAAAAATGTGCGTCACATCTATGCAAACTTCCTACATGGTGCATCATTTGCTGTTTGAAATCATTTGTGATGCATTGCCCCATGGACCACACTCCCCTCTAACACCCACCAACAACCCCACCCCCAAACCTTATTGGGACCAGCTGTGCGGCTGGACAATACTCCAACCAGATGTATACACAATGACAGCCACTTTATCTTCCTGTGTTACACCCCTCTATGGGGTAAGCTCTCAGGATCAGGGCCCTCACCTTCTGTTTGCGCTTGCTTGTCCTTATTTGGTACGTCATTCTCTTTATGTAATACACATAGCTCTGTGCCCCCGTTGTACCGCACTGCGGAATATGTAGGCGCTTTACAAATAAGCGATACGAATGATAATGACTACCTGGTTGATGCAATGTAAATGAAAAACAGAATTCTATGTATTTTCTTTCTATAACGTAGCTTAGTACATCAACTCGGTAGACCTGGCAAGGTTCTCCCTGGTGAGGATACTTTAAAGCTGCAGACCAAGCAATATCCTCCTACATGTATGGTTTTTCAAATTCTTTATTATGAGAAAATACTTGTAGCATTTTTTAAACCCACATGAGTATAGAGCAGGGGGGGGGGTGAGTATAGAGCAGGGGGGGGGGGTGAATATAGAGCAGGGGGGGTGAGTATAGAGCGGGGGGGGTGTAAGTATAGAGCAAGGGGAGGGGGTGGAAGAGGGTGTGTGCGTCTGTGTATTTGGTTTGTCCTGTTGTGTGTGTGTTTTCTGTGACTACTGTGGGGGCGAGAATGACAAGAGGAGTTGAGGGAGGATGGGGTGGTGGGAGGGGATGATGGGGTGAGAGATGATGGGGGGGTGAGAGAGGATGTGGGGATGGGGGGGGTGAGAGATGATGTGGGGATGGGAGGGTGAGAGAGGATGGAAGGGCGGGTGAGAGGATGAGTGGGGATGCAATAATCTTGCAATGTGTGGAAGAGGAGCAGGTCCATAGTGCCTTCGCCCGTGCGGAGCTGTGCGCGGCCGTGACGTTACCCGCTTGAAGCGGGTGCGTTTTTTGGCCATGGTACACGCGCCATCCGTGGGCGTGGCTAGGGGCGTGCCAGTGACGTCACGGAGCTGGTTCGCCCTCATTGGACGAGCCGCTCACATGACCTGACTGTCGTGCAGAGAAATCTGTTTAACTGAGTTGGACGCCCCTGTACTAGACTAGGGCCTGTATAAAAGAGATGTTCCTCGCAGAATTCAAACCATGCCCAGCAATGGTACAGAACACATGAGACTGATCCATCCCAAACCTGCCTTACACCATAATCTGCAGTAACAGAGAAGCCCCAGTGCTTAGCCACTAACAAATTATTGGATTCATTTCTATGTTTATTCTTCTCATTATTATGGGTTATTTAGTTCCATTATTTTGGCCAAAACGTTTTAAGCCAAAACGTGTCAAAGGGTAAACCCTTCCAGCAGGTCCTACACTACCAATATTATACCATGTCCTGTCCTCTCTTCTACATGCAGTGGAGGAAATTCAAACAGGACAACAATCTAGTCCAGGGGTGCGCAAGCTTTTTAGTCTGCGCCTCCCCCCCCCCACCCCCCATGCTCGCGCCCCCCTGCCTGCTCCTCTCTTGCCTTTTGTCCGGCGTCTTCTGATGTCACGATGTCATGTGCCGTCCCGTTGCCATGGCAACGAGGCATCAGAAGGTACAGAGACCTCGCGCTCGACGCCCCAACATTTCATTTAAATGCTTTGTGGAAGAGCGCGGAACCTGTAAGTGCTGCGCCCCCCTGATCAGGCCTGGGATTCCCAGTAGCACTCCAGTTGGCACAATTCAATATATAATACTGTGGGACTGGGCTGTGAGCTTGCTGAGATTGTCTATGTGTCATTGTAAATTGTTAGGATATATGTAGCCCCTCCTGTTGGATTAAGCTCACCCATCCTGCCCCTATTTAATCAGCAGGTCCCAGTAAACACAGGTAATTGTGCTAGTCCTCCCCCCAGGAGAAAGGTGGTGATTACCTTGCTTTCAGCTATAGGTTTGGGAAGTATATATAAGTAGCTGAAAGTACCCAGCGTTGCTCGTAAATTCTAAAAAAGAACAAAAATACTGAGATTTTCATATGGAAAATTTTTCTCGTTTCTTAATGTGAAATAACCCAGGCTAAACACCGCTCCAGCCATCATCGTTTCATTGCCTCTGAGGCCCGGAAGTGTTTGACCGAGAGCCTCTAACGCTGCGTGTTTGCGGGACTTTCTCCTCTCGTCCCAAACACCGAGAGCCTCTAACGCTGCGTGTTTGCGGGACATTGTCCTCTCGTCCCAAACACCGAGAGCCTCTAACGCTGCGTGTTTGCGGGACATTGTCCTCTCGTCCCAAACACCGAGAGCCTCTAACGCTGCGTGTTTGCGGGACATTGTCCTCTCGTCCCAAACACAGAGAGCCTCTAACGCTGCGTGTTTGCGGGACATTGTCCTCTCGTCCCAAACACCGAGAGCCTCTAACGCTGCGTATTTGCGGGACATTCTCCTCTCGTCCCAAACACAGAGAGCCTCTAACGCTGCGTGTTTGCGGGACATTGTCCTCTCGTCCCAAACACTGAGAGCCTCTAATGCTGCGTATTTGCGGGACATTCTCCTCTCGTCCCAAACAGAGAGAGCCTCTAACGCTGCGTGTTTGCGGGACATTGCACTCTCGTCCCAAACACAGAGAGCCTCTAACGCTGCGTGTTTGCGGGACATTGTCCTCTCGTCCCAAACACCGAGAGCCTCTAACGCTGTGTGTTTGCGGGACATTCTCTCGTCCCAAACACAGAGAGCCTCTAACGCTGCGTGTTTGCGGGACATTGTCCTCTCGTCCCAAACACAGAGAGCCTCTAACGCTGCGTGTTTGCGGGACTTTCTCCTCTCGTCCCAAACACAGAGAGCCTCTAACTCTGCGTATTTGCGGGACATTCTCCTCTCGTCCCAAACAGAGAGAGCCTCTAACGCTGCGTGTTTGCGGGACTTTCTCCTCTCGTCCTAAACACAGAGAGCCTCTAATGCTGCGTGTTTGCGGGACATTGTCCTCTCGTCCCAAACACAGAGAGCCTCTAATGCTGCGTGTTTGCGGGACATTGTCCTCTCGTCCCAAACACAGAGAGCCTCTAACGCTGCGTGTTTGCGGGACATTCTCCTCTCGTCCCAAACACAGAGAGCCTCTAACGCTGCGTGTTTGCGGGACATTCTCCTCTCGTCCCAAACACAGAGAGCCTCTAACGCTGCGTGTTTGCGGGACATTGTCCTCTCGTCCCAAACACAGAGAGCCTCTAACGCTGCGTGTTTGCGGGACTTTCTCCTCTCGTCCCAAACACAGAGAGCCTCTAACGCTGCGTGTTTGCGGGACTTTCTCCTCTCGTCCCAAACACTGATCTTGCACAATTGAAGACGTTTTGCTGCTCCTGTATTTTTGCTAATGTTGCAAATTGGATTTTCAGAGTGACCAAGATTAGTTGGTAGCTTGAGGGTTGTGTGATGGGATCATGTCATTTGGGATGTCATCAGTTATGTTATTTGTGAATTGTATCCAAACAGACAAAAACCTGCTCCCTGATCTCAGGAACCATCATGCCAAATTTGGTTACGATATCTTAACGATGTGTCCAAATGCATAGCGACCAGACAAACATCTTTCCTAAATATTTAGTAGATATATATTTTTTTTAATACCATTTCTTAGGGCACTTAACATTTCCATTTAATGCTACACATTTACAGACATTTCACTTATTAAGCCAATTATATTATCATAAAGATGCATTTAGAGGGTTTCAACTTTCAGGTACTTTTGACATGTTAAACTGTTTGAACTATGCCCTTAAGGCCAAAGATGTCATCAGACGCCATGAATACATGTGTTTGTCTTCCACTTCAGATCATCTGTTTTCTCTCTTGACTGCTGGCTATTAGAAGGTTTTATGGTAGTTTCCCATAGCTGTGTATCTACTTAGTGAATGCATCCTCGTCATCACAGAGACCATGGGTATAACAAGCTGATTGTTAACAAAAGAGCTCAGTTTTCAGTGAACTTTTCCTAATCTGCAGAACTATTCGTCAGAAGTTAATGTTCTCACCGCGGCTTGAAAATGAATATCTTACTGTGTTTCCGGTTATTGGCATACAAGAAAAACTCCCCAAACCCCCTTCTCCTTAATTAATAGAGACTCGGGAAACATTTACAGACAGTTGTGAAATTGGCACATTTTGAACATACTGTATGCGCCTTTAGAAGAGTTATTGTATTTTTATAATGTATATTTTGGGGGTCTTGTGATGTTTTGCAATATTGTATTCCCGAAGATAGCCGGTGAAACTCGCTCTGCAGGAATTACGGATTTGTAAGAAAATTCGAGGGAATACCGGAACATAATCTCTATTTATTTACAAAGCCGTGCGCAAAATATCACAGTTCAACATTATGTGCGGGAGATAGCACCAATGCCCTATCAGAATAACAATGAATCCGTGCCAAATTTCTGTCTTGGGTCCCCCCTTTCCCAGTATTTCTTACATTCAGGAATACGTTCATTGGGAAATCAGACCATAGTAGATTCTTTGAAGGTCACAGAAGAGAAGACCTCCTACCCCACTTTTGGGAGCCTGTCCATCAACCTTTCACAGAATGTAGTTACATAGTAGATGAGGATGAAAAAAGTCGTACGTCCATCAGGTTCAACCTATGCTAAATTTAGACAACAGATACTTTATCCTATATCTATACTTACTTATTGATCCAGAGGAAGGCAAACAAAAAACCCCAGTGTCATATCATCCAATGATCTCTCATAAGGGGAAAAATAAATTCCTTCCTGACTCCAAGAATTGGCAATCAGATTAATCCCTGGATCAACATCCTTCCCATGTTTACATATTTGGTATATCTCTGTATACCTTCCCTTTCTAAAGAGATGCCCAACCTTTTTTTGAATAAATCTATTGTATCTGCCATCACCGTCTCCATGGGTAATGAATTCCACATTTTAACTGCCCTTACATCTTATATTCACTATATACAGATTTCTATTGTACTGTAAACTTAAGCACATACAGTACCGCTTCCGGTGTAAACCTTACTTTATTTTAGTTGTGGTTCTCTAAACTACATTACCCATGTGTACGTCAAACACACCCAAAGCTTTATACTGTAATTGCTTCCTGCAAATTGATTTGATTTGCCTATTTGTCACTGTTAGTTGCTTATACAGATGCAGCTCGTGTTACTGTGTCCGGCACCGGGGGAAAGCTGCATGAACATGGCTGCACCGGCGCCGGAGGATTATCGCTGTGGGGGTCCGATCTGGACACTCTATGTCCGGATCCGCGGGTTTTTGTTTTTTCGCCGTGGCTTTGGCGAAAGTGATTCCTGCTATATCTGTAGGTTAATCTGTTTGCATCTAAAGGGGTCGTCAGTTCTCTGCTTTGTACTTCTGTTTTTGGTTGAATGGGATCTAGAGCTGTCCCAGCTATGGTTCATACAGTCGATATTGTTTCTCAAGAAGACAATCTAGTTTTTGACAGAATGTCACGTTGACCTGAATCAGCACAATCTATGCATCAAATTACTGGTTCGGAATACAATAGTGCAAAACGAAAAAATGGTCCCTGCTCAGCTCAATATGATTAGCGTGCTGGAGGGGCACTATCAGGGAGATATGATTAACGTGCTGGAGGGGCGCTTTCAGGGAGATATGATTAGCGTGCTTGGGGGGCGCTATTCGGGGGTTATGATTAACGTGCTGATGGGGCGCTATCGGGGAAATATGCATTTATTGGAACACGAAAAAAGAGTCCCTTGTGATGCACTTAACCTCCACTAGTAGTATACATCAAAATAAATACATTTTATTATAGTAATCAAGAAAACATAGCACCAGTCACAGCCTGGCCATGTGTCCTTAGTGTATTATTTGTATGTATACTACTAGTGGAGGTTGAGTGCATCACAAGGGACTCTTTTCTCTTCTCGTGTTCCAATAGGAATGCAATATAGAACATAGTCCTTCCGCTTCTTCAGAAGATATTGATGAAAGCTTTTCTAAACGGCTTCTATTAGCCTGTTGTAAGCAACCCGTATGTTAAAATAAATGTAGATCTTACCAATGATATTAAAGCCTGTTCTGGACTAACCAGTGAGACCAGGATTTGAGTATAAGCAGGTTAAGCTGGTAAACACTGTCCCACATTCTCAACTAAAGGTACCAAGTAACTGGGCATTCATCCTTGAACCGGATGTAAAGTGACTTCAAGACCCTGTTTCTGTTTTGAAACAGGTATCACCGTGTGTTATTGAAAGATGAAAGAGGCTGTGCAATGTACACTGATATTCCAGTAAATTGGAAGCCGACAGCAACATAAAGGCCGTGTCCTCGTTTCAGAGGAGGAAATTAGCAAGGCCCCAAACCCTAAATGCAACCAAAAAAAAAAACATGCTCTAACATTTCTCCCAAATAGAAAATGATTGAGAGATTTCAGCACGAGGTGTGTAAAATAGGATGAAAAATGGAGGGTAAATGCAGTTTACTAAGAAATAATACCAAGTGGATACTGCCCTTTTGAGCACATCACGTAGCACTGTTATTTTGAGAAGGCACATTTAAAAGGCGCTGTAAAAATAAAGAATAGAAGACTGAAAGTGGTGATTACCATACAGCATCCATTCAGCTGGAGTAGAAGTGTTTGTGTAGAGAGCCCATACATTTTCCATGTCACTGTAGGATCCTGACTCTGATTACTGCAATTAGATCAGTATGTACTGTTTCTATTTCTTAAAAAGTGTAGGCAATTATATGTGTACTCTTAAAATGAGATGCAGGATAGGTTTCTGTTATCATTGCTTTGTATGGTGATCACTGTTTTTCATGATTGTCCTGCTTTAACCTTGGGAAGGTTGACATTCAGGCATGTTACCGTACAGCATTCCTGTAAGAGATGTGTGCAGAGGTACATTTAATGGAGGCCGATTAGGGTGAAATTATATCTTGGCTTTATTGTGCCTGTTCCTTTAACAAGGAAAAAATATGCAAAACAAACAAAATAAAGGCCTACTCCACTTTGGAGAATAACTAAACCTTTACTCCAGCCCTTTCTAACTGGGTGGGTAGCTAAGCTGGTTACCATCCTAAATGTGTGTGTGTGTGTGTGTGTGTGTGTGTGTGTGTGTGTGTGTGTGTGTGTGTGTGTGTGTGTGTGTGTGTGTGTGTGTGTGTGTGTGTGTGTGTGTGTGTGTAAACAATCCAACAAGAAAGTCTCTTATCTGCTTCTGTTGTTGCTGTAGGGGAAGGCCTCTCTGTTCTCCTGGGTCAGCATTCTTATGTGCTATGGCACTCTCTGTGTCCATGTATAGAGGCCTTGTCCCCTTGTCTTGCTGTCAGCATACAGTCCTTTTGTGTGCATCAAGACATCATATTTTCCTCAGGTCAGCCCAGTTGTGGGCTAAGGAAATCTCTGCAGTCCTCTTTCTCCTTATGTCAGCACAAATGTGAGCTAAGGAATCTCTCCTGTTTCTCACATCTGGCTTTTTCTAAGAGTCCTAATCAGCCAGGTGGAGTCTGGTTGATTGCCTGTGTGCAATTAACCAACACACTGCTGGATTTAGAGGCAGCTTCTCTCAAACAGTGATAAGTCCCTGTTACAATTCCCAACAGGGAACCGGAAACACCTCATTAATAAGAAGTTGCTCAACTGAAACACATGGTGGGTTTTTTTTGGACTCCTAATAGTCGGTTCTATAAACAATTTGGTATGAAATGTACTGTATGGCATTCAGGCTATGCAGCCAGAATCCATATAGCTGGGTAATTTCAGGTGACTTCCTGTTAGTCTGAATTCCAAGCGTGACTGTGTTATAGAATGATGCATATGGTTTGTTATGTGCTCAGCTCATGTGTTCAGCTAAGATTCCTTTCTGATTTTTTTTAATGTATTGATTCCCAGTGTGGTTTCAGAAGGCTTCATTGTGATGATTTCCACTGGTTTTCTGTTGCATATGTCACTTTATAATTCAGCTTTCAATACAGCAATTCATGCAATATCCTGCATGTGTTTTTTTTTGTAAATAAATCAGTTCTGTAGTATTAGATAATACTTACTAATTTTTTTTTTAAATTCAACTCTTAATGCCATTTTTAATAAATATACTGAGCATCTTTTGATTTCTATAGCAGGCTGTAGCACATTTTCCCAGCAGTGCAAGATCTTTGCAACACTTTCCTGTTTGTGTTCATTTGTTACCAATATTCCCAGCAGTTTGAGCTGCAAACTGTAACGATAGATAATGTTACCTTAGTAATATAAGAATACATTGTAGCTGCTGAGTTACACTGACTAAAGAATTGATTGAAACTGAAAGGCAGCCATTTAGTGAACCCTTAGAAGCAGGATCTCTGGTGATCACGGGAGAACTAATCAATCGGTAATTGGTTTTCAATAAAGGTAATCAAAGGCGGTATATATATATATGTGTAACCCCCTTTGCCTAAGGGAAACCGCGGGCGATTACGCGCGCTGCTGTACCTGTGAGGCTTACAGGGGGCCAAAGCCTGCGCTTCTGGGGAGCCTGGGGTACTATATCTCGCAGCGCCTCCACCTATGAGGAGCCCAGCGTGAGCGGGATGACTCCTCATTGAACCAATACAAAGCAATTACCACACACACACAGCAATAGTAATAACAATATATTTTACCAGCAGGTCCCTGCTCATAAACACAATAAACATACAATAACAATAGTGCCAGTGAGGTAACCCAGTGTCCCTCCTCCGGTCCTAGGAGCAAACCCCACCCCAATGTGTGTGAAGGTAGCGCTACCCTCCCTGAAGTGTGGTGGGGCACGGTGGGTACCTTCCTAGCTAACACCAGGGAATTAGAGGGATCCTACGTTAGCAGAGTCGCATCAGTGGTCCCACAATGCGGGGTCTGCAAAACTCCCCTTACGCCTTACTGCTGGTTGCCACGTGCGGTCTCGTCCGAAGGCCGCAGGTCGCTGCGCGGACGTCTGTCCAACTGCGCAGTGGTGTGGGTCATCAGTCTCTACTAGGGAGGTCCCTGTTTAGGGCCTTCCCTAGAATACTGGTCTCCGTAGGGATCGGGGCCTAAGGGCAAAGTCTGGCCTAGTCCAGGGGCTTACTCACTCCCTGGACACGTCCATCCTCTTTGCTGGCTCTGTGCCGACTGACTCGCTGGCTCCTAGTCCGCGGAGGAACTCCTGCTCCTAAGGCCCTCCCCTTCTGGCGTTACCAAACCAAAATGGCCTCCACAACACAGAGTCCCATAGACTTACATGTGGCGCCACTTCCAAGATGGCCACCACAACTTCAACCCGAACCTCCCGAGCACCGGAGCAGTTCCCCCCCCTTTTTTTTTTTTAAGTGCCCTTTGGACTGCCTCTTTAAAAAGCTGGGTCATTCTCCCTTCAGTTTGATTTGAGACCCAACAAAAAGAAGAACAAAAACTGTATGTTATGTTGCTTTGGCAAATGCACTGACCAAGGCACCAGAATATGGTGGAGATGCTACATGTGTGAATGTTTTTTTCCCGCCAATAGGATGGTGCCTCGTTTCCCAATAGTACCACTTGGGCCTCTGAGTTTGTGGCTGCCCCCTAGAAACCAGCTCCTCTGTGTCCTCTGACTGTTCAAGGTGATGTTTAATTGAGCAAATGTGACTCCCTCGATCACTGAGGGACCCGGATACTTCTTTCTTGTAAAGAAAATGGATGGGGAGCAGGGAGATATCAGGGTTCCGTGTTACAGACACCTTCTTTCTTATACAGAAAATGGATGGGGAGCAGGGAGATATCAGGGTTCCGTGTTACAGACACCTTCTTTCTTATACAGAGAATTGATGGGGAGCAGGGAGATATCAGGGTTCCGTGTTACAGACACCTTCTTTCTTATAAAGAGAATTGATGGGGAGCAGGGAGATATCAGGGTTCCGTGTTACAGACACCTTCTTTCTTATACAGAGAATTGATGGGGAGCAGGGAGATATCAGGGTTCCGTGTTACAGACACCTTCTTTCTTGTAAAGAAAATGGATGGGGAGCAGGGAGATATCAGGGTTCCGTGTTACAGACACCTTCTTTCTTGTAAAGAAAATGGATGGGGAGCAGGGAGATATCAGGGTTCCGTGTTACAGACACCTTCTTTCTTATACAGAAAATGGATGGGGAGCAGGGAGATATCAGGGTTCCGTGTTACAGACACCTTCTTTCTTATAAAGAGAATGGATGGGGAGCAGGGAGATATCAGGGTTCCGTGTTACAGACACCTTCTTTCTTATAAAGAGAATGGATGGGGAGCAGGGAGATATCAGGGTTCCGTGTTACAGACACCTTCTTTCTTATAAAGAGAATGGATGGGGAGCAGGGAGATATCAGGGTTCCGTGTTACAGACACCTTCTTTCTTATAAAGAGAATGGATGGGGAGCAGGGAGATATCAGGGTTCCGTGTTACAGACACCTTCTTTCTTATAAAGAGAATGGATGGGGAGCAAGGAGATATCAGGGTTCCGTGTTACAGACACCTTCTTTCTTATACAGAGAATTGATGGGGAGCAGGGAGATATCAGGGTTCCGTGTTACAGACACCTTCTTTCTTATACAGAAAATGGATGGGGAGCAGGGAGATATCAGGGTTCCGTGTTACAGACACTTCCTTCTTATAAAGAGAATTGATGGGGAGCAGGGAGACATCAGGGTTCCGTGTTACAGACACCTTTCTTATAAAGAGAATGGATGGGGAGCAGGGAGATATCAGGGTTCCGTGTTACAGACACCTTCTTTCTTATACAGAGAATTGATGGGGAGCAGGGAGACATCAGGGTTCCTTGTTACAGACACCTTCTTTCTTGTAAAGAAAATGGATGGGGAGCAGGGAGATATCAGGGTTCCGTGTTACAGACACCTTCTTTCTTATACAGAAAATGGATGGGGAGCAGGGAGATATCAGGGTTCCGTGTTACAGACACCTTCTTTCTTGTAAAGAAAATGGATGGGGAGCAGGGAGATATCAGGGTTCCGTGTTACAGACACCTTCTTTCTTATAAAGAGAATGGATGGGGAGCAGGGAGATATCAGGGTTCCTTGTTACAGACACCTTCTTTCTTATAAAGAGAATGGATGGGGAGCAGGGAGATATCAGGGTTCCGTGTTACAGACACTTCCTTCTTATAAAGAGAATTGATGGGGAGCAGGGAGACATCAGGGTTCCGTGTTACAGACACCTTTCTTATAAAGAGAATGGATGGGGAGCAGGGAGATATCAGGGTTCCGTGTTACAGACACCTTCTTTCTTATAAAGAGAATTGATGGGGAGCAGGGAGACATCAGGGTTCCTTGTTACAGACACCTTCTTTCTTGTAAAGAAAATGGATGGGGAGCAGGGAGATATCAGGGTTCCGTGTTACAGACACCTTCTTTCTTATACAGAAAATGGATGGGGAGCAGGGAGATATCAGGGTTCCGTGTTACAGACACCTTCTTTCTTGTAAAGAAAATGGATGGGGAGCAGGGAGATATCAGGGTTCCGTGTTACAGACACCTTCTTTCTTATAAAGAGAATGGATGGGGAGCAGGGAGATATCAGGGTTCCTTGTTACAGACACCTTCTTTCTTATAAAGAGAATGGATGGGGAGCAGGGAGATATCAGGGTTCCGTGTTACAGACACTTCCTTCTTATAAAGAGAATTGATGGGGAGCAGGGAGATATCAGGGTTCCGTGTTACAGACACCTTCTTTCTTATACAGAGAATGGATGGGGAGCAGGGAGATATCAGGGTTCCGTGTTACAGACACCTTCTTTCTTATAAAGAGAATTGATGGGGAGCAGGGAGATATCAGGGTTCCGTGTTACAGACACCTTCTTTCTTATACAGAGAATGGATGGGGAGCAGGGAGATATCAGGGTTCCGTGTTACAGACACCTTCTTTCTTATAAAGAGAATGGATGGGGAGCAGGGAGATATCAGGGTTCCGTGTTACAGACACTTCCTTCTTATAAAGAGAATTGATGGGGAGCAGGGAGATATCAGGGTTCCGTGTTACAGACACCTTCTTTCTTATACAGAGAATTGATGGGGAGCAGGGAGATATCAGGGTTCCGTGTTACAGACACCTTCTTTCTTATAAAGAGAATTGATGGGGAGCAGGGAGATATCAGGGTTCCGTGTTACAGGCACCTTCTTTCTTATACAGAAAATGGATGGGGAGCAGGGAGATATCAGGGTTCCGTGTTACAGACACCTTCTTTCTTATAAAGAGAATTGATAGGGAGCAGGGAGATATCAGGGTTCCGTGTTACAGACACCTTCTTTCTTATACAGAGAATGGATGGGGAGCAGGGAGATATCAGGGTTCAGTGTTACAGACACCTTCTTTCTTATACAGAAAATGGATGGGGAGCAGGGAGATATCAGGGTTCCGTGTTACAGACACCTTCTTTCTTATAAAGAGAATTGATAGGGAGCAGGGAGATATCAGGGTTCCGTGTTACAGACACCTTCTTTCTTATAAAGAGAATTGATGGGGAGCAGGGAGATATCAGGGTTCCGTGTTACAGACACCTTCTTTCTTATAAAGAGAATTGATGGGGAGCAGGGAGATATCAGGGTTCCGTGTTACAGACACCTTCTTTCTTATAAAGAGAATGGATGGGGAGCAGGGAGATATCAGGGTTCCGTGTTACAGACACCTTCTTTCTTATAAAGAGAATTGATGGGGAGCAGGGAGATATCAGGGTTCCGTGTTACAGACACCTTCTTTCTTATAAAGAGAATGGATGGGGAGCAGGGAGATATCAGGGTTCCTTGTTACAGACACCTTCTTTCTTATAAAGAACATTGATGGGGAGCAGGGAGATATCAGGGTTCCATGTTACAGACACCTTCTTTCTTATAAAGAGAATGGATGGGGAGCAGGGAGATATCAGGGTTCCGTGTTACAGACACCTTCTTTCTTATAAAGAGAATTGATGGGGAGCAGGGAGATATCAGGGTTCCTTGTTACAGACACCTTCTTTCTTATAAAGAACATTGATGGGGAGCAGGGAGATATCAGGGTTCCGTGTTACAGACACCTTCTTTCTTATAAAGAGAATGGATGGGGAGCAGGGAGATATCAGGGTTCCGTGTTACAGACACCTTCTTTCTTATAAAGAGAATTGATGGGGAGCAGGGAGATATCAGGGTTCCGTGTTACAGACACCTTCTTTCTTATAAAGAGAATTGATGGGGAGCAGGGAGATATCAGGGTTCCGTGTTACAGACACCTTCTTTCTTATAAAGAGAATGGATGGGGAGCAGGGAGATATCAGGGTTCCGTGTTACAGACACCTTCTTTCTTATAAAGAGAATTGATGGGGAGCAGGGAGATATCAGGGTTCCGTGTTACAGACACCTTATTTCTTATAAAGAACATTGATGGGGAGCAGGGAGATATCAGGGTTCCGTGTTACAGACACCTTCTTTCTTATAAAGAGAATGGATGGGGAGCAGGGAGATATCAGGGTTCCGTGTTACAGACACCTTCTTTCTTATACAGAAAATGGATGGGGAGCAGGGAGATATCAGGGTTCCGTGTTACAGACACTTTCATTCCCTACAAATCAAGTGTTCATGTTGCTGATAGCAGACAAATTAATACACTGTCTCCAGAATATCAGTAGGACTATAATAATTGTTCTATTTCTCTTTATGGCGCATTATATACGTGGCCTGTTCCCCCGCCTGCAGAATGTATCAGGCTCAGATTCATTGTAATGCTGGCATATTATATATGAAAATACACAGGGTCACAATATATAGTGCTATTGTTTCCATCAACGCGTGTCACAAGTGTGTGCCAGAGGCTGCACCAGTGCAGAAAGGAATTCATTTAAAACAAAATCTCTGTTATTGATATATCTTTAAATTAATTTGTGCTTTACCTCTTTACTGCTGCATATGTCTTCAGTAATAGTGTTAAAGAGGCGATCCAAGCGGCACTTAAAAAAAAAAAAGAATCCTGTTTCCCAGGGTACACTAAATGGCCGCCTTTCGGTTTCAATCAATCCTTCAGTCAGTGTAAGTCAGCAGCTACAATGTATTCTTATATTACTAAGATAACATGATCTATTCTTACAGTTTGCAGCTCAAACTGCTGGGAATTGTGGCAACGAATTATCACAAACAGGAAAGTGTTACAGAGATCTCACACTGCTGGGGAGATGTGCTAAAGCCTGCTATAGAAATCAAAGGATGTTCAGTGTATTAAAGCTCATTACAAATTGCATCAAGTGTTGAATTAAAAAAAATTAAAAATGTAGTAAGTAATATCTAATACTACAGTACTGATTTTATTTAAATAAAAACCCACGTAGGATATTGCATGAATGGCCCCTTTAAAGTGTCAATTACGGTACACCCCAAAAAGGTGTCGGGATAAAGTTATCGTGCCCCTTGCATATTGTGATCTGTGCAGTTTGGGTGGTCTGCAGCCCATTGCTTTGCAATCACTTCCACCCGTGCCCTGTGATTTTATATTTTACTCGCAACTGCATGTGAAATATCATGATGCATCCTGTATTTCTTTCCCCTCCTTCTTTGCAGTTGATCTGCCACTGTATTTTCCACGTGACCAGCCCACGCTGACCTTTCAGTCGGTTTACCACTTCACAAGCAGCGGGCAGCTGTACTCCCAGACGCAGAAGGACTATCCGTACAGCCCGCGCTGGGATGGGAATGAGATGGCCAAGAGAGCAAAGTAAGACCCGTGTCATATTTGTTTCAGCATCGTGCAATGCGGGTTTGATATCCAGCAGAAAGGTTTGCGCCCATTGCTTGGGGTGAAGCGACGGTAATCGTTTCTCTTTACTGCTTTTATCAGTGCTCGTTCTGTGGGGTGCGGTGTCAGAAAGTATGAGGTCTTTCCTCCAAGGTTTGGTGACGTCGCCGTTAGTGGTGTTAGACTGGAGAGCAGCAGTGTAACTGCCCAGCGCACAGTGAGGGGGACAGGGAGAGCAGCAGTATAACTGCCCAGCGCACAGTGAGGGGGATGCACTGAGCACTCGGGGACAGGGAGAGCAGCAGTATAACTGCCCAGCGCACAGTGAGGGGGACAGGGAGAGCAACAGTATAACTGCCCAGCGCACAGTGAGGGGGACAGGGAGAGCAGCAGTATAACTGCCCAGCGCACAGTGAGGGGGATGCACTGAGCACTCGGGGGCAGGGAGAGCAGCAGTATAACTGCCCAGCGCACAGTGGGGGGGACAGGGAGAGCAACAGTATAACTGCCCAGCGCACAGTGAGGGGGACAGGGAGAGCAGCAGTATAACTGCCCAGCGCACAGTGAGGGGGATGCACTGAGCACTCGGGGGCAGGGAGAGCAGCAGTATAACTGCCCAGCGCACAGTGAGGGGGATGCACTGAGCACTCGGGGACAGGGAGAGCAGGGAAGATGCTCAATTATAGTTTTACAGATGCTTTCGTGATCTCCAAGTGAGAAATACTTTGGGCCACATGCAAGTGACGCAGCCGGTGTAGGGGAATCTGTGAATTTTTATTTCCCAATAAAAATGATGTTTTGCCAATGTCAATGTATTAGATGCCCTAGCCCAATGTATGAGATGCCCTAGCCCAATGTATGAGATGCCCTAGCCCAATGTATGAGATGCCCTAGCCCAATGTATGAGATGCCCTAGCCCAATGTATGAGATGCCCTAGCCCAATGTATGAGATGCCCTAGCCCAATGTATGAGATGCCCTAGCCCAATGTATGAGATGCCCTAGCCCAATGTATGAGATGCCCTAGCCCATGTGTGGCAAACTCCAGTCCTCAAAGGCCACCAACAGGTCAGATTTCTTCAGCACAGGGGACTCAATTGTTGACTGAGACATCTGTGCTGAAGCAGGTATATCCTTAAAACCTGACTTGTTGGTGGCCTTTGAGGACTGGACTTGGTTACCCCTGCCTTAGCTTATAATGCCCGAAGCAGTTAAAGGGCGTTAGCTTTGCCATAGTTAAATAAAGTGCCCTTTATCCGTTTAGTGCATTGGCATAACTTGCCTTGTCGTTCTATAAAGACCTCTGGAGTGCTACCATCTTTGCTACATGTGCCTGGTTAAAATCCGCTCCTCCCTGTGCTGATGCAAGGAAAACCTACAGTATATGTGTTCAACACAGCAAGGCACTAACACATAATAGCTGCGCTGCTGCCATTTACCCAGCAGACAGTCACCTCCTTTACAAAGATCTGTGGGATTAGTTTGCTGACAGATGAAATGGGGACTTGGTTAATGAGAGAAGACGGCATCTGATGCTCCACATTATATTAATCTGCAGAAGTTTCAGGTCGGGTCTCGGAGTAGACGTGCCGAGGCCCGCAGCCCTGCCTCGCTTTGCCTGTGCAGTGTGTGCTCACACTGATGTTCCAGGGATTGCGTGATAAAGGGCACAGCATGCTGGGAGGGATATGCTGTCTCTTTCTTTCTTGCATTGTGCGAATATGAATGTGTTTACACTCTCCGCCTCTCAGCGGTGGCTGAGCCTGTGCTTAAAGGAGCAATCCAAGTGCTTAACACATATTTATTACCCAGGATTGAAGCAGGGGGTCACCGAAGCGGAACCCCATTCATTTCCGCTCCGGGGAGCCCTTGCTTCCAGAGATACTGCCCTCCGTGGGAGTTACCGGTAGCCACTCCTGCTGGGGTTTAAAGTTCAATGCTCCCGCGTCACGCGGGCCAATAGGGAGCCGAACCTGATGACATCACAGCCTCCTATTGGCCCGCTGGACGCGGGAGCTTTGAAAAGCGGCCATTACTTGATCCCCGCAAATTGCCACAATGCCAGCTAGCTGAGCCAGGGTGGCTACCAGCACCCCAAACTGAGGTACGTATCTCTGGAAGCAGGGGGTCCCCGGAGCGGAATAAACGGGATATAGCTCCGGAGACCCCCTGCTTCAATCCCGTGTAAAGAAAAGAAATGTTAAAAAAATTAAAGCGTTTGGAATGCCACTTTAACACAAAATATATCTTATGTGCCATGTATTAACCCCTGCAGTGCCAGATGCGCGCAGCGGTGCAGCAATGCTGGGGGTTGAACTGAAGAAGATGAATATTGAAGCACAAGCCATTCAAATAATTTTCTCATATACATGACTCATGGTTAAAGTCGCAGGCTGTGGTAGTTTATTTAAAGAGCCACATTTTTAACATGATGATGTACGTTTCCGGAAGTGACTCTTTCCTTTCTCGCTTACACCTTCTGCAGAGCAGTGCTCTGATCCGTTGGCACAATTATATCTGAAAAGTATTATACGTGTGTGTGTGTGTGTGTGTAGGTAGGTAGGTAGGAGGCACCTCTCCCCAGAGCTCACCCCTCCTCACCTTTTTAACTTGGGAGGTCTTTTCACTTTGCTGCAATAACAGGATCTACTATGGTTCTTTCCCCTCATACAGAGGTAAAGGGGAGGGTTCACAGTGTAGTGTAGGACCTGCATTTTTGGTTATACCTTGACGTTGGTGTGCAAGCTTACAACGCTTTGGCCAAAGGGTTTAACTAAATAACCAAGTTATTATTATTATTGAAGTATTTAAACTTTATACTTATTACCATATATGTTTTGTCAATTGGATGTAGCATTGGGCACCCCTGTCTTTTGTTGTACCCAGTTGTGGTAACAATGCAATGCCATTTGACATCGTGGAGCCATGATGAGGGACCCTGCAGGAGGAGATTCTGCCGGACAAGGTTAGAGAGTTACAGGCACCGCACTCTCCCCTGGAAATGCGTTTCATTGCTGTACAGGAGAGGGCGGGGCCTCTGTAACCGCAGAGCTTGGTACACAGGCACCGCCAGCACCGCCATTACGCCGGCCCTTTCTGCCTTGAATGGTGCTCCCTTCCCATTATTATCTGTTAAGAAAAACAAATAGGCACGTGTCAGAAACGGGCATTTTTACAGAGAAAGTATTACGGAGGCGCTACTGATTTTGAAATAATCACGTTTTCCGTGCCAAATGCTTCACAGTGTGTGGCGGGCACTTCTGGAACTGAAAGGGCTAACCAAGAGTCAGCCAACCCATGGGAAATGCGTCAGTCGGGGCTATGTGCATTGCTGCTCAGCTGCTGATTAATCTGGCGCAAGGGCCTCAAGGGCCACGTGAAGACTGAGACACTGATTGAGCCCCCTGTGCTTAAGCAGGGATATCCTTAAAACCTGAACGGTTAGTGGCCCTTGAGGACTGGAGTTGCCCCCCCCCCCCGCCTCTGCACTGGTATTTATGAAAAAGAAGCCACCTCCCGCAATTATTTGGTAAAAATACAGAACTATTGAAGCTCTCGGCAATCTAAATCCTATGGAGGAATCTTTTTTGATGACATTTTAATTTAGCTGTGAATTTTGCATCAAATCCAGCAGTATTTTTATGTTTTGGACAAATAATAGAGGGGGTAAACTATTTTGTGGGGTCTTTTAAAAATGTCCGCCGTTGTAATATTTGAAAAACTGCTTTAGAGCTCAGCCTTGATCCCTGCACCTCGCAATTGCTAATGCTTTAAATATTTCCGTTTTACAGCCCCAATATATAATACTCAAGGGACTGCACCTTTATTTATCATATGGTGCTCAACTCCAGTCCACAAGTCCCCCCCAACAGGTCAGGTTTTCAGGACATTTCTGCTTCAGCACAAGTGGCTCAATCAGTCCCTGCTTCAGTACAGGTGGCTCAATCAGCGGCTCAGTCTTCGACTTTTTTACTTTGAGTTTACAAAGATAACGCCTTACATCAGGAGTGGCCAACTCCATTCCTCCAGGTCATTTTGACTGAGCCACCTGTGCTGAAGCAGGGATATCCTGAAAACCTGACCTGTTGGTGGCCCTTGAGGGCTGGAGTTGGCCACTCCTGCCTTAGATAACAAGGACACAGCGGGGGATATTGGTAAACAAAAAACAAACCACAACCTAAAACTTTATTGACAATCACTCTCCCATTCAGAGGCCCTGAAGAAAAATAAATGGTGCTTTATTTCCAAATAAACAGAAGCATCCGAATCTTTGCTTTAAGGATGGTTACATCTTTTTGAGGAAGACCATTCTATTGTTAAATCCTTTTACAAAATGTGGTTCTTAGATCAGCTGTCAGGGATTGCACCTTCCCCAGGGGAGCTTCCCTGGGGCCCATTACTGACCCGGGCGTGCCACTTCCATGCCAGAGACGTCAGCATCTTGTGACCCCATCACTGGAAGGAGTTAATGTGGGGTTCAGGGCCCCGGGGCTGTAACGAGAAGCAGCGAGACTTGAAGCCACGACAGTTGCACAGATGACTTTATCCTGTGCTTAGATCGTGTGGTCAGGTCTGATTGCGCTGGGCTGCTTCCCACTGATAGTACAGGGGCGGCAGCCAGGGAGAGGATGCATAGCGGCCTCCCCTGGTGTGGGGTGTAAGGGCGTACCTGGCTTCTATCATTATTACTGTATGGACAACCCCGCTGCATAGTTTTATGGGGTAACACCACTTGGTACATATGGCCCTTTATGACCCACTCCCCAGAATGGGCTATACAGTGTCTTCCAGCATGGAAGGTGTTGAGATACAATGCAGGCTTAAAGCATTAAAACATGTCGCTTCCAGAGATACTTAAGGGATGCCGGTATTTGTGCGGAGTTTAATTGTGTCAGGCATGTGACACAACTTTTTGTTCTTCCGCAGGTATCTGCAGCTCAGGAACTGTGCGCCTAACAGAATGGCGGCGTTTAAATGACTCATGTCACGCGGGCCAATAGGAAGCCGCAAGGGATGACAGCACGGCTTCCTATTGGCCCGTGTGACATGAGTCATTTAAACGCCGCCATTCTGTTAGGCGCAGAGTATCCTGGGCTGCAGATACCTGCGGAAGAACAAAAAGGAAAATAACAGCGCCAGATATATACAGAAATGCAATGGGTCAACAAGATGAAAACAAAGATTTTATTGCGCCATGGTGAAAAGGAGGAAGAAAACCTCCAATGCATTTTGTGCACGTATGCACTTTGTCAAGGAGATTATCTTACATTAGTGGGGGCATCAACTGTAATTAGGCGTCAACACATTAAGTGTGTATATTTAACTACTTAAGAAGGTATGTCAACTCTCACTGATTTTTTTTACCATCACTGGTATGTATTTTTTCTGCATTAAAATTACATTTGTTTGTCCAGAAATCCCAAATCTCACTGATTTGGGTCCTTGGAGGTAGACGTCTCTGCTTCATTGCTAGAGTGGTCTACAACACATTACGCTACAATTAATGGCCTTTTTGGCACTGAAAGTGATATGTCTTCATATACTGTTTATCTCCCACAAAGGGCTTAGCAATAATGCTCAATGTCAGGCTGTAGCTACAAAGGCTTACATGACATTATCTTGTATACTGTAAAAGAGGGTCTGAGTGGACTGTATAAAGCCTTACTTAGTAAGACCTCACCTTGAACATGGAGTACAGCTTTGGGCCCCGCTCCATGGAAAATACATGATGGAACTGGAAAAAGTGCAGAGAAGAACCACCAAATGAATAAAGGGGACGGAAGGTCTGACTTATTAAGGAAAGGCGATTAAAGTTAGGTTTGTTTAAATTAGAAAAGTGGTGTTTAAGAGTGGATATAATTACTATATACATATATATTCAAGGTCAAGGAAATTTGATGCAAGGAACTTTCAAAGGAACTTTTCATCCCATGGACAGTACAAACGGCACGGGGTCGTCCCTTGATAATGGAGGAAAGGAGATTTCAGCAGCAGCCGTGCAAAGGATGCTGTACAGAACGAGCAGTTAAAATGAAGACTGAGATGGCAGATAAAATGATTATCTTAAAAAATAAAGTTTAGACTTCTTTTAAGAAAGGCCAGGTATACAGGACTATACCAAAAAGTAACACATAGAAATGATGTTGATCAAGAGAGAAATGAGATTTCCATGACCTAAATCAAGAAGGATTGTGTGTTTTTCCCCTTAGGCGAAATTAATTGGCAAAGGTTTCACTGTGTTTTCTGCCTTCTTCCAGATCAATTTACTGTAAATACAAACATATAGAGAAAAGAGGAAGCAAATCCCAAAAGGGCCCACACCGTCCATGCTTTCTGAGACACAATCGGTAATGAAGAAATCCATATACAGGAGTGATTCAATAAATTCAATGAATTCTTCCGTTTAGTGTCAAGGGAAAAAAATGTTCCTGTCACTTTTGTTAAATACAAACATATAATTAATATCTCAGCTGACTACGTTTAACACAGATTGTTACACTTAATATACGTGTCTTCTCCCTTCCCCAGCCTCCCCCTACTATATATCTAATCATGTCCATCGCCCATAAAGTGCTTTGCCATAGCATGTTTTACATGCATATTTTTAATGGCACTCCTATGCTCACTAATTCTATGTTTCGAGGTTTACTAGTGCACCCCATGTGAGATCTACAGCATTGTAGCGAATAAATAACACTAGTTGTAAAACGGTTAATAATATATTTGATTGTAATAGAGTTCCCTGGATAGAGATGTGTAAATGCCTTGGGCTGCGTTTATGGCGACGCGACCGATGGCGTCACCCGTCGCCACTGGCGAAAGGTGAACTTTAGTTTTAAGCGAAGTCGCTGGTGGCAACGCCAGTGACGTCACCAAGGAGGAGGGCAGCGCTCTGTTATTGGTTTAGAGACAGTCACATGTGGCGACTGTCTCTAAAAAAAAAATCAAATTTCACCGGCTTCCAAATTTTTGGTCTTGCGCTTGCTATAAGCGCATGCGATGGATTCAATGGATTTGTTTTGGAGCGACGTCGCTGTCGCCATGCACAATAAGCGCAGCCTTAGAGCAGGGATGGCCAACTCCAGTCCTCCAGTCCACCAGCAGGCCAGGTTTTCAGGATATTCCCTGCTTCAGCACAGGTAGCTGTCGTTGACTGAGGAGTCAACGACAGTTGGCCACTCCTGTTTTGGGGCCTTATTCTATATCTGCCAAAATAGCTGTTCGGGACATTTTTACATAAAATTCCCCATAGACTTTACGGGGGGGATATTCTAACAGAACGGCCACTTCGGCAGATATAGAATAAGACCCTTCGTGTAACAAACCAAAATCTCAACAATAAATATGTGAAAATGACACATAAATCAATGTGGTAATGAGAGACTACACATGACCTTGATCAGGTATGCAGTGAAAGTGGCTGCAGCTGTTAACAGAGGGGATTTTCATGCTGTACCTTCTAATCTGCTGTAATAGCCATGATCCGCCCCAAAATTGTAATTAGTTTACCTTGATGTATAAACTCTTCCTCGGCTGCTATATTGACCTGCAGGTATATTGTCCAATAGGTTTGATGGATGGAAGGAATCAAATGTATAAGGAGAATTAGAAATAGGTTTCTTGACCTACTGTAGGTAGTAAAATGTTACTTATTCTGTTAGAAGTTAGGACTCTACTTGAGTGACATTTGAGTGGTGGGCAAGATTATTATGCTTTGACCAAAATATGTATGTAAAAATCCCAATTTAAACGACATATTACGAAGAGTTAAAAATGTACAGGCTTTTATGCAGCATTTAGGTAATAGGAAAGGGTTAAATGGAGAAGGAAAGGCTCAGTGAGTAATGACTCTGACTGTAAACAATGACACTGAGTTTGAATCAGTGGGCAAGTCACTATCTCCCTGTGTCTGAGGCACCACAAACATAGATTGTAAGCTCATCTGGGCAGGGATTGTGACTGTAACATTCCTGTGTGCTACGTACCACGCACTCTACTGTAATTGTGACGCGCTTTGAGTCCCATTGGGAGAAAAGCGCAATAAAAAATAAAGCTATTAAATCTATTAAATGCACCCTCCTTATCCCACAAAATAATCTCTGCTACAGGACCAAACGTGGATACCGCAAGTAGCAGAAAGATAAAGATTAAAAAATGATCATTTATTACACTTATTTTATCATTCTGTTTGTGTAAGAAGCATCTGCTGCAAACTTCCATTAGCATAACGCCATTCGGCAGGCGATGTTTGTTAACGGGGATTATAGTACAGATGTGCACCTGTCCCTGTGTTCTGAATGACTGAAAAATCCTAACGTCATAATCTAGAACTGTGGTTTTTTTTTTTAGTTTTCTATTTCAATAATTATATTATTTACAATGTATTTAGCAAAAATAATGATCATAAATAATAATGTGGTTTATGTCGGTGACTGTTGTCCGGCAAAGAACAGGACGATGTAAAAGAAAGACGGGGTAAGACTTATGAGGAAGAGAAGCGTGAAATATATATATATATATATATATATATATACAGCTGAACCCCGTTATAACGCGATGCTTGGGGTCCACACAATGTGACCGCATTATAACGGGGATCGCGAAAGGGGAAAAAATGGCCGCCGCTATTCCAGCTATCCCAGACCCTTGTGACTTTGATCCAGCAGAGGCCGCGCACGGTTGTAAACACAGAGCTCTGCGCATGTGTTGTTGGATCAGTGGCCGGCACCGGAGCGTGCACGTCATTGGCTGCCGGACGTTAGGTGCAGATAGCCGGCAGCGAGTAGGCTCCGTGACCAGCTAACCCCAGAGCAGGGCGGATATCGGGAAAAGGTCTGCAGCCGGGGGGAGGAGGAGGAGACTCCGGGAAACGGTTATACAAAAAGCCTTGGACCGGGACAGACACAGAGTACAGGCCAGAGGGGCCCCCAGCGGAGCTGGAGAAGTTGTGTGAAGTAGGAGCAGTGTGACGGGAGGAGGGTTGGGTCTGCAGTCGGGGTTGTTTGAGTGGAGGGGGCGGTGACTGGTGGGGGGGGGGGTTCGTATTAAGGGGATGGTGACAGGTGGGGGGGGGGGTGTTATGTAGCACGTTGTATTAAACCCATTTTATGTGATACTAATAGGAGCTTGAGTAGAGATTCTTCTATATTTATTTCTCTCCCTAATTGATTTTTGCCCTGGGTGTAGACGCAGCCTTATCCTTCCTTCTTTCTGTATATTGTTTTAGTGGATATCGATTTTTTTAAGCTAGGAACACAAACGGAAAACTGACGGTTATCTTTGTACATCTGGGTTCTTATTTAGCAACTTCTTGTTTGTGCTGAAACACAGCAGAAAACTCACCCTACCTGCTGAGAAATATTATCCAACTCACAGAGACTCTGACTGCTTGTAAAGATGGCAGTGTGGCAGCTCCTGGGTATTAAAGCGGTGTAATGGTTAAAGGGTGAGCAAAGTGGCTATTGTTTTTATTTGCAAAACATATGAGCGGTTCGTTTGTAATATATAGTTAAATCAAAGAGGTGCAACTGCTCGGCTGCATTGCATCTGTATATAATAATATTTATTATTACATTTGAAAATATTTATTATTACATTTTCATATAGTAATATTTATTATTACAGTTGTGTATAATAATATTTATTATTACATGTGTATATAATAATATTTATTATTTTCAGATCAAATGCAAGAAGCATTTAAGCACACCTCAAACTTCAAATATTTTTTTTCATTACATTGTAATTTTGTCATTATATACATTAGAGCTATTTCACTGCAAAATAAGTGTCCAGTATTAGTTGTATTGTATGTCTTTATTTATATAGCGCCAAAAGTGTACTCATCGCTTCACAAAGAATACAGTACAGGGAATTATAATAATACAATAAGGGCAGCAAAATCAGACAATAGGAAAGGAAATCCCTGTCGCGAAGATCTTACAATCTAAGAGGGAATATAATAACCTGCTAGGCTCATACTTCATAAAATAACCACTTAGGCACATTTCTCTAGAAAACCCTCCCCTGAATTTCCAGAAACAGAATGAGATTCAGTTGCCAGTTTTTTCAGGCAAATCATTTGAAATACGTGTGTCTCTGTGTCTGTGTCCGTTAGCAATAAAGCATTGAATGTTAAAAAAATAAAATAAAACCGAGAGCCACGCTAAGACAGCGTTATAAGTGGATCTGCGTTGTAGCGGATCGCGCTGTAACGGGGTTGAGCTGTAATTATATAATATAAGCCAACAGATATGGGTGTTAACTTTTAAAGTGACTGGTACAGTTAAGTATATATTATGTAGGGGACAAGTGTCAGGTTGTGTGTGATTTTTTATATATATATATATATATATATATATATATATAATCACACACACGTCATGTGGAGCTATCAAATTCTATGTGCTTACCTATGTAAGTACTTACTGTATATAACAGATATATTAAAATAATAAAAAACGATATAACATAGAATATAATATATATAAGCAAGAGATAAGAATGTTAATTTGTAACCCAACTTCAACTAATTGACGAGTAAATTAGCTATATATATTCTGACATAGAGAGAATGCAGGTGGTCAGTTGGTGACTCGTATGCCTAAACTAGTAGAATACTACATTATAGTGCGAATGTGCGCAGCACCAAAACTAATACCTAAAGTCTGTTGTGGGTGCCCATAGTGCGCGCGACAGCGACCTCGCGGTTCCAAAGACGAGGAGACCAAATTTTGAGGCTACAAAAGATTTTGTTTTGAGACGCGACGGCCGCGTGACGTCACTGGCCATGCTTCTGCCCCGCCTTCATCGCCTCCCGAGGTCTCCTGCACCTACAGTGCAGATTTTGCGTGCACGCACTGCGCGAGTGGTGGTCTCGCACACGCCCTTCAGCCTCCCACTATAATCTCGGCCTTAGAATGTTTATATTTTATAACCAGGCACCAACATAGATACGAATTATGTTCGTTGTTGTTCTACCCAACTGGACTGAGACAAGTCAGATGGTGGGTGCTTGTCTCTAGAGATGGGTGCATTGTTCATCAAAAGTTGAGATTGACGCATATTGCAGCATATTTTAGCAGTTTAGAATATTCGCAAATTCATTGGCGTTCAGAATAATCTGCCAATAGGTGTTTTTTTATTATTATTATTATTATTATTATTATTTAAATATTCAAAAGTTTTTGCAAATTTGAAAAAATATTTTAAACCCCCCCCTAAAAAAAATGAAGAAATATCTGAGTTATAAAATATCAGAAAATTTGAATTGACAATTTTTTTTCTTTAATTCACATCACCTAGCTCTACTTGTCTCCACCTAATTACTATGCAATACAAATCCAGTATCAATTACATATAACATATTATTAAATGATAAATTCAATAATAATCAATTAATTTGTCTTTCCCCCCTCCCCCTGGCCCCTGCAGTCTGCACACGTGTCCACACGGCTTTTATACTGAGATCCGAGCTGAGGGGCAAGGCTTTGCTTGGTTTTTAGTTTGGGCCTAGCATACAGATCCGAGCCTTGAATTAAATTATGCGCGGATCTCTGAAGTTTGGGGGGAGGTGGTCCAGATTTCAAGAATCCGGTCTCGCTCATCTCTATAAAAGACTGCAGTATAACCGAAAAAATCTTTGCCTGGCTGTATTATGCAGGTTTCCAGGAAAACCTGTACAGCAAAGAGCCTTTGAGTGTGTTATTTTGTTGAAGAACGTGGTAAATTAGGCTAGTGCCTTTGAAAAGCTGAACTGCTGGGAAACATTATAGAAAGAGCAGTCAAAGGAAACATTGTTGAGAACGCCATGTATGCTTTTCAGAAATGGAAGATGAATTAGTTTGGAAACGCAAAGAAAAGAATTATCAGCAAAGGGAATGCAATATACTGCCGGCTAAAACACAATGATAGGAGAAAATGCCGTGCTCACTAAAATCCCTTGTATACGGTGTTCTTCCAACGCAATAAAAAAACCGTGAACCATGTTACCCATGCTGCACTATACTCTAAATCACTTCACCTAAACAAAGTGGGTTACTGCAAACTGGTAAGTGGTTTGATCCTGGTATGTGGAGTTGGGGTTTAAATCACTAAAAGGGGATTATCTGCCCTAAATAAAGCAAATAGTAATTATTTTATCCTGCCGTTACTCTATATCAGGGGAGGCCAGCTCCAATCCTCGGGGGCCACCCACAGATCAGGTTTTCAGGATATCCCTGCTTCAGAAAGTCATTCTGACTGCGCCACTGATTGAGCCGCCTGCGCTTATCCAGGGCTATCCTTAAACCTGCTGGTGGCCCTTGAGGACTGGAGTTGGCTACCCCGGAGATAGATTGTCGTGACACTGAAGAGATACTATGTGGCTGAGTGAATAGAATTTCTATTTAAACGATGAGTTTCTCATTCGAAATGCTGAAATCCCACAGTTACCACGCTGAATAGACTGTGACATCATTACATTATGATGTCACTTGTGATGTATTAAACCGTGCCTGCATCTAAGTGGTCGCTTCTTTATTAATTAATATCACTGACTTCGTTTTCTTTCATTGGGGAGACTCTGTACACAGGACCGATGTAACCATTAGGCCAACTAGGAGGCCGTCTAGGGCAGTAGAATTTTGGGGGTAGCAGATTTCTAACACTGCAGGGGAATTTCCGCAAGCAGCAAGAGAGCTGGGCATTTTCCTCCATCCTGATTGGCTGCATTCCTAGCAGCAGCCAATCAGGAGGAGGAGGTGTAATGAGCCTGGGGCCGGGGCCAAGCAGGGGAGGAAACAGCATAGACCAGAGAGAAGTGAGGGTGTGTGTTTGTGTGTGTGTGTGTGTGTGTGTGTGTGTGTCACTGTGTGTGTCACTGTGTTTTGCTCTGTCCTGGTGTGTGTGTGTTTTCTGTGGCTGTGGGTGTCCATCCGGTGGAGAGAGAATGACAGAGAGAGGGGGAGGGGAAAGAATGACGACAGGGAGTGACAGACAGGGGGAAGAATGTCAGAGGGAGGAGAGCATGGGAGAGAGGTGGGAAAGAGAATGACAAAGAGGGCGGGGAGTGTGTATGAATGTTAGAAAAAATCTATTAAGTATAATATTTCCACTTTCAGTTAGATAGAAAAAAAAATCTAAAGTGTGTGTGTGTGTGTGTGTGTGTGTGTGTGTGTGTGTGTGTGTGTGTGTGTGTGTGTGTGTGTGTGTGTGTGTGTGTGTGTGTGTGTGTGTAGCTGAAGGTTCGCCAAGGGCGCAACATACCATAGTACGGATCGGCCATGCCTGTACTAACAGTGTTCTAATGTGTACAAATAAGTACAATAGACAGTTTACATTGCACAAAGTAAGCAAAACAATTATTCTTCAGTACTGTTACAGTACCACTGATTAGTGTAGTGAACTTCTACTCAATCCGTCATGCAAAAACTAGCTTTACACTGATTATCTTGATGGAGTCCATTGAGACAGTGCTCAAAACGTATTGTTTATTGTTGAACTTAATTTATTGATACAATTAATATTTTGTCGCTTTCCTGTACTATTAAGGGACATTTTGTTTTAGCAAACTGTGAAGATTTTGAGTACCCAGTAAAGTTATTTAACATATTTTCAACGAACGTGATGCCAAGTAAATTAACGAGTATCCCGATCTGCACATAACGTGTTCTTTAACCCCACATTATATGCGTTTCGGTTCAATATATGCAATATTTACATCAGTACTTATGGACGTGTGACACTGCTGATCAGTTCCCTCTGCTCAGATACCCAAGGTTTTCTAATCTCCTTCTTTTGGTAGTAAGGCCAAGAGGTTAAGCTTGCACCCTGCTGCTCAAACTACTGGGAAGCGTAAGGGGAACAGTTATAGATGCAAATAAATCATGTTGTTCTGATGGTCTTACTGATAACTCGTCTATCTCTGAGATATAACACAAAAAGTCCATGATGGAACCATCTGAAACCATCCAAGAGCAAATATTTAAATGAATGATCATACAGTAGCTGGTAATGGATTAGAAACCCGTTGTTCTTGATTAGTTTATCACTTTAAAAGGACCTTCCAGGAATGTCCAATGAGTTCAATGTAAGTGAAGGGCACAGTGTAACACCCAGAGAAAGGTAAATGCTTAGTTCAGCTTCCCAATGGCAGAAGAGAAGCTCTCATGTGTGACACACAGCAATTTAGATCCTCTGATTTTGTTTCAATTCAGCTTTTCAGCCCAAATCCGTGAATATGGGAAGAAAAGAGACTTTATAGAAAAGTATATCGTTTTCAAATCTCCATAGTAAATAAGTGCTTTAGGGTGTTTTTACAATCTCTTCCCAAACTTTGTTGATCAAAACTTTTTTTCTTGTGTTGTTTTGTTGTTGAAACTTTTTTATGCTGCCAATACTAACCAAAGAAGGGGGGAAGAACAGTCATTTCCAGATAAGATTAGAACTACGCTGGCCCAAAGACAGTCGAAGTGTGTTAATTCTTTAAGGCTGAATCTTTTCTGCAAAAGCTTATTACATTGCTAACTGTTTTAATAATCTTTTCCTTGGTGGCTGTGTGTGACTCTTATGTCATCATTCTCAGTGCAAAGGTATGTTGTGCATTTAAACTTGCCTTTTCGAATCAAAGGGTGTAATAAAATTACCCTTTCTGCAGTAACTAGCGGCAGAACAGGAAAAACGTACAAAAGAAAAAAAAAAGTCCCACTAAAAAATATATATATATATATTTTTCATTGATAACGTTGAGGTTTTTTTTTTTTTTTTTTTTTGTCAGGTGGTTTGAAGCAGACATTCCCCCCAGAAGCTTATAAGAGTGTAGCGCATGTAATGCTAGTATTTCACCCTTTGAGTATGTCCTGCTCTTTAAAAGGGAAAAAAAAAATCATTGTTTTCTTCATCTCTAGCGTTTGATGTTACCATGGTAACCTTAGACTGCCCTGGGCTCGGAGAAGACATCCATTTTGACATCACAGATACTTCATATTTTGACTGCTTGTATCTCCTAAACAAAGTAGATACAAAAAAAAAACATATAAGTGTAAGAAGAAACCTTTTTTAACATAAATACAGCAAAACAAAATCAGCGTGGATTGCTGCATTAACCGTTTCGTGCAAAACAGAAAGTGAATCCCTGCGCTTCTCCCATAGGGATAGCAATCAATGGCGAATATATATATATATATATGTATGGTGTAAATACCTATAAGAAAAAAGGAGACTTTTGGTATGCATCCTTTGATCAAATAATGTATACCAAAAGTCTCCTTTTTTCTTATAGGTATTTACACCATACATATATATATATATTCCCCATTGATTGCTATCCCTATGGGAGAAGCGCAGGGATTCAGTTTCTGTTTTGCACATTTGTATGGCCATTTCCTTCACTAGCTGCATGCTCTTTACATGGAGAAGCGCAGTGATTATATTTGTTTTACATTAACCGTTTCGTGCCACCTCCTTGAACACGAAGCCGTGGACGGTCTTTGGCGCAATCACAGGGTGCTGCTTCAGTTCAGGCCGCTGCGCCATATGTGACAGAGAGGGGGCGGACCTTGACTGAGGTGTGCCGATCCCATGCAGCCCCTACAAAACGAGCAAGGGGCAATGGGGGAAGGAAACCTGGGGTGGCACTTCTGTTGACGTCCAACGCACGTCATTGGGGTGGAGAGTGGGAGGGGGGGTACTGAAGGGGTTAATACAGTCGCTGCAGTCCTTCAAGTGCAAAAGGTCCGTAATGGCATGGTCTGGTGTAGAAAGGTACGCCACAATATCATATCCACACCTCATTACTACTAATCTGTTTGTGCAAATGTGTCTGGTTCTGTTTCCTAGAATCTGTTCATTCTGTTTTTCCAGAGTTACAAATATAGCAGCATGTAATGCGTATGCAGAAGGAGTAGGAGTATTATCCATGAATAGTGATTCATTCCTGCTACTAAGTAACTTCTAGCGCAGCACATCGCAGGGTTGCGTGCCTTGGGTGTTTTTGGACTACGATTGGAGGATTGGGAAAAACTTCCTTTCCCCCCCCCCCCCCTCCTAAAGACCTAATAAGACACTTGGACATACTAGATAGGGTACCCCTACTCCAGCTACAAATAATATGCAGTGGTGATGGTGCTCCTCTGGGTTAGGTTAAGCGACACAGACTAAACAAGAAAAAGAAAACTCAGTTGTGGGCACTCTGCCACCCTGCTGGATGATAAATGAAATTAGATTAATAAACTTTATTTACCAAACCATATGATATAAAATAATGGGTGTTAAAATCGAACAACAACGTGGTAATTATCCACATGAGTTAGGGGCTAACGTAACATCCGGGCTCCTATAAGAGTAGTATAAAATAGCAGGTGTTGTATCCACACAATAATGTTGAGGGGAGTGGGAGAAACTGAATGCCACTGTCAAGCTATTCAGGAGCGACCTGCATTTAGCACCTATTAATAATCGACACATTGTAACACACAGGCACTTGGACACACAGATTATTTTGAGTCCTTCCTTCCCATTTTTAACACTGATTGTAAGAACTGCCCAGCGGACCAGCGGGGCCCAAGGCTCCAGTCATGACCTGGGTACCATACGATAGTGACAGGCATTGGACGACGTGCTGGGTTGGTGCCAGCCAATCTGTTGAGGATGGTGGGTGGCGATTGGTTTAAATGGAAGATGACGACCGATGGGAGGCGATAGGCACGGCTCTGGGGATTGTCCTTAAAGTTTCCATCTACAACATTAGGCGGACAGTGCAGCCAAATCTGGGTTAAATGTTCAATCCCAAGTGTCTGACCAGAAAACAACATCTTATAAAGAGTTGAACAGTCTAATTGGCTTCCCTATATAAATCTAACCATGCTAATAGCCAAGTTATGACTTTGCTTTGATTTTTTTTTTTGGAGGCGAGGAGTGGTTTATTTACACAATGCACTTTTAGCGGCCTCTAAACGGGGACACCTTTGACAAGCAAGTGTTTTCTTTACCCTCATACCACCCTGTCCTTGTCAGAGAATCGATAAAGTGAAGGGGAGGCGAGGACGCAGGACAAGCACTTGCTGAACACACAGCAACATCAGACAAAAGGGAGCAGCCAGAGGAAATCAATATACATTCTCATATAATAGTCCAACAAGTCCCTTCCTCCAGAGGCTTCAACATCTTAAAGAAGAAAGTGAAGAGTATAAAATACAAGTTGCAGTGAGGGAGAGAGCTTGGTGGAGCTGAAGTTCAACCCCTGTCATGATGCATTGCCCTACATTTCCAGTAAGGAAAAGGTTATGCGAGGATTTCAGTAAGGGAAGTAGACTCCCGCAGCACAAACTCCTCTGAAGAGGTGGAGACGGAGAAACATTGTGTGTAGCTTTGTTGGAGGTTTCTTTCTTTCTTCTTTTCTGTTCCTGCTCCAACTTGTCCCAAGACCAGGAAAACTTGTTTGTGAAAACATCTCAACACCCACAACAACCTGTTCTTGGCCACATGACAAGAGGTTTCGCCTGCCCCTGACCATGGCTGGATTGTTTATCACAACTGGTTTTATGGGCTGCTTGTTTGTGTACACCTCCCAAGGATTAACCTTTAGACTTTGCATGGGCGCCCCTCCCAAGGACACCGTGTAGCTTTCCTTAATGATAAGTCAAAGCCAAAACCCTTGGATTTCCTGGTACTTTAACCAGCCGTTCATGTTTGGAGAATTGAAAAGAACTCTCTTCCTCATTGTAAATGAACACGTTGCTGTTTATAATAATGCTGGGTATCTCCATGCACTGCCAGCATTCAAGTCTTCCCTTTTCTCCTTCTGAAGAGGCCATTGAGCAAAAACCCTTGTGAAAAGATGAGGAAGAGCTTTTGCGTTGACCCAGGGAAAGGTATTGCTATGTGTATAACATTTAATTCTGTGAGATATGTAATATTCTTAGAGAATATATAATGGAGCCCCAAAACGGTCTTTTTTCCCCCTTTTTTTTTCCATTCTACTTTCCATTAGAATTACTTAATCCATAAATAGCCCAAGAGCTAGGATTCTATATCAGCCACAGCTGGTTTTGTATCTAGGTCACAATTCAGAATAACATTAATTAAGAACCATATAATCTTCACCTAACTCCTCCTTCATCTCCACACTGTTGGTGACCTGAGCCAAAGGCAATAAGGGAAACCAGCTTCCCTTCCGGATAATCCGCAGGGCCATGTAGAACACCTCCCTTCAGCTGGCACCCTCCATCCCCAACAGGCTGGCACCACTCCAGCTCCATCCTCTACTGCCTTCCTTTCCCAATCCTAAGTGATAATTAGCTACATTTTAGGTCGGTACATGCATTTCCAGTGAACAGCAAATGCAAAGTGAAGAAGCTGTGGGAAATATCCATCAAGGAAATATAAAAGCACATTAATTTTTATAGTTATAGTGACAATCATAGGAGCATGTGGCATGTGTGCCCCTGAACATCCGTGTATCAATCACTTTGGTTGTTTTAGTGGCTGTTTTTATTGAGCGATTCTAGGAGTGTTTATAGTGGTTGGTCCATAAAGTAAGTTGATGTATGGACCGTGTTTTCTCATTATCTTTAGCAGCAAGTGGAGTTAGTGGCAACTTTTCGGTTCCACTGACATATCGAATTTAGGACATTTGAATAACAACTTTCTTACATATTACGCCCGCTCAGAAAGCAGAATATATATCGTTGGCTGAATGACACAGAAATAGAAACGTTGACACGTAAGCCCCTAAATATACTGCCTATTCTTTGTATCTCCCTCTGAAAAGTAACATACACCATTTCAAGGCATTAGTAAATGTGATTCCATATAGTCACACGCCATCTGACAATTCTGCTGCTCAGTGAGCAGCGGCCCCCCAAAAATGGGCCAGTGCGAATAACAGCCGCGTTCTCCATTTTCTATTCCTAACACCCGCTAGGCAGCAACACAAAAAGCGGTGACTTTCTGCCGGCAGAGGCCGGTGCAAGCAAGGTGCCGAGTTTTACTACGTCCGGTTATTCACTCTCAGAAGCTGTTGTGGGAGGTTAGCAGAGTATAAAGATTCTGATTATCGTTATACAGTGTTACATGCTCATTTTCAGGTCGCGGAGAACATTCTTTTTTTTTTTACATGAACTTCCGCTTTAAAAGCTTTTAACAGAGAGTGGTAGCACGTATATAGCACACATTTAAATGTTTGCCCAGTACTGTATATGTAGCAGTATAATGCCTGAGTCACAGGCAAGCCGAACACAAGTTAAAGTCTCACCAAGTTTTATATTTGTTGTTGTAAGAGTTATTGGCCTATATGGAGACGGCCCTGCCTGTATACAGTACCAAGAACCAGTTAACTATTGGGTTCAAGTCATTTGCAACCACCTAGCAGGATTTTGCTCACAAGCATTAGCGCAGTAGTTCTCAGCCCCTTTTCTCTCGCGGTACAAATTCATAATGCTCATGCCTACAATAGTGACAGACAGATGCGCACACACACAGGAAGACAGACAGATGCACACATGACAGACACCAATCCTCCCCTCTCTCCTGCCCATGCTGCTTCCTCCTCTGCTTGGCTCAGCACCCCGACACATGATCCTGACACCCCCTCCTGATGGGCTGCTGCTAGGTAATGCAGCTATGATGGAGGATACTGCCCTGGCCAAGCAACTGTCCTGCTCTAGGAGAACTGGGAAATCCAGCTGCAGCCTTTTGATCCTCCCACGGCACCCTTGGGTGCAGCAGAACCCCGTTGAGAAACACTGCATTAAAGGGCCATGGCACTACATTTGTAATTACCCATGTGCTACATTTGTAATTACCCTGGTGAGCGGGACATACACACGAGGTACAAGCTTTGATGACCAGTCTGATACGTTGGTAATACTTGTAACGCTATAGGTTGACGGAAGTACATTAATCTTTTGGTTAAATATATAAAACAAGAACATGTTTTATGTTTCGTCATTCATATGTCTTTTGACGGCCTGTAATGCTCCTGTTTACATGACCCAATATACCCTTATGGGGTGTAGTTTGCAGCCTGCGCCCAGCTTTATAATCCAAGCCCAAAGGGCAAAAAAGAAATAGGTTTTGTTAATTTCCGCTTTCCTTATTGTTTTATTTGTATATAGCTACATGCTAATGCTTAGGAACTGGGAAGATAAAATGTGATACACTTCAAGTGTTCAGTTGCAAAACTATGCATACAGTCTCATATGATTACAGTGACATTTAATAATGAATATAATGTAACAAGCTGTAAAAAACTGACACGGTGACACATCGAAGCCGCCGGCCAAGCTGCCGTTCCACCCCTCCCCCCCCCTCTTAATATGTGCATCAATATAATCCCCACAATGATAAGTAATTAGCTAAATTGCCGATCGATCCGTTCTCCTGTCATCGATTGGCAAAGATTCGGCTCGGGTTAACTAAATGGCTGCAGCAGAAGAGGACAAAAGATGCAAACTTCTGTGGGGAAGATCATGTGACCAGGCAGTCACTACTTACATTTGGTGCACTGCTAGAGAGAGGGCAGGGCTCAAAAAGGGGTGTGCCAGAGCCTGTTTCAGAAGGGGAAACACACTTGCTTAAAGAAGCATACGAGTAGCTCTGTGGCTGATAATTAACACCTCATACATAAAGCTTGGCCCCATGCAGACGCACTTACCAGAACGCCCTCCTACTGTCTCTGTACGTTCTTCCTACTTGCCAATTAGATTGTAAGCTCTTGGGGGCAGGGACTCCTTTTCCTAAATGTTAATTTTTTATGTCTGAAGCGCTTATTCCCATTACGTTTTATTTGTATTATCTGTTATTTACATGATTATTACGTGTATTACTGCTGTGACGCGCTATGTACATTAATGGTGCTAAATAAAGATATGCATACATACCAGATGAAAGGGACGTGACTGTAAATGGTTGCTTTAGAAACAAAAAAATACTTGTTACATTATAATACATTAAAAATGTCATTCCGAGTTGCTTTTTGTTTTTTTAAATGCTACAAGTATTTTCTCATAGTACAGAACTGATTTCTTATAAAAAAATAAAAAAAACACATGTAGGCTATTGCTTGGTCTGCAGCTTTAACACACACAAGTGAATGAGCCCTATGGCGGGCTAAGACATTTCGTGCTATTTAGTAACATGATCGTTACTGGGCAGTGAAACGGTCCTCCCTTAGCTCAGCATATAACTGCGCTTCTAGAGAGGCATTATCACCCTGTTTCTCATAGCATCAGTATGAAGATACACTGGCGACACACTTTATTGCAGTGTGGCCAGTACCGCAAGCCGGGAGATTTCCCGGCTTGCAAGTGGCAGCCCCTCGGCGTGCCGCGCGTCTCCGATGCGCGGTCACACGTCATCGGGTGCCTGCGCCCCCTGCACGCACGTCCAGGGCTCCCCGAGGGAGCCCTGGTGTCCCGCGATGTGGGGGACGGCGGCAGGGGGTTCCGGGGGACCCTCGGACCCGGCAGCGGTAGGGAGAGCGCCCCGATCGGAGGGCGCTCTTCCGCTGCTTCGGCGCGCGCCCGTCACCCTCGGGCGCGCGCCAGGCTACTGCTGCGGCCAAGAACGGGCAAATGCTCGAATAAACTTGGCCGCAGCAGTATAGTATTTTTCTCTTCTTTTGCCCTGTGTGCAAGATATCATTTCAGGATTTAAGGAGTACGAGTCAATTCAGCGTCTTTTTCTTCACGTAACTTGACCTAATGTGTACTTTAAAAGGTGCAACACAATGTAAACTTTTCTTGCATTTGCCACAGATACATGAGTCTACATGCAGCTGCATGGAGCACAATTCTTAGCCCCTCCCCCTCGTGTCATAATTGCTGACTTTGGCCGCGCTTATAGTGCCGGCGACACGACGTTACCCGAAAACAAATGCATTGTCGCCGCCACGTGCGCTTATAGTAAGAGCGAAAGCAACGCGATATTTGGAAGCCGGGAATATTTGATTTTTCAGGGGCTGTCGCCTCATGTGACAACCCCTGAACCAATCAAAGACCTGGTCGCCCGCGACACTGCCGCAAAGCGAAATACAACTTTTGCTGGCGGGGACGGGTAACGTAATGCGTCGCGGTCGCAGGCACTACACGTGGCCTTAAGTGTCCAAAACTCCATTCCAATCTGGCACTGCGTTCCTATTAGTGGGACCTGTTGTAGTGTTAAACGTCACTAATCCTCCATAGGAACTCAGTCCAAGCTGATGCACAGACCAAAGGTATGTCACTGATGTGATGCGTGTTACGTTTCCTGCCTGCTAACCACACGTTTCTTTTCTTTTAGGTCCCATTTCAGAAGCTCTGTTCCCCAGTTCCAGGAAGCCGCGTTCGCCAATGGAAAGCTCTAGAGGCCACCAGTGATGAACGGCAGTCCGCAGTCCCATATACCCAAACATGTCGCCACGTCCTGCTAGTCACCAGAGGGCCTGCCAACCCTTGTGCAGTAATGCATTGCAGGTCCCTCTGGCCAGAACAGGGTTACACCTCACTACAAAGGCTTGTTACTGCATTGTATAACAAAACCGAGCATGACTGCACACTGCTAATTGATGAAAAATTATTTTAATTTAAGACCAAAAACAAATGTTACTAGAGTTAGTGCTGGCTGTGATCCTACGGACTTCTCATCCCCTTTGCATGCCTCCTCTCTCCAGTCACAAACAGCAAGCCCCCTTTTAAAGGACTCTGCCACTGTTTAGAAGGAGTAGCCTTGTGTAGTAGCTATGTGACGATAGGAAGGAGTCGGAGGACCTAGTTGTATAGCGCGATCTATAGTAGAATTGATGCAGCACAGCATGCTCGTTTTTGGAGCTGGTACTGTAGATCATTTTCCTTGATGGGAGGACCTGCAGTCAGATTGGGAGGCACTCCGGGTGTCAGCTTGGTACCTACTGTATATGACCACTCAAAGGAAGTAAAACAATTTCTGTATCTGTTAGCAACATATACAGTACACCCTTGTTCAGTGTGCTGTCGAGCTGTCTTCCCTATGCTGGGGAATAGCTTAGCTCCATTTAAATGAATAGAACTAAAAGGTTCTCCAGCAGAAGGAAGGAGGCTTCATATCATATTGAACTTTAATATCTTGTTCTTTCATCCCATCAATTTGCTGTATAATTTTTGGAAATACCGTATAGCTTTTTGTGTCTGTATTTTAATCATTTGTGCAGAAAACAACACCACACGTGAAATATGTTTTTTTTTTTTTCAGAAGTTGTTACACAAAATGTTCTATTATATGAGAAATCAAGTGTTTTAATGAATTTCCTGGTTTCCTGTAAATCGATTTTTTTCAAATGAATTAAACATTACAAATCACTTTCCTGAATACAACAAGTCTGCAGAGGAAGTGGCTTTGTAAATATTCTGCAGGAGGAACACTTTTTGTCTTCGCGTTCTGCGTGTTTCTGTGGAGGTGTGAGTGATGTCATTTATATTCCACTGCACTCGAATGATATTTCTTGGTACTTTCTCAGTTCAAAAGCAAATCTATGTGTCTTTTATTTGTACTAACTGATGCCAAGCCATAAGGCACGTTCACTTGAATGGAATTTAAGGGAGGTTAAAACTGACCCAACTCGAAGTCGAGTTACCAACGTTTAAACAAGGAAAGTAGAATTAATTGTGAGTGAGTTGGTACAGCCGGGGGATCTGGGTATATCACATTGTCCTGCTGCTATCATGCTGCAACTCCAATAATCACAGTCTATTAAATAGGGGCCACAGAGAGCTCATCCCTCTATGCAGGGGTGGCCAACTCCTGTCCTCAAGGGTCACCTACAGGTCAGGTTTTAAGGATATCCCTGCTTCAGCACAGGTTGCATAGTCAATGATTGAGCCACCTGTGCTGAAGCAGGGATATCCTGAAAACCTGACCTGTTGGTGGCCCTTGAGGACTGGAGTTGGCCACTCCTCTACACAGAGATGAATGGGCGACCAACTTTAACTTCACTGTCTCCCTTTTTTCTCCTTCCTCTGTCCACTAAACTCTGTTATAACCTTGGAAAGGTCAAAAGGTCTCCAAATCTGACAGTCCGGCTCCATGTGAGACCGTGGGGAATACCTGCAAGAATTATGTTCAGCTAACCCTATAATTTTACCGTCTTGGTTTAATGAAAAAAATGAAGATACATTTTTTTTCATGTAAACTATTGATACAAAAGCACCTTAACATGCATTTTCGTATATTCAAGAATTATTCTAATCAGTAACATAATGTTTTTGTATTTATTTGCATATACAGAGACATTGCAAGTAGTGATACATTTCCTCAAAAAAACATGAATTAAGCAGAAATAGTTGTGTTGGTCCAGGTGCGATAGTGCAGAGTAACTGAGTACTTCAGTATTAGGTGGTACCTTTTTAATTTGGACTAACTATTGATATTATAAGACAAGCTTTCGAGAGTTTTCTGTCTTCCTCAGGTCTGCGATACTGATTTACACAGATTCCATGAGCTTAACACAGATGTAAACCAAGAAAATCAAGATAGCGATGATGCAGAGAAGGAACACACAGCAATAAGTGGATGTAAGGGACAGTGAGACACAGGACCATCCATCCATCAGCAGTGTGCAGGGGGTGGGGATGCAGGGAAGGAGAGGGGGTAAGGGACAGTGATACACAGGACCATCCATCCATCAGCAGTGTGCAGGGGGTGGGGATGCAGGGAAGGAGAGGGGGTAAGGGACAGTGAGACACAGGACCATCCATCCATCAGCAGTGTGCAGGGGGTGGGGATGCAGGGAAGGAGAGGGGGTAAGGGACAGTGAGACACAGGACCATCCATCCATCAGCAGTGTGCAGGGGGTGGGGATGCAGGGAAGGAGAGGGGGTAAGGGACAGTGAGACTCAGGACCATCCACCCATCAGCAGTGTGCAGGGGGTGGGGATGCAGGGAAGGAGAGGGGGTAAGGGACATTGAGACACAGGACCATCCATCCATCAGCAGTGTGCAGGGGGTGGGGATGCAGGGAAGGAGAGGGGGTAAGGGACAGTGAGACACAGGACCATCCATCCATCAGCAGTGTGCAGGGGGTGGGGATGCAGGGAAGGAGAGGGGGTAAGGGACAGTGAGACTCAGGACCAGCCACCCATCAGCAGTGTGCAGGGGGTGGGGATGCAGGGAAGGAGAGGGGGTAAGGGACAGTGAGACACAGGACCATCCCTCAGCAGTGTGCTGGGGGTGGGGATGCAGGGAAGGAGAGGGGGTAAGGGACAGTGAGACACAGGACCATGCACCCATCAGCAGTGTGCAGGGGGTGGGGATGCAGGGAAGGAGAGGGGGTAAGGGACAGTGGGACTCTGGACCATCCACCCATCAGCACTGTGCAGGGGGTGGGGATGCAGGGAATGAGAGGGGGTTCATTGTCAAATTCACAGAGAGGCAGGAAGAAACATTACAAAAAACTATGATAGTGGGTTAAAACTTCTATATCAGCATTAAGTCCTCTTGTTTTAGAGTCAGAGTATTATCATTTTGAGTTCAAATGTTTTCCGTTCTTGGGTAATTATAAACATTCCATTGAGGATTTGGATGTTTAAGTTATTTATGGAATGATCTGGCTGTGAGAAGTGGCGTCCCACTGGAGTGCAGTATCAAAAAAACCAGTATGTAGAGTAGTTAGTAACTCATCCACCCACAGCTTCTCAGTCCTAACATCTGCCTTCTCACACAGACAGAAACAAGTACAATCGGTGTAGCTGGTCTTCAATAGATACACAACACACAGAAACCATGTATGGTACGGCCGTATGGAAGGGCTGCTTTAAATGTGACGGGTTCAATGCATTCACAGCAAGGTGAGTGGTTCATCAGTGTGAAAGTGTATGCACACGGAGCCTGTTATGCAAAGGAAAAGGGTCTGTGAGCCCCGGTCTATAATTCCTGTGCTCAAGTCATTTGTATTTCTCTTTGAGGAGCCATCCACAAATGCTCTCTTACAGCAAATGCTGTTATAATGAATCCTCTAATACAGTATATTGTAGCAGAGGTTCTCAACTCCAGTCCTCAACACCCCCCCAGCAGGTCAGGTTTTGAGGATATCCCAGCTTCAGCAAAGGTGGCTCACTTACTTCACTTCCACTTTATGGTGATTAAACCTTTTTAACAAGACATGATTTTTTTACAATTATTCTTATTTTTTTTCCTATGCCAGACAAATACGGCAACGGTCTCCTTTCACATAAATGTCACTAGGATTTCTAATGGGGATTGGAAACAAACAATGTTTTCCCAAACAATTCAATATTTACATATATTGACAGGACGAGTGCTTTGAATGCATAGACGCATCGATTCGAAGTGAGCCCACCTCCTTTGCTACCCATAACTAAAGAACGTGGGAAAAAACCCATTAGGACACAAGGAAATCCTAGAGACCAAGAAAGAACCAAACCAGAATTATTAGCGTCTGCAGTCCAAGACATATGTATTAGAAAAGGGGGAAGCCAAGTAGATGTTATTAATGTCTGTGTTTCCATTGGCGCCCAAGGCTGGTGAGACGTCTACGCTCTCTGTCATTGCAGGTCTGCAGTGTTAGTGGCTCTGTTCCTTGGTTTAGATACCCATCTTTAGTGCCATCTACTCAACCACATAAATACAATTGGTTGAGGGGGTGGCACAGACGCCTCTAGCATGTGCAAACAAAAAAGTGAAGAGAAAGGTTGCAGCGCACCAATTGTGTAGTGAAATCACTGTCACATAAGTGAATAGCGTGAAAGTTAATGAACAAATACAATATAAACACAAGTGTGGTAATACATACATGTGATTATATAGCAAAAGCTCCTGTAATTTGAGCTATTGAACAAAAGTGAAATGTGAACAATACAGTAATAGTGGTTTCAATAGAGATGGAGGCCTCAGGTGATGCAAAAAGTATATACCGAAACAAAACCTTGTCCCGTTAGGATTATATGAGAGGGTCTGCTGCTATCCATGCAGATGGCTCAGCATATTGGTGGCTTCAGAAAACAGAAATAGGACAAGTGCACGACTATCATGGTGCAGGAAGTAAAAGGGAGTATCACATGTACAAAAATGCAGATGATTTAAGCTTTTCATGTATCACATTGACATGAGTTACCGCGGCAGCTGATCCCAACGGGCGGCGTACGTGTGTCTCACTACAAGGCAGCGGCTGCACACCGGCAGTAGAGCAGTAGAGCATCAAATCGCAACTTTTTGGGTGGTTGAGCGTGACCGTTGCTCACGCAGTCGATGTTGCAATCAGCAAGTGATTGGCAACCGGTGACATCACTGAAGCGAACGGAACGGCACTTGCAAAAGTACTCTCTTCGAAGGGGGCTGCCGTGGTAAGGGATTCAGGAACAGTCCACAAGATACTAAATCGTTCCAATGCGTTTCGTAGTAGGATACTACATCGGAATAAATCAGTAATTAAAATGCTGGCATTTGAACCCCTTAAACCTTGATTCCCATCACATCACGATGTGTTTGGGGGTTCCTGAGTATCAAAATGCATCTCTTGCAAGAAAACAATATCTGCTTTCAAGTTCCTGAATTCTTTTAGGGCTAGTCTACGTTTACCATTACTGTGAAGACCTTTAAAATTCAGGGATACTAACTTCAATGGAATTTGACTAGTCTTTTCCAGTATCGTGTCTCATGTGAAAGTTGTGAAGTTAAGACTTTAATGGTTGTAGGAAACAAATGGGGATAAACGAAGGGAAGAGATTTCCCCCCCCTCCGCGGACATGGGGGGAAAAAAATAATAATAAAACTATAAAGTAAGATGAGTGTAACCAGCCACTCATCCCAGATTTCCGGCCAGACCCTACGTGGCCTGGCCTGACGGGCATATGTCCCTACTGTAGGCGACCTGACGTCAGGCATGCAGGGCTCCCAGAACCTGCACACCCTGCCTCTATCTGCTCACCCTCCCCTGATCACACCTTCACTGCGGCCCGCTTAGACTATAAAGGGGCCTATAAGACATATTAATCCCTGACAACCGTGGGACAGATAAACATATAAAAAAAAAATTAATGTTAACGTGCGCTTATAGGGATAGATTCCCAGGTAGGAATACAAATATAAAAAAAACGGTTTCCTATTTTATCTCTAAGTGTTCAATGTCTATTAACCTTACATTTTTTTATTGCTCTTGGCTTCTCCATGAGGTCTGGTGTCCCCTGTGTCTAAAAACAGAAGGCCTCCAGCCTTTCCAAGTCTTTGGGCCACAGCCCCCTCAGCCATCGCCAGGATGTTCGATCCGTGTGTTCACCGGTTTCATCCACAGAACAGTTGTAGTAGACCGGCACCCAGGGGGGCTGGCGGTAGACTCCAAACCTTATATAAATCAGACCCTATAATAGATTGGAAAAAATATAGAGGGAGACAGGGAGAAAAGCGGAGAGAAAAGAGAAAACAAATATAGCTACACATCCAGGGTATCTTTCCCTGGGTTGCCGCTAGCTGCCTGATCGCCAGTCAAGGAGATGGCTGCGAACCCGTCGAGAGTCCCACAACATCACAGTCAGTGTTAAACCTTTTATCTTCGGGCAACCGCACCCTCAGCTGATCGATCGTCATCCGTGTTGTCTTCTCGAGGTCTTTGGTGCTGGCCTGATCTATGTCTGGTGGTCAGACCCAGCGCTGACAGAAAAGATGCTCATTCCTCAGGGTAGCGGATCGAGATCTGTCTGCCTTCATGGTTTACCTGCAGGCGGAACAGAAGGGCCCACCGGTAGTGAATACCCGTTTCCTGGAGTACCGCCGTTACAGGCCGCGGCCCTCTCCTCCTCTCAATTGTCACCCTGGATAGGTCCTGGAAAATCTGGATGGAGTTGTTTTCAAATTCAATGGAACCTCTGTTTCTGCAGCCTTTCATAATCCTTTCCGTGGTTGCATATTGGTGGAGTCTCAGAACCACATCTCTGCTTTTTTTAGGGTCATCAAATCTCGGACCTAAGGCTTTATGGGCTCTATCCATCAAAAGATCGCCATCTTATAGCTGGGGGTCAATTGACGTAAACAGTCTCAAGATATGGCTGGAGGGCAGACACCGACTCAGGGACATGATGGATTCGTATATTCTGCCTCCACTCCCTGTTCTGCAGGTCGTCTTTGCCGTCCCTCTTAGCTCTTATCTGGTCATTCAGACACAGGACCTCATCGTCAGAATTTACCTGATTTTGTAGAGAAATGTCAATTTTATTTTCACGTTCCGTAGTTCTTTTAGCCAGTAAGGAAACTTCTGTTTTAAATTCCCTTACAGCTCTATCCAGAGCTGACTGAAAGCCCGCTTGCGTTTCTCTGAGTATGTTCTGGAGGTCCTGCTTTGTGATTACTGTGTCACCCTCAGCCATATCCAGCTCACTGTTGGAAGCAGATCTCCCCCTGCCCCCTCCTCAGCTGTGGACCTCTCTGCAGAGTTTCTAAGGGTTGTATTTCTATCAGGGATATCCCCCTCAGGTCCCGCAGCTTGCCTCTCATTTATTTACCTTTATGAGCGCGCGCTCAGCTCGGGGGGATGTCCCGCGAGACCGACCAGTGTGGCAATCAGGGGTTATAATTTAATATGCTGGAGCTTCCTTAGCTTGCGTGCATCCATGTGACATCACACCCGCACCCCCAGTTTGTATACCTTTATACTGCATTACTGTAGGATCTTGATTATGATATATTTTAAAATGCCACGATACACTATTTTTGTCTTCCCAATTCTTATATTCCCTAGCATGCTCAAGAATCCTCCTCCTCAAAGGTCCCTTGGTGCGCCCAATATAATGGAGGCCACAGGGGCACTCGAGGAGATATACAACATGGGTAGTGGGGCAAGAGATACAATCCTCAATCATAAAATGTTCTTTCGTCACTCAAGATGTAAATGTTTTCTTTTCATGTTGAAGCATTTTACATGCTAAGCAAATACCACAACCGAAATTACCAGGAGGTTTGGTTGGTAGCCAGGTTATTCCTGATTTAATATTTTGATTGGGATCTCTATTGCTGGGGGCCAAGGTATTTCTGAAATTTTTTGATTTTCTGAAAATTATTCTCCGAGGAACATTCAGACACAGAATGAGATCATTGGCTCAAGTAGTCCAATGTTTTCTCACAATCACTTATATTTTATAATTTAGAAAATTGTAATTAGTAACATGGTACATTCACTGAGTCATTAAATTCCTTTTTAAGATGGTCACATGCTTTAGGTTTGTCCTTATTCATCAACAGTGATCTTCTATATATCGTTCTCACTTTAATTAATGCTTCATTTAAGATGTGAGTATGATATCCTCTTTGTAGAAATTTGTTATACAAGCTCTGAGATTGTATTTCAAAGTCCGATGCAAGATTGCAATTCCTCATAAGTCACATAAATTGACCTAGAGAGATATTATGTATCCAAGTTTTTTTTTTTATGGTTCTTGTAACCACTGGAATACCTATTTGTCTCCAGCTGGAGATCTAAGAAGTCAATTTTAGAGGTGTCACTGCGATAAGTGAAGGTTAAGTTCTCATTATTGTTATTCAAATATATTTGGAATTCTTTCAACGAATCATTATCACCATCCGATATATACAAGATATCGTCTACGAAGCAATGCCAAATAATGATTTTATCACTAAAGGGATCATGCCAAATACATAGCTTTTCCCAAGCACATATATATACATATATATATTGAAATAGCTTGGGGCAAAGCATGTCCCCATTGCTGTGTAAATTTGGAGGTAGAACTGTGAGATGAATAGAAAATAGTTATATGAGAAGTAATTCAATACAACCCAAGATAAAATCACAATTGGATAGGTGTAAAGAAAGGTCATCACTCAAAAAGCTCCTGACTGATTCAATTCCCTCGTCATGTGGAATATTCGTATGAAGGTCTTGTACGTCTCAGGTGACCCACCTATAGCTATCTTTCCACTGAAAATCTTCAAAAAGGTTCAGTACTGTTGTAGAATCCTTCAAATAAGATGGAAGGGTACCGACCTATTTCTGCAAAAAGTAATGGACATGCTGGGTGGGTGGCACAGATTGCTATAGCATGTGTTGCTTTGCAGTGGGTTGTAGGTCCCTATGGAAGCAAAAGGATAAAAGGAATCTTACTACAGTCAATTCACTTTCAGTATGATAAATACACACCTGCTTAAGGAAGCATATGAGTAGCTCCATGGCTGATAATTAACACCTCACACATTAACCTTGGCCCCTTGCAGACGCACTTACCAGAACGCCCTCCTACTGTCTCTGTACGTTCTTCCTACCAACCAATTAGATTGTAAGCTCTTGGGAGCAGGGATTCCTTTTCCTAAATGTTACTTTTAAGTCTGAAGCACTTCTTCCCTTTGTGTTATTTATATCTTATTATTTATATGATTGTAACTATTACTGTTGTGAAGCGCTATGTACATTAATGGTGCTATATAAATAAAGACATTCATTCATTCATAAAATATCTGCCCCAACAGGAAGGTTGAATCAGCTTAAGAATATCATGTTAATCAGGGCAGGTCGTTAGCTGACATAATTTTTCATTATTATGATAATTATTTGACCTTATTGAGTAGGCCTTACCCCCTAAGCCTATGGTCTCCGCTGAAAGCAAATAGGCTTCTAAAAGGAAGGCCCCATAGATGCAAAACGTCTGTAGCTCTATCGTCCAAATATTACACATTGCATCAACACAAAAGCAGACATTGAAACTGTCTGACTGACATTTGTCGAGCGTGCACCTGAGGCAAGCATTTGTCTCTGTTATGTGAAGTGCCATGCAGATATAAAGACACTGAATCTGTTTCAATGAGAAAGCGCTACCCTGAACATCTAAAGGTTCTTGCTTTAAATTGCTGGTTACAGCCGGGTAATTACTTGCCTGGATTAGTGGCGACACTAAACTGGCAAGTAGAGGCAATGGTCGGTGTGCAATAAAAAGGTTGTATTCCTGTGTACACAAAGAGGGAACATTTTTTTTAAATAGAAAAAAGCATTGGAAATGTAAGAGCTTAAATGAAGAAGTAGTGTTCCTGTTTACTGCCCTGCAGCATCATAACCACTGGCCAAGTGGGGTACAATGCTAGCCCAGAGAAATAACAAATATAGGGCACAAATTGCATCTGTATTGCAAACTTACATTTACAAATTGCAAGGACCACAGAATTTATTTATTTATTTATGACACCTTGCAGTTATTTATTTAAATGTGAGCTACTTACAATTACATGAGTCACAAGTAAGTTATGGTGACTAAGAAAAAAGTGACGAAAACCCTTCACTGTGCAGCAATGATAATGAACACTTATGAGCACGTTGACGTCTGACACACGTCCATGTCTGGCACACGTCCACAAACTGTTTTACCCCATTACCGCTCAGCATGCCGTGCTTCCACTGCAGCAAAGGATTCTGGGCAACAAGATGCAAATGAGCACCCAGCGTGTCACTTTGTGGCTCTTAGTTTGGCATGGATTCCTACGGGGCTCTGCCTGCTGTGTTACACAAGTGGGGGTTTTTTTTTTTTAGCACAGCTTTGGTTAAAGAAGAACATGGCCAGTGAACCTAGTCACGGACAGCGGGTCTGACCATTTGGGTCTCATCAGTGTGAGAATGGTTACTGGATTGCATTGTGAGAATAGTTACTGGATTGCATTGTGAGAATGGTCGTGGCTACAGGCCAAGTACACAGGTAAGTTATGGAGAGTAAAAAAAAAAAGGTGCCGAAGACCCTGAACCTTACAGTGTGCAGCAACGATACAGAACGCTTATGAGCACATTCACGTCACAACCAGCCTCACAATGCCAGATCAGTAACCATCCCCACCAGTGGCCCTTAGGCACTTACCTGGTGCCGCGCTCCTTCATGCCGCGCTCCTCAAATTACGCTGCGGCGTTACATAGCGGTGTGTGACGATGCAGCATCATTTGACGCTGAAGAAGGAGGAGGGCGGCACGAAGGAGAAAGTAAGAACTGTACAGAGGCCCCACACTCTCCCCCGGCCATCAGTGGGGAAGAGAACGGGGCCTCTGTATATGGGGGAGAAAAAAGGGAAATTTTCCGCCCCACAATTTTGCCGCCCTAGGCCCGGGCCTAATGGGAAGTCAGCCACTGATCACCACACTGATGAGACCCAAAGGGTCAGACAGCTGTCTGCGAGTCGGGGCTCTGACCATGTTCTTCTTCAACCCAGCGGTTACTTCAAAAGCTGTGTAAGACAACAGGCATTAGCATGTAGGAATCTGTGTTCAAGTGGATAAGATGCAAAAAGTGATACACTGGGTGCTCGTTTGCATCTCATTACCCAGAATCCTTTGCTGCAATGGAAGCATGGGAGGCTGCGCGATTGTCAGGTTTGTGGACCTGTCAGACATGTAAACATACTTATAAGTGTTCTTTATCATTGCTGTACGGCGGAGCGCTTTTATACCCATCCCTATATATTTAGAACTTTTTGTCTGCCCAACGTGTTTCTGCTTAGAACCGATTCAAGAGTGAATGGATTGAAACTGACATGTGAAGATAATGGTGCAGTATGCAATTTAAGAGTTATTAACCATTTGAGTATACTGAAGCATTCTAGATGAAAAGGTTATGCACTGAAGCGTCAGAATGGTTTAGGAAAAACACTAGGTGAATACTTGGGTCAACCTCCCATAAGGTGAGATTAAAATGAATACAGACAAGGAACTCAGAAATGGGTTGGGAAGAAAAGACTGAGATCAAAAAGAGACAAAGATCTGACAATAGTAGTACCTGTATACCTTATTTTCAACCCTGTACAACTTTACCCTGTACTTCAATAGACCTTCAAAAGTAAAATTACTGAATTAGAACCAAACCTGCAGACTGTTATTAAAAACCTCTTGTATGTGGGAGTGCAGAAGCAGGGCTCAGACACCCAGGCATGACTCCAGAATTCTCCCCAGGCTCTTTCACCTGCTGCCATCTTCACCCAAGACCCCGAAGGATACACAGACCAACAACCGGTTGAAAAACGTCAACAGGTTTATCAACATTCAGCATATAAACATATTACTCCTTGCCAGCTAAACCATTAAAAAACAACATTTTACCAATGCCAGCCAAAGGCCAAGTGGGCATGAACACTTCTGCAACTTAATTTAAGGTTAGCATCCAACCCAAGCCATTTACATTGCAGAGCCTCACTATATCATCCTGATGTCACATATTAAATATGTCCAAACCTATATTGAACAAATGCATTCCATTGCTCCTCAATAAATCACCACTCTCTGCTTGATAACAACACCTCCAACATGCCTAACAAAAGAAGAAATCCTCCTACATCTTTTCCTGTGCTGACAAATTCTGTGCACCCTTCCAAATACTCCTTGGAATGATTTCTGACCAACCCTTCATCCAAAGCCAAACAATGGCCCAAATCATTCTTGATGGTATTTATCAGGTCATTGACCCATGCACGAATCACAACAACCATTGTAGAGGCATAACCTGAACAGGGAAAATATTAACCAAGATTAAGAAAATATGCCTGACCAATTCTTTAAATAACCAAATGCAGACGGACATAAAATAAAAAATGCTTGTATTCCCAATGACGCAATTGAACCCCTCATTCTCCCCAAAACCCAACCTCATTCCCTCTGTAGCTACTCCTATTCTAAAAGAATGTATGCCCAAATCCCTGGAGCATATACCCAGATTCTCAAAAATAAACATTTAATGACTACAGAACTGATACCTCATCATTTATTGACCATTCCAGTGTACCAAAAAGAGCCCCTCTACAGATTCTGACCATCATAAAAATCCTGTTCTAGACCCAGTATCTATGAATCTACAGTATGAAAACTCAACTCACTAAACCTTTAGTGCTCCAAAAAAAGGCCAAAGCTGACACACAGCCCCTGCAGGCTCAGGACCAAACTCACCATTTATATTTGTATCAAAAGGAGCGTTCTGGGGTTGTGACCTAAGCAAAGCAAAAGCTGCCTGAACAACTCTCAAACTGAAAAACATATATCAGCTAAACTCCTTAGCAAGAATAACGATGACGAGACAGACCCATTAGGTATATTGTGCACTCCCAGTGGGTAAAAAATGGTATGAAACTTCCATTTTATTGTTATATTTAAAAGAAACCGAAAGGAAAAAGTCTCTAGAATGTATCCTCCAAGTTATAGGAGTTTGCTTTAATTAATAGAATAACACTCCTCAAATACAAATCTCATTAAAATAATAAACAGTGGTAAAAGCCTAACATGCTATAAATTCCATGTAATTCGTAGGAGCAGTCTCTAATAATATAACTATTATTACTAAAGGGCACCTTGCCTCTTGTATATGAAACCCCCCTATGCTCTGATTAATAGGGTCTAGTTCGGTGTTTACTATAAAGACGAATAATAAGGAATCTTACTAACCGTTCAAATCTTTTTAACATTGACATAAAAGTAAAGTGACAACTTGCCAAATTAAGTTGATGCCACAAAGGGAGAAACTCATTAGAAACCGTCTAAGCAAATGTTTCGTCCTCGTCAACCTGTTTCCCTGCTCTGGGGCTGCCAGCTCCTCTGTATAGTCACAACAATGTTGCCATTCCCTGTAGTTTCCATTAGCTTCTCCCAGTTGCCTTGGCAACCTTTCACTGCTCAAAACCTGAGATGGGGTGCCCATACTCCCCTGCCATGTTTCAGTATTTGGTATACTCCTCTATCTATATCCTTTTGTACAGACTAGCATACTTCCTTTTGGATCCAGCAGTCTGTGAGTACACACATCTTACTGCCTCTCCCATACAAGGCATTATTTATTTACCTCTCCCCCACATATGCCACTCACCCACAGTTCCCCTCATCTGTTGTTATTGTTTGTTTTGCAATACAAGAACAAAACAAAGAAGGACTCAGTGTGCACTTAAAGGGAGTGAGTTAACCTGCCTGACCCTACCCCTTTGCTACATGGGGCTAGAGGGCCGGAACACATAAAATATACCAAACCTGCTCATTTCCTTTCTACAGCTGCATTAGATGCACCTACCTTCCTTAACTAACATAAAAATATCAACAAAAACCTTTACCAGCCATCATCAAAACACTATCATCACACTGGTGCTCCAGAAGCATCCACCCCTCCCACATCAGACAGTAGGCATTTGGTGTCTCTAACCAAATCTGCAATCCTTCTGAAAGCAGACTACACAAGGTATCCGGGTGATTCTTACTGGAGCTCGCTGCTTTTGGCATCAGCCACTGGAACTGAGACAAAGCAGCTATCAAATTCTGTGTACCTGGAAAATGCCGCACTTTCAACTAAAGATTAAATTCCAAACAACTGAGCATCAATTGCCTAAGCAATTTAACCACTGGCAGAGAGTTATCTGACAATTTGTTAATGGCATGAACCACGCTTACATTATTATCCAAGCATAAAATCACTTTTCCGTCCCTTAACGTAACGTCTCAAAGATAAATCGCCAACAAAATCGGAAAGAACTTCAAAAAGGTGAGATTTCTGACCAGACCTGACTCCACCCGCAACCCTGGACAAGACGGTACACCATTTCCCAGCCAGATCTCACTGTGTCAGTGTACAGAGCCGAATCCCGGTTAGAAATCTGTTCATTGCTGCTGGCATGACCTACCATTGTACCCTGAATAAAAGAAACACCGCTCATTAAGATTCTCCTTCAAATTCCTAGCCAAATAAAATGTTATGGACATTTGACTCCCTTTGTTGTCAGTGACAAAAGCCTCAAAATAACTCTCCCCTTCAGCACAACACGGCATGCGAATACCAAATGAGCCAGCAAAGATTGCAACGGTGTAATAGAAACTTACTGGACCTTATCCAACAACGTCTTGTGGAAGTATTGAAACCATTTCCACGGTATGAATTTCAATACCTAAGACAGACAAAACCATTGCTGGACCTTCCGTTTTCCCTTCGTAAGGGGCACAGCAAAAATTTGCTGCTGACGCCCAAAACATTTTTAGTAGCTGAAAGCACAAAATAAGAACCCACTGGGCCAACAAATATATCACCCAAATAATGAAACAGAATCAGTACCCACTTACCAACTTACAACCTATTCCAAAAAAGTACTAAAAACTCAGATATAACAATAAAATATGGAACACCCTATAGTTAAACACATATCCACAAAATCTTCTCTTTGAAACAAATACCCAACATGTGAAAACAAGCTAGATGCACCGGCAAGAGACGAAATGCTGACTCCATGTCAGTCTTTACCAACAATGGTCCCGTACCGGCTTCTCGTACACGATCAAAAGAAGTTTTGGTTACCTTGCAACCCTTCTTGTCAATCCCATCATTAACCGATCTATCAACTGGAAACCAAACATGATGGATTAGTGTAAACTTCCCAACCTGTTTCTTAGGAACCAAACCCAGAGGCAAAACCCTGACATTATTAAAAGCTGGCTCATCAAAAGGACCCACCCTCCTGCCTGAACTCCCCTCCAAAAGCAGTTTTTCCTCCAGTACCTCTTCTTGCTACCAAACCGACTTCCAATTACTGGTCAAACAAGGCTGATGTCTTTCTTCGAAAGGGATCAAAAAAAACGAATGAAAACCCTTCCCTAATGAGAGCAGCATTCTTCATATTGGGATATTGTCGTAGCCACGATTCCATCTGATGGATGCTTACCAGCGTCATCACCCTTCCCCACACGTTACTTTCCCCCTGTTTAGGATCCCAGCAGCTTTCACTTCTTAAAACATCTACGGTAAGTGTTGAATGGGCTCTGCCATGGGTGGAGCATGAGCCGGAGCATAAGCCGTACTACTGTCAATTTCTCTTTTTTAAGAGCCAACAAATGCCTTTCTTTCCCCCGTCCAACACTTGCTGTTCAGAAGTGCCGGGAACCACTTGAAAAGTCGACTGCCTCCACGGCATTATCAAAGAAAGCCACAGATTAATATCTTTCCAATTCAGGCCGCATTGCCATTTTCTCACAAAACTATTGGTCATTTCTCCACCATGCACCATCTCAAATGTTATAAGCACTCCAAATCATATCCAAATATTAAAAATGCACTGGGCACTTAGAAGTCATCTTCTCGCCAATAACCCTAGCTAGAATTGCAAAACTTTATCTCACCAGTTCCCAAACATTCCTGACAACTGCTTTTCTGATCCAAAATACCTGATTTGGCCTCAGCCTTCCTGTCAAATCTCTCTTTCTTTAATCTTATCCAGCAGCAGAAGTTTAAGGATGTCTAGGAATTCACCTTCTGACAACTGCAGCCCTTGCAGATTCGCACCACACACATAGATTTCCTTATGTATCGCTTCAGAAACCGCTCCAGGGGAAAACAGATTCTCAACTGCAGGTACACTGTACCTCTCCCACTGTATCAACCGCAGTCGGCTTATTCTCAACTGCAGGAGCCCGCTTAGCTGCATTACCAGCAGTACTCACAGGAACGATAGACCCATCGTCCAGCCTGTATAACACTTCTTTCATTGCACCTACTAAATCACACAAGCTATGCTATGAACACCCACTTACAATCTAATGCTGAGCAAAATTAACCCCCCACCACCATATACAGCACCTACACTATCCACGTCATTATAATCCCCCCAAACCCTGGACATATTGTACTCACAACCTGCAACCGCAACCACTGGACTGAGGCCCGGCATCCTGCATGATGCTTCCTAAAACCTGCCGGGCTGTGTGGCATTCCAATATACATACTCCAGCAGGTTGTCCCAGCATCTTAAAGCAACTTTCTGGGTGTCAATTCATTGCTAGCACGTGCTAACGTCCAGGCCACACAGTCCCTTCCTTCTTTGTCAATCACATAGTCCCTGTGCAAGGTCTTGGCACGTGTTTCCTACCTACCTTCTGCCGCGCTCGCTGGCCTGAAGTTCCCTCTTCCATCAATGTAACCCCTAAAATGGCTGCATTGTAGTCATTCCTACAGTCATGCACCCCTTTCACAAAAGTTGCAAGAATCCTACTAGGCCAGGTTACAGGGATATCCCTACTTCAGCACTGGTGGCTCAATCCTGACTCGGCCATCCTGACTGAGCCACCTGTGCAGAAGCAGGGGTATCCTTAAAACCTGACCGGTTGGTGCCCCTTTTGGCCTGGAGCTTTAGATAAAGGCAGTGCCTCCTACCCAATAAACTCTAGAATCTCCACGTGTCAAGGCGTCCTTCCTTGCAGTATCCAGTTAGTAGCAATAGTAGGGGTACTCTGATAGGCTGAGCTTCCAACACGTTTATTTTAATAAGAACAATTCTTCAGATATAGGAGTCATTCATATTTTTCTTTCAGTTTGGGCTGTAGGGTTTTGCAAGGCACTCCCAGGCCGGTATTTTATGCCATCCCTGGAACACCTAACCAGCTAAATCAAGTCAGTGCAGGCTCTGTTTTTCTCTTTTCTCAAAAGGTTTGTTTTGAAGCAGCAATGTCCCGCGAACGCCCAGAAGTACGCGTGTTTCTCTTGTAACGTTGATATGTTGCTCCGTAAGCATATTCAGCTCTTTTTGTTACAAAGGTTTTTGGCGTGTTAAAGAGCATGATTTTCTTAATCGCTAGCTTCTGGAATTACCATGGTAACCTTCAAACTGCACTGGTCTCTGGGAAGAGATCCTTTTTAACCTCCATATTACAAGGAGGTCATTACACGCTGCTCATATTACTCGACCTCTCTGCAGCATTTGACACCGTGGACCACCCTCTTCTTCTTCACATTTTCCATACTCTTGGTATTCGGAACAAAGCTCTATCCTGGATCTCCTCTTACCTCTCCCATCGTACCTTCAGTGTCTCTTCTGCTAACACCTCCTCCTCTATCAATCTCTCTGTGGGGGTACCCCGGGGCTCTGTCCTGGGACCTCTTCTCTTTTCTCTGTACACACTCTCTCTAGGTGACCTAATCACATCTCTTGGGTTTAAATATCACCTCTATGCTGATGACACACAAATTTACTTTTCAACCCCTGACCTTACACCTGCTGTACAGACCAAAGTTTCTGAATGTCTCTCTGTGATATCATCCTGGATGGCCATCCGCCGCCTTAAACCCAACATGTCAAAAACAGAGCTCCTCATATTTCATCTCAAACCTGGCCCCACTACCTCCTTCCACATTACTGTTGGAAGTTCTGTCATACACGCAGTAGCCCAAGCACGCTGCCTAGGGGTCACACTTGACTCCTCTCTCACATTCTCCTTTCACATTCAAAACGTATCTAAAACCTGTCGCTTTTTCCTTCGTAATATTACAAAGATACGCCCTTTCCTCTGTTGATCGACTGCTAAAACTCTCACCCAGGCCCTCATTCTCTCCTGTCTTGATTACTGCAACCTCCTGCTGTCCGGCCTTCCTGCCTCTCACCTGTCTCCCCTACAATCTATCCTAAACACTGCTGCCAGAATCACTCTACTCTTTCCTAGATCTGTCTCAGCATCTCCCCTCCTGAAATTGCTCTCCTTGCTTCCTATCAAATCCCGCATCTCACACTCAATTCTCCTCCTCACTTTTAAAGCTGTACACTCTTCTGCCCCTCCTTACATCTCAGCCCTAATTTCTCGTTATGCACCATCCTGACTCGTGCGTTCCGCTCAAGGATGTCTTCTCTCTACCCCCTTTGTATCTAAAGCACTCTCCCGCCTTAAACCTTTCTCACTGATTGTCCCACACCTCTGGAATGCCCTTCCCCTCAACACCCGACTAGCATCCTCTCTATCCACCTTTAAGACCCACCTTAAAACACACCTGCTTAACAAAGCATATGAGTAGCTCCGCAGCTAATACTATACACATGATACATAAAGCTTGGCCCCTTGCAGACGCACTTACCAGAATGCCCTCCTACTGTCTCTGTACGTCCTTCCTACCTACCAATTCGATTGTAAGCTCTTCGGAGCAGGGACTCCTCTTCCTAAATTTTTAAGTCTGAAGCACTTATTCCCATGATCTGTTATGTGTACTGTATTATTTGTTATTTATATGATTGTCACATGTATTACTGTATTGTGTATTGTGTAATATTACTGTATTACATGTATTGTGAAACGCTATGTACATTAATGGCGCTATATAAATAAATTTGGTACGTATGAAAAAAATAATAGCTAGCCTATCAAAGCAACAGTGCAAGTGTGATTGGGTTATGGATGGAGTTCCACTATTTGTAACCATCATTGTTTATTTACACACTTACAAATCCACTTTTACTTCTTAAAGAAAACAGGAGATTTCTTTTAGAAATCCGCGAAATCATGCGCTCCCGATTTCTCATGTCTTCTTCTCCTCTTAAAGCTTGATTCTCAAAATAAGTATGACGGCCCCTTCTCTGTTGGTTGGGCTCATTAGCCCTCTCCATCTCGCCCACTCTCTAGGTTGTCGAGATTGTTTTGACCTTGTTATTTGTCCTCTAAACCTTGCAAACGTGTGTTTTGACCTGATCCATCCTAAACCCATTTTACGTTCTGTACCCCTATACTTCCCTTATCCCCTTTTTCTTTTCTGTACCCCCTAACTCTTTAAATACAAAAACATCGCAATTTTATATATATATATATTAAAAAAATGGCGCAATCTTCAGTTTTTTCAGCAATCAGCTGCTTTCCTCTTTTTCGGTTTATTTTCTTCAGTGACATTAGGGTGTTCCCATCTGTTTGCTTAACGTGACGGCAGAAGCCATTTTACCTTCCTAGTTTGGCCAATTTAAAAAAAAAAAAACAGCGCCAGGGTTAAAAAGGTTTCTCAGCACAGAAGGGTGCCGCCGATGGGCCAATTTAGTAGAAAGCAACAGCCATTTCAATGTTTCCATTAACCATTCCAGTCTGAAAACATAGATTGGATAACCATCGCACAGTGATTAGTGAGTAAGTAAATCCATGTGATTGAAGAATGTGCTTCCAGGCTGCAGTTCAAGATAAAGAGTGGCTCCAGTTCAATATGTGGCAGAACCATGGACATCTTCAGCCTGTTTGTTGTTTTGCAACAACTATACATTTCCTAATCTAGTCTAAGGCTGAGGCCCCGCTCCCAGAGTCAGCACGCCCGCACTGCAGACAGGCGGGGAGCTGACATACACAGACCGCGATATGCAGTCTGTAGGGAGCCGGAGCGGGAGGTGGGCGGGAGTGGGAGGTTTGAGCGGGAGGGGGGCGTGGCTTGAGCGGAGGGACCCGCTACTCTCCCCCCCTCCCTCCACGGCTCGGGCTGCTGATTGAAGGTAAGTAAGCAACACACACACACACAGACAGAGGCAGGCACTCACGCACTCAGGCACACACATACACACACACAGACAGAGGCAGGCACTCACGCACTCAGGCACACACACACACACACAGACAGGCACGCACGCACTCAGAAACACACACAGACAGGCACTCACGCTGCTTTCACTCCACACTCCTCTCCGCTCCCCGAAGCCTCTCCTCCTCCCGAAGCCTCCCCTCCTCATTGGCTCACAGCCACACCACGTGACGCGTCAACGCTAGGGATCACCATTCGCTTGTATCCCATAGCGGCTGACGCGCCACAGCGTGTAGTGCGCTGTGCAGCCAGGGGGGACCAGGACCGGCTCCGCAGGATTCCCCTGCTGGTGGGGAACTCACGTGTGGCCGCCTGCGCCACCGAGCGCAGCGGGACCAAGGCCTAACCCTCCCTGCCCGGCTTCTAGGGAGATGACATCAGTGTGTTATGTATGGGTTATTACCCTGACCCAGGGCTGGATTCAGGCAGCTGGGCATTGAGGTAGCAAGGTTGGGGTCTAATGGGCACCAGGAACTTTTGTCATAAAATAGTCTTTTATTCAGGTCCCCAGGGAACCACGGGGCGCACACACCACACTTTACACAATGTTGTAATCTTTTTTTATTTCTCTATGGTTATCGATGCTGTATGTGCTTCCATGAATGTCCACTCTTAATATTCAGATGGAGTTATATCTCTCAGTTGCTTATCTGTTCTGAGACCCGGGCCCTCCTCTTTTTTCTATCTGTCTTTGGGACGCCTAGCAGGTTCTGTACAAGTGACCCCAATACCTTATGTCGGTGCTGGCACTGCCACTTCCCTGCAGCCAGAGAGGACTGTTAATTCAGATCCGCGGTTAGAGACGATCTGCCGGCATCCAGGTGTCCTCGATACTGAGGTCCTCTCTGGTATCCCGTTTGCATACGTCAATGCTTATATTGGACTTGCTTAATCTTCTTCTGGGATCCTGACTTAAAGGGTACTGTCCCTATCTAAAATATAATAAACAGGAGGGCCTGGTCTGTGCTATTACTTTATAAACATTACTTATCCACTGTCCCCGAGAATCCTCTCCTCTCGTCCTCCTGGAAGCTACCTCCTCGAACTTTCCACTCCCATTATATATGCTCTGTGATGTCATGATCCCATGAAAACACAGGGGGTGAAACCTTTTAGTGAACCAGTAGTAGTCAGGTCTCACTGAACTGGAGCCATTCTCAGTGATTTTTAGCACCAGTGTCTCAGACTTCAATGGAGTAATTTTTCATCAAAAATGCCATTTTTTTGGGGCCATAAACCCCAAATCTCACTGATTTCGGTCTTTGGAGGTTGACTTTTCTGGGTCAATATGAGTTTTTTTTTCTTACACGTTGTTGTATCAGAGTCTCTGATACAATAGGTCTATTGTTAACTCCTTGACTTGAGTATAGTATTTAACACCTTCATTGATGGCATTTTTTATTTATCACCAAAAGGGATAAGAAGCCTTTAATATATTCTGCATGAAATATGTCTGCATGATCATCACTCAAACATGTACATTCAATTCTTGTTACATATACACAATTGTGTAACTTTACAACATATGCTCACAATCGTACAAACGATCCTTGCATCTTATATGTTATCTCGAATGTCTTCATCAAACATAATACATATAGAAAAGGTGGAGAGTAAACCCCAAGTGTCCTGTGCTCTAACTGGTGAAAATTCTTATTTGTGTTGAAGGTATGCAGTCTCTATATGTAGAAATGTAGGCAATGCTGTTGCAGATAGAAGGAATAAATGGATAAAGTCCAGAAGGGGGGGGGGGGGAGGTATGGTTGCTATGAAGCCACGGTGGGGGGGCCGATTAGCAGAATATAGATAGAGGCAAGAGAAGAAGCCCTGATGGGAGCCTCTCTCATGAACTCACGGCAGTCTATATCTGCTGCCCTTACCCGACCTGGTCACCTCGCCGCTCGTCCCTCCTTGCTGTCCCCGCTTCACGAATATCCCATAGGGTGGATGTCGTCTGGCAGCCTCTTAGGGACAGGAGCCCACCGTCTGCGTACGTCCTCTTCGCCTCTCACCGCTCCACGGGTGCTCCGTGCGGTGTATGGCGTTCTCCCCCTGCAGCTCCAGGCAGGTCCCAGCAGGCCGTGCGCTCCGGCACTGCTGACGCTCAGGAACTGACGTCAGACGCTGGGAGGGATCGTAGAATCCCATGCAACAGGATTGCCAGCGTGCTCCAGCCGGATAGGTAGAAATAATAGTGTAGAAAGGTGGCGGTCACTGCAGAAACGGAGCTCAGTCAAAGAGTACTCTTTGATAAAGTCTCAGCTACGAGACGAAACGCGTCAGAGATGGTCTCTCTGTAATGTGCAGCACCGTGAAATAAAGCTGATTTTATTGTATCCTGACTGAGCTCCGTTTCTGCAGTGACCGCCACCTTTCTACACTATTAAACATAATACATAGTATGTAAGCCAAGTGGCACTTATTTGCATTGAGTTTTTGAGACCATAGTTCATCAGGGCCACATACCTACGAAGCTAAACACAGTCCAGCCTGGTAACACTTGGGGACCTACAACACAATGCAGAGATAGCCCGACCAACCATAGTAGACATAATGCGTATGTCATTACATTATATTAATAGCGCCTCAATAGTCATTCTTTCCTGCACCAACACATCAAAAGTCCCACTTCCCAAAATATTTTCTTTGTAAATATACCAAAGGTACTTTCCAGCAGAGAATAAATGTGTTAGGATATTGTTCCACGTAAACACAGGCACCAGTTCCTCCTTTCTGCTGGTGCTGTTATAAATAAGGAAATTCGATAGTCAGAATCACGCAGGAGGCCGTGAAATTCTGATGAGCTTTTTCCCCGGCTGACCCGACTGGTGATAATTATACTGTGGTATGTTTGGTTTGGAAGTGCATAATGTGGGCAAACCGTCTGAAATGGGACTAAGACTGTGACCGTGTCATTAATGCACACTACCTGAGTTTGGCAGTCTAGTACTATTATCACTTGCACGCAATGTCTCTCTCTCAACATGAGCATAACACGGGGGCATTGGCCGTTTCTGTTGGGCCGGAGGGAGTGACTACGTAGTAATATCGCTGACGATGGTCAGCCTGGTTACAATGCCGGTGTCAGCACCCGTGTGACCGTGGCAAGTCATCTTATCTCCCTGAGCCGAAGGCCTCCCCATTAGATTGAAAGTTATTTGGAGTAGGGACTAATTGTGCCTACAATAGTCTATGTGCAGCGCTGCGTACACTGTCAACACTATGTAGGAATGAAGAACTCTCATGTTAGAGAGTTTAGACCATGGGTGGCCAACTCCAGTCCTCAAGGGCCACCTACAGTTCAGGTTTTCAGGATATCCCTGCATCAGCACAGATGGCTCAATCAGTAGGTCAGCCAAAGACTGAGACTGAGCCACTGATTGAGCCACTGGTGCTGAAGCTGTGACGGATTGAGCCACTTGTGCTGATGCAGGGATATCCTGAAAACCTGACCTGTTGGTCTGTTGAGGACTGGATTGACCACCCCTGGTTTAGAGCAAAATCTAAAGTTTTTTTTTACTTCGCTTGCATTTGGGGGTTACCTTGGGATCTCTGTTTGTATCATATATGTGCCTAGTAGTTGACATTTTAAATTCCCAGTGTCATTTTATCAACGTTTCCCCCAAGACAACAACAATGGCCTACACAACAGCAGAACCAGCCACCTTTATGTGTTCCCACAAGCAAGGTGCGTTTCTCTTCAGCGCGCTAGTGTAATATAGCATTCAACGAAGGAAAAAGATGCTTCTGTTACTAAACAGTTTAAAGAAACTCACGGCCATCTATAATAGGCGCCAGAGAAAATGTTTGTGCATCAATTTTCTCCAAAGCAGCAACTCGTGAATGATTTCACAATGAAGCCTGTGATTAAGGTCGGAAGAGAATATACATGTACACATGTTTTTTTAATCTCTAGCTTCAGACTGGAAATATTCTAATTTTCTCTTCTCTTCGCATGGAAGACACACAACCCGCTGGCTGTTACACAGTAGGCTGTGAATCTGTCCTCCCCGCACCCTACGGAGGTTTATTCGTAATCTCATCATTCGCTTTTATGTGTATGGCGCCGGCATATTCACCAGCGCAGTATAATTCATATTTGCATTTTATACTGGTTAGTAACTAAAATATCCCACCTGCCTAACTGGCGACATGGAGGCGTCACTGAATAAGCAGTGTGGGGGTTAAGGGTGCAGCCCCTGCAGGGTTGGAGACGTGAGGAGGAAGATCTGGTTGCAGTTGCTGGGAGGAGACACTGGCTCCTGGACTCTGCCCACTTTAGAACCGTGGAGGACTAACCATAGCTCGAAAACAAGCCATATAAATGTGAAACCCTGCCTGCGAGGGGTGGGACCGCAGCACAGTTTATGACGTCTGTCTACTAAAGTCCAATCAGATGGCTGGCCTGTAATGTATGCCAAGGGCTATGACTTTCCAACATGTAGGCCTATTCTCCCTATTTATCAGATAGGTTCATTGCCTGCTCTACTTTATCCTAAATGTACGATAGATTAATGGGTCTCCCTCATTTTCCTCCCAAATCCCCCTGGTAGGAGTGTTGTCATGTTCCAGGCAGCGTTGTAAGGAAGGTAATGTTATAGGTGCAGGAAGCTCGTCAGGGAGGGGATTTTAAAACCACCACAAAAAAAGTTAGTTGTTCAGTGTACAACTGTGTAACCCCCCCTCCTAAAGGGTTACTAGCAGGTTATGTACTGTATGTTGCCCCACCCTGCGTTACCATAGGGATGCCTGACGTCACGGGAGAGTATTTAGGATAGGTGGAAGGTCCCAAAAAGGAGGTTCCTGGAGGATATGAGGAGAGGAACCTCAGGGAGAGGAGATGAGGATATGGCCATAAAACAGTAGGACAGACCAGGCACCCTTTTTTTTATTATGCTGTAGAGAGGGGGGGTGCACCTTTAAGTTAGGATCCCAGAAGAAGGCTAATGGAGTCCAGAAGGTCCCAAACATGGGAAACCGGCACGTCATAGAGGGCCTCAGAAAAGAGGGTTCCCAGGTGTTGACTGATCGACTGATCAACAAACCAAAGGTTCCGTAATTGGCCTATTATAATTATAGCATGTTCTTGTAGAGCACTGCTAGTTATACATAGCGCTTTACAGAGACATTTTGCAGGCACAGGTCCCTGCCCCGTGGAGCTTACAATCTATGTTTTTGGTGCCTGAGACATAGGGAGATAGTGACTTGCCCAAGGTCACAAGGAGCCGACACCGAGAACAGGCTCCTCTGCTTCAAACTCTCAGTGCCAGTCAGTGTCTTTACTCACTGAGCCTCTCCTTCTCCTATTATAACCAGGAGAATACAGATGATTATTCTAAAGCCACAAAGGGGGGCTGGGTCGGACACAGGTAGAGCAACTAGGTCAAAACACCTCCATTTGAGAGTTAAGAGTGGGCACTTTTGGAAGCAAAGTAATCGTGTATAATTGCTAGAAAATTGGTACAATGTTGTGGTGTGGTGTGTCCCCAGGCCCAGGGACATGAATAAAAGACTGATGTTGTACTATTGAAGTTCCTGGCGCCCATTATATCCATCCTTGCTACCTCATCGCCCAGCCGCCTGACTCCAGCACCCTGCGTAAGGATAACTTATGCGGAGTAGCCAAATATTGTACATCGAAGTAATCCACCTATGAGCCGGGCGTGAGGGTTACAACCAAATAACAGGCGTTTCACCTGCATATTGAGTTTTAATGCATGGCAAAAAAATGAGTTGGTTAACGTTTTTCCAATTTTCCCCAAATAAAGACAAAGTTCACTGGCTTTGCGAACTTCATCAAATATTTTTCAAATTTCTAAGCCTGTGCTTTAAGTTTTAATGATAATGCAATGATAATACAGTAAAAGCAGTCACGAGGTAATGGCCAGTCCCAAACTGGTGGGTTGGTTTGTGGTTAGAGAAAAGACTATTGCTTTGTAGTGAAGGTACTCGGTCATGTAACATCTCCATTTTGAACCACTTTTTAATACTGTAAAATAAGCTTAGTAACGTTCAGAAAATGTAGGCAGAAAAGCCAAGTATTTATAGTAAGGTGACATAATAATTAGAGACGAGTGAAACTGTCAAAATCCGTTTGGTGGAAATTTCCTGAGCTTTCCGTTCAAAATTCGTTCCGCGGTGTAAAATCCGTCGATGGATTGTTCCAGTTTCAATCTGTGCAGAGTAGTGATGTACCAAGTACCGGGTAATTACCCGGTACCCGGCACTTTTTCAGATATCCAGAAATTACCCGGACCTTGCACCAGGGTGTTGGAATCTGCGCCGGATAAGAACTGGCGCAGGGTAATTTCCGTTCTTCTCCCTCTGACCTGCAGCCGGCGGTGGAGGGCGAGGAAGACATCCTGGTGGTGGCGGTGGCAGCAGAGGATGTCACTGTTGAGCCGGCACGGGGAGCAGCGGAACACATCACAGCCAGCTCCTCCCCGGCTGTCCAATAGTAACGCTCCTGCTCCGGTCACATGTTCCCCGGCTCCCATCTGCATCAGCTGTGATGTGTTCCGCAGCTCCCGCTCAACAATGACGTCCTCTGCTGCCACCACCAGGATGTCTGCCGCTGCTCCCACGATGTCGCCGTGGTCCTCCTCACCCTCTGTTGTCTTCCCCATCCGATACCCGGCCCGGTAAAATGTCTATTTTTTGGCGGTTACCCGGTACCCTTTAACCGGTAATTTTCAGGACTCGGTACAACACTAGTGCAGAGTAATCCTAAATCACCTTTGGATACAATCCGCTGGTAGATTTTAAGAGTCCAATCTGTGGATTCAGAAATACGTGTGTGGATCGCTGAATCCGGGGCTAGGATCCTTAAAATCCACCAGCGGATTGCGGAATCCGGGTTTTGGATCGCCGGTGCTAAAACAAAATCCGGAAAAGACTAATCGCCCTTTTTGAGACTGATTTGTGGAAATCCGCGGACCAAGAGGAACCGTCCGATCCGCGTCCGATCCAAATCCGCCCCCAAAAACTCGCCCGTCTCTAATAATAATTTACAGAGGGAAGGCTTTCAGTGCCAAATCTGCAGTCCTGAAGTTATATTTAGAAGGCTGCCAAATATTGTTATACACAACAGAATCCTGCTGAGGATATCGCCATAAAGTACGAGGATAGAACAAAGGATGGAAAAGTCATTTATACAAAAAAGTAGGATTGCTAAGTGGGACTGTAGCAGAACATGGGTTAAGTATATGGTGTTTAGGCACAGACCCAAATGTTCCATCACCATGTCCCTTACACATCCATTTGGACCAAGCAAACATGAATCAGAATGTAAATCAATCGGCAACATTTACATGCATCTAAATGTCAGCCAGCTAATTTAGAGAGACGTATGAATTGTTTTCATCTGAAAAATGAGCTGGAATGTTCACTCCATACGTCTTAATGACGCAAAACAACAATTTGCTGGCCTTTCTCACTGTTCTCTCTTTCTATTCTTCCCTCCTCTTGTGTTGACTTCTAAGTCAATGTTGTTGATCTAACTCTGGTGCTTTAAACACGCGGGTCTCACCCACTACCAGAGTTGAGCTAAAGACCAAAAGTGTGACCAGATACTACTACTCAAAATTATTCCCACTCAAGAAAATGTTTTAGGTTCAAGGATTACCACTGTGTCAGGGAGACAGATCCACAAGGGTGCTAAGTCTTAGCACACCCTTTCTCCCATTAATATGAAGAGAGTCATTTAAAGGTGGGCTAAGGTTTAGCACCCTTCTAGGACCTGCGCCTGTGGGGGTTATTCATTAAACTCTAGTATTTATAGTACAAAATCACCAATGGCATTTCATTTGATACTTAAAAAAATCTGGATATTTGGCCATATTCGTTGATAGTCCCACCTGAACTTTTTTTTAATAGTAAATGATACAGCATGTATATATATACCTGTATTTATATAGCGCCCTCCATGTACATAGCGCTTTACAGCAGTAACACACAGGACATAATAGGAATATGCGCTTCAGACATAAAAGTAGCATTCGGAAAAGGAATCCCTGCCCCGAAGAGCTTACAATCAAAGTGATAAGTGAGGAGGTCTTACAGAGACAGTAGGAGGGTGTTACAGTAAGTGTGTCTGCAAGGGGTGAAGGTCAGGGCATATGAGATGTATAGTATCAGCCAGCGGAGCTACCCATATGCTTCGTTAGAGGTGTGTGTTTAAATAGGCCTTAAAGGTGGGGCGAGAGTGTGCTAGTCGGATAATTAGGGGAACGGCATTCCAGAGGCGCGGGGCAGTCAGTGAGAAAGGTTTTAGGCAGCAGAAGGCTTTGGATACAAAAGGGGTAAAGAGAAGACATCATTGAGCAGAACACAACAATGAGGCAGGTGTGTAGCGAGAAATTAGTGCTGAGATGTAAGGAGGGGCAGAGGAGGGTATAGTGAGATATTAGTGCTGAGATGTAAGGAGGGGCAGAGGAGGGTATAGTGAGATATTGGGGCTGAGATGTAAGGAGGGGCAGTGGAGGGTATAGTGAGATATTAGGGCTGAGATGTAAGGAGGGGCAGAGGAGGGTATAATGAGATATTAGGGCTGAGATGTAAGGAGGGGCAGAGGAGGGTATAGTGAGATATTAGTGCTGAGATGTAAGGAGGGGCAGAGGAGGGTATAGTGAGATATTGGGGCTGAGATGTAAGGAGGGGCAGAGGAGGGTATAGTGAGATATTAGGGCTGAGATGTAAGGAGAGGCAGAGGAGGGTATAGTGAGATATTAGTGCTGAGATGTAAGGAGGGGCAGAGGAGGGTATAGTGAGATATTGGGGCTGAGATGTAAGGAGGGGCAGAGGAGGGTATAGTGAGATATTAGGGCTGAGATGTAAGGAGGGGCAGAGGAGGGTATAGTAAGATATTAGGGCTGAGATGTAAGGAGGGGCAGAGGAGGGTATAGTGAGATATTAGGGCTGAGATGTAAGGAGGGGCAGAGGAGGGTATAGTGAGATATTAGGGCTGAGATGTAAGGAGATGCAGAGGAGGGTATAGTGAGATATTATGGCTGAGATGTAAGGAGGGGCAGAGGAGGGTATAGTGAGATATTAGGGCTGAGATGTAAGTAGGGGCAGAGGAGGGTACTGTATAGTGAGATATTAGGGCTGAGATGTAAGGAGGGGCAGAGGAGGGTATAGTGAGATATTAGGGCTGAGATGTAAGGAGGGGCAGAGGAAGGTATAGTGAGATATTAGGGCTGAGATGTAAGGAGGGGCAGAGGAGGGTATAGTGAGATATTGGGGCTGAGATGTAAGGAGGGGCAGTGGAGGGTATAGTGAGATATTGGGGCTGAGATGTAAGGAGGGGCAGAGGAAGGTATAGTGAGATATTAGGGCTGAGATGTAAGGAGGGGCAGAGGAGGGTATAGTGAGATATTGGGGCTGAGATGTAAGGAGGGGCAGAGGAGGGTATAGTGAGATATTAGGGCTGAGATGTAAGGAGAGGCAGAGGAGGGTATAGTGAGATATTAGTGCTGAGATGTAAGGAGGGGCAGAGGAGGGTATAGTGAGATATTAGGGCTGAGATGTAAGGAGATGCAGAGGAGGGTATAGTGAGATATTAGGGCTGAGATGTAAGGAGATGCAGAGGAGTGTATAGTGAGATATTAGGGCTGAGATGTAAGGAGGGGCAGAAGAGGGTATAGTGAGATATTAGGGCTGAGATGTAAGGAGGGGCAGAGGAGGGTATAGTGAGATATTAGGGCTGAGATGTAAGGAGGGGCAGAGGAGGGTATAGTGAGATATTAGGGCTGAGATGTAAGGAGGGGCAGAGGAGGGTATAGTGAGATATTAGGGCTGAGATGTAAGGAGGGGCAGAAGGATGTTTAGCCTTAAAAGTGAGGAGGGTAATTTTGAAAGTAATATGTGATTTAATGTGTTTAGAAATTGTCGTGCATGCCGTGCTCTTGATGCTGAGACATCCCCATGTACATTTTTTGTACATAATTATGTTATTACGTTGCTGGGTCTTAGCTGTTTGGCAAGTTAGAAGGAACACAGAGACTGTAGTAGTAGGGGTAGGGTAGAAGATTTAGTCACTGATACCCAAGACATAGTAATGTTTTTTTATTTTTGGGTGTTGGCGCGCAGACCAGTGGAGACAACGGATAACATTGTTTCTTTCTCTTTACTTTTATTATAAAATACAGGCAGTCCTCGTTTTACAACGCTTCGCTTTACAACGAATGGCTTATCCAACGCTGTGCAATGCATACCTATGTTCATTTTTACAACGCCAAAATGGCTTATCCAACGATCATACGACGCTTTGCAACGTTGTGTATGTGTGTATATATACACACATTCACATAAACAACGTTGCAAAGCGTCGTAAGAGCGTATATATATAATAATATACTATATAATATTATATTATACTATATAATATATTATTTATTATGTTATATTATATATATAATACAGTCTATATACTATATAATGTATGTGTGTGCTGCATATCTTATTGCCTGCATAAAATATTTGGTGTATTTTAGTGTTAAAAATGCCTTCAGGAACCTTTCATTTAAACAGTGTTCCCATGGGAAAACGTGTTTCGCTTTACAACGTTTCGCTTTACAACGCCATTTTGAGTAACGCATTGTGTCGGATAACCGAGGACTGCCTGTAAGCATTTCATCACAGATCCCTGGGGTCGAAAGAGGATATCTCTGGCCAGTCTCACCATGGAAAGGAAGGCAAATAAATCACTGCAGAAAGTATGATATGGCAGCAAAAAGGTGCGTAGCTAAAATTGCGTTTTGCTCCGTGATCTAAAACCACGTGCATGTTATCTAACGTAGTTTACCCGTGGCCCCCATCACGGTGACTTACAACCGCTTCCAAAGTCACAGTACAGAACCACACCAGCCACGTCTAGCAGAAGATCTCACCAGCATGACACATTTCTCTGGGACCAGCACACAGTGGCTGAGGACGTGGCTGCAACTCCCCATCTGAATACAGCTTCATATACTGCAGTGTAAGTGAGCAGCTTCATATACTGCAGTGTGAGTGAGCAGCTTCATATACTGCAGTGTAAGTGAGCAGCTTCATATACTGCAGTGTAAGTGAGCCGCTTCATATACTGCAGTGTAAGTGAGCAGCTTCATATACTGCAGTGTAAGTGAGCAGCTTCATATACTGCAGTGTAAGTGAGCAGCTTCATATACTGCAGTGTAAGTGAGCAGCTTCATATACTGCAGTGTAAGTGAGCCGCTTCATATACTGCAGTGTAAGTGAGCAGCTTCATATACTGCAGTGTGAGTGAGCAGCTTCATATACTGCAGTGTAAGTGAGCCGCTTCATATACTGCAGTGTAAGTGAGCAGCTTCATATACTGCAGTGTAAGGGAGCCGCTTCATATACTGCAGTGTAAGTGAGCAGCTTCATATACTGCAGTGTAAGTGAGCAGCTTCATATACTGCAGTGTGAGGGAGCCGCTTCATATACTGCAGTGTAAGTGAGCAGCTTCATATACTGCAGTGTAAGTGAGCAGCTTCATATACTGCAGTGTAAGTGAGCTGCTTCATATACTGCAGTGTAAGTGAGCAGCTTCATATACTGCAGTGTAAGTGAGCAGCTTCATATACTGCAGTGTAAGTGAGCAGCTTCATATACTGCAGTGTAAGTGAGCAGCTTCATATACTGCAGTGTAAGTGAGCAGCTTCATATACTGCAGTGTAAGTGAGCAGCTTCATATACTGCAGTGTAAGTGAGCAGCTTCATATACTGCAGTGTAAGTGAGCAGCTTCATATACTGCAGTGTAAGTGAGCAGCTTCATATACTGCAGTGTAAGGGAGCAGCTTCATATACTGCAGTGTAAGTGAGCCGCTTCATATACTGCAGTGTAAGTGAGCAGCTTCATATACTGCAGTGTGAGTGAGCAGCTTCATATACTGCAGTGTAAGTGAGCAGCTTCATATACTGCAGTGTAAGTGAGCCGCTTCATATACTGCAGTGTAAGTGAGCAGCTTCATATACTGCAGTGTAAGTGAGCAGCTTCATATACTGCAGTGTAAGTGAGCAGCTTCATATACTGCAGTGTAAGTGAGCAGCTTCATATACTGCAGTGTAAGTGAGCCGCTTCATATACTGCAGTGTAAGTGAGCAGCTTCATATACTGCAGTGTGAGTGAGCAGCTTCATATACTGCAGTGTAAGTGAGCCGCTTCATATACTGCAGTGTAAGTGAGCAGCTTCATATACTGCAGTGTAAGGGAGCCGCTTCATATACTGCAGTGTAAGTGAGCAGCTTCATATACTGCAGTGTAAGTGAGCAGCTTCATATACTGCAGTGTGAGGGAGCCGCTTCATATACTGCAGTGTAAGTGAGCAGCTTCATATACTGCAGTGTAAGTGAGCAGCTTCATATACTGCAGTGTAAGTGAGCTGCTTCATATACTGCAGTGTAAGTGAGCAGCTTCATATACTGCAGTGTAAGTGAGCAGCTTCATATACTGCAGTGTAAGTGAGCAGCTTCATATACTGCAGTGTAAGTGAGCAGCTTCATATACTGCAGTGTAAGTGAGCAGCTTCATATACTGCAGTGTAAGTGAGCAGCTTCATATACTGCAGTGTAAGTGAGCAGCTTCATATACTGCAGTGTAAGTGAGCAGCTTCATATACTGCAGTGTAAGTGAGCAGCTTCATATACTGCAGTGTAAGGGAGCAGCTTCATATACTGCAGTGTAAGTGAGCCGCTTCATATACTGCAGTGTAAGTGAGCAGCTTCATATACTGCAGTGTAAGTGAGCCGCTTCATATACTGCAGTGTAAGTGAGCAGCTTCATACACTGCAGTGTAAGTGAGCAGCTTCATATACTGCAGTGTAAGTGAGCAGCTTCATATACTGCAGTGTAAGTGAGCAGCTTCATATACTGCAGTGTAAGTGAGCAGCTTCATATACTGCAGTGTAAGTGAGCAGCTTCATATACTGCAGTGTAAGTGAGCCACTTCATATACTGCAGTGTAAGTGAGCAGCTTCATATACTGCAGTGTAAGTGAGCCGTTCATATACTGCAGTGTAAGTGAGCAGCTTCATATACTGCAGTGTAAGTGAGCCGCTTCATATACTGCAGTGTAAGTGAGCAGCTTCATATACTGCAGTGTAAGTGAGCAGCTTCATATACTGCAGTGTAAGTGAGCAGCTTCATATACTGCAGTGTAAGTGAGCCGCTTCATATACTGCAGTGTAAGGGAGCAGCTTCATATACTGCAGTGTAAGTGAGCAGCTTCATATACTGCAGTGTAAGTGAGCAGCTTCATATACTGCAGTGTAAGTGAGCCGCTTCATATACTGCAGTGTAAGTGAGCCGCTTCATATACTGCAGTGTAAGTGAGCCGTTCATATACTGCAGTGTAAGTGAGCAGCTTCATATACTGCAGTGTAAGTGAGCAGCTTCATATACTGCAGTGTAAGTGAGCAGCTTCATATACTGCAGTGTAAGTGAGCACCTTCATATACTGAAGTGTAAGTGAGCCGCTTCATATACTGCAGTGTAAGTGAGCAGCTTCATATACTGCAGTGTAAGTGAGCCGCTTCATATACTGCAGTGTAAGTGAGCAGCTTCATATACTGCAGTGTAAGTGAGCAGCTTCATATACTGCAGTGTAAGTGAGCAGCTTCATATACTGCAGTGTAAGTGAGCCGTTTCATATACTGCAGTGTAAGTGAGCAGCTTCATATACTGCAGTGTAAGTGAGCAGCTTCATATACTGCAGTGTAAGGGAGCAGCTTCATATACTGCAGTGTAAGTGAGCAGCTTCATATACTGCAGTGTAAGTGAGCAGCTTCATATACTGCAGTGTAAGTGAGCCGCTTCATATACTGCAGTGTAAGTGAGCCGTTCATATACTGCAGTGTAAGTGAGCAGCTTCATATACTGCAGTGTAAGTGAGCCGCTTCATATACTGCAGTGTAAGTGAGCAGCTTCATATACTGCAGTGTAAGTGAGCAGCTTCATATACTGCAGTGTAAGTGAGCAGCTTCATATACTGCAGTGTAAGTGAGCCGCTTCATATACTGCAGTGTAAGGGAGCAGCTTCATATACTGCAGTGTAAGTGAGCAGCTTCATATACTGCAGTGTAAGTGAGCAGCTTCATATACTGCAGTGTAAGGGAGCAGCTTCATATACTGCAGTGTTAGTGAGCAGCTTCATATACTGCAGTGTAAGTGAGCAGCTTCATATACTGCAGTGTAAGTGAGCCGCTTCATATACTGCAGTGTAAGTGAGCAGCTTCATATACTGCAGTGTAAGTGAGCAGCTTCATATACTGCAGTGTAAGTGAGCAGCTTCATATACTGCAGTGTAAGTGAGCAGCTTCATATACTGCAGTGTAAGTGAGCCGCTTCATATACTGCAGTGTAAGTGAGCAGCTTCATATACTGCAGTGTAAGTGAGCAGCTTCATATACTGCAGTGTAAGTGAGCACCTTCATATACTGAAGTGTAAGTGAGCCGCTTCATATACTGCAGTGTTAGGGAGCAGCTTCATATACTGCATTGTAAGTGAGCCGCTTCATATACTGCAGTGTAAGTGAGCAGCTTCATATACTGCAGTGTAAGTGAGCAGCTTCATATACTGCAGTGTAAGTGAGCAGCTTCATATACTGCAGTGTAAGTGAGCAGCTTCATATACTGCAGTGTAAGTGAGCAGCTTCATATACTGCAGTGTAAGTGAGCAGCTTCATATACTGCAGTGTAAGTGAGCAGCTTCATACACTGCAGTGTAAGTGAGCCGCTTCATACACTGCAGTGTAAGTGAGCAGCTTCATACACTGCAGTGTAAGGGAGCCGCTTCATATACTGCAGTGTAAGTGAGCAGCTTCATATACTGCAGTGTAAGTGAGCAGCTTCATATACTGCAGTGTAAGTGAGCAGTTTCATATACTGCAGTGTAAGTGAGCAACTTCATATACTGCAGTGTAAGTGAGCCGCTTCATATACTGCAGTGTAAGTGAGCAGCTTCATATACTGCAGTGTAAGTGAGCAGCTTCATATACTGCAGTGTAAGTGAGCAGCTTCATATACTGCAGTGTAAGTGAGCAGCTTCATATACTGCAGTGTAAGTGAGCAGCTTCATATACTGCAGTGTAAGTGAGCCGCTTCATATACTGCAGTGTAAGTGAGCAGCTTCATATACTGCAGTGTAAGTGAGCAGCTTCATATACTGCAGTGTAAGTGAGCAGCTTCATATACTGCAGTGTAAGTGAGCAGCTTCATATACTGCAGTGTAAGTGAGCAGCTTCATATACTGCAGTGTAAGTGAGCAGCTTCATATACTGCAGTGTAAGTGAGCAGCTTCTTATACTGCAGTGTAAGTGAGCAGCTTCATATACTGCAGTGTAAGTGAGCAGCTTCATATACTGCAGTGTAAGTGAGCAGCTTCATATACTGCAGTGTAAGTGAGCAGCTTCATATACTGCAGTGTAAGTGAGCAGCTTCATATACTGCAGTGTAAGTGAGCAGCTTCATATACTGCAGTGTAAGTGAGCAGCTTCATATACTGCAGTGTAAGTGAGCAGCTTCATATACTGCAGTGTAAGTGAGCAGCTTCATATACTGCAGTGTAAGTGAGCAGCTTCATATACTGCAGTGTAAGTGAGCAGCTTCATATACTGCAGTGTAAGTGAGCAGCTTCATATACTGCAGTGTAAGTGAGCAGCTTCATATACTGCAGTGTAAGTGAGCAGCTTCCCCGTTTTTGGCTGTTTCTTGAGAATAAATACTCAATCCTTGATTTCTCTTTTTTGTTGTTTCCTGATTGCACCACCTGGACGATTACATGACTCGCTGGCTAAACTTTAACCACGTCGTAACTGCATCAGCCGAAGGAGCTAATAATATACATATATCTGCATATATCATATACACCTCATACATTCACCTTGTCCACTTGCAGACACACTTTCCAGAACTCCCTCCTACTGTCTCTGTACGTTCTACTTATTTACCAATTAGATTGTAAGCTCTTTGGAGCAGGGACTCCTTTTTCCTGTTGTTACTTTTATGTCTGAAGCATTTATTCCCATTATGTGTTATATTATTATATCACGTGTATTACTGCTGTGAAGCGCTGTATACATAGATGGCGCTATATAAATGGATATATATATATATTTATATATATATATATATATATATATATATATATTAATATATATATATAAAAAAATATATATATATCCTCCTATGCACCATTGCTAGTAGAAACCCCTCTTTTTAAGCTTAACTACATCGTAAAGCTGCAGACCAAACAATATCCTACATTTTTTTGAAATAAATCCGTTCTGTACTATGAAAAAATACTTGTAGCATTGTTTTTAAACTCTGAATGACAACGTATTATAATGTAACAAATATTTTTGTTTCTATAGCAACCATTTACAAAGTCACATCCCCTTCCTCTTCTGAAACAGGCTCTGGCACACCCCTTTTTGAGCCCTGCCTTCTCTCTAGCAGGAACCAATTGTATCTAGTGACTGCCTGGTCACATGATCTTCCCCACAGAACTTTGCATCTTTGGTCCTCTTCTGCTGCACTGACAGACATTTATTGAACCCCCGAGCCAAATCTTCGCCGATCGATCATAGGAGAACGGATCGTTCGGCAACTTAGCTAAGGATTGTATTGATGCACATATTAAAGCTGCAGTTCAAGCTCCCGTTTATTTAATTTTTTTAGGTTTTTTTTTTTAATTCAATAGTTTCATTTGGGCAATTTCTACTTACCTAAAGAACTGCATAGCTGCCGGTCAATTCGTTCTCCGTCTATTGATCGGCAAAGTTTGGCGACATCTTTAAATATGGGGACTGTAAATGGTTGCTATAGCAACAAGCATGCTTTTAAAAATAGAATACAAGAAAATTGGTCCTTCAAAGTTGTTGTTTTTAAAACAGAAAATGCTAAAAGTATTTTTTCTTACTACAGAACTGATTTATTTAAAAAAAAACACACATGCAGGATATTGCTTGAACTGCAGCATTAAAGGGATTTTTTGTTTTTTTTAAATGCCACTTGGACTTCTGCATTAACACGGCATTTTCAATCAGAACACAAAAAAACTTGTTACGTTTTTAACACATATCTGTGAACTTTGCTTCTCTAGAAAGTTCAATAGCCTCTGACGTGTTTGTGTTCTATGAACATTTTTCCTTTTTTATTGTCAATGGTTTCATTATCTTATTAGACATTTTTGGTCCCTCTGCTTTTAGCTAACCAACCACGTCGTCATAAATTTCTCCCAGGATGGGCCGCGGGAATGAATGGTGACACTTTGCTTAGCTCACTATCGTATAATCTATTGAGAACTCTGTTAATGAAATCTTCTCCATCTGACTCTGTACTTTCCTGGAATCTTTTTATTGGCATCCCCATTAAATTCTGCATTAGCTACTCAATGTCCCTTCTGTTTCTGCAGACTCCACGCTCCTCCTTACATTTCAGGTCTGGTCACTTCTGCACTCTGTTCTCTGCTGAAGACTGTCTGCCTTTTCTCTTCAGCTCTAGGTCCTACTGATCTCTCGCCCCGGAAACCGCCCGACTTCTTTGCAACGCCTTTTTGTCCTCTCTGGCAGTGGAGAGACTAAGAAAATTAAGCAGGTTATCATCTCCGAGAGCAAATATACTACACTGCACCCGTGCTTCAACCACTGGGGAACCCTTTAATAATGCACATTATTGTGAATCCCTTCAAATATTTGTGACTTTGCAGCACCCCAGCCCTGTTATGGGTATGTATAACTTTTGTTGTGATGGGGCTTCATTTTGCAAAAATAAACTCACAGCTCTCTGCATTATATATAGAACACCTAATCATGTTCTTGAATAATAATAATAAAAAAAACAATATAGGGCAAAACAGAGACTTATTGGGTCTTGAACAGTAAAATGACTATTACCAATTTGTGTTTCTGGGATTCCCTGATAACCTCCTGTGTAACCCTAGGGCAGGGTTATTAGCTTCAGTCCTCAAACCCCCCCCCCCCCCCACCCCAACAGGTCAGGTTTTTAGGATGTCCCAGCTTCAGCACAGGTGGCTCAATCAGTCCCTGCTTCAGCACATGTTGCTCAACCACAGTCTCAGTCGAAGACACCTGTGCTGTAGCAGTGATATCCTGAAAACCGGACCTCTTTTGGGGGGTCTTGAGTACTGGAATCTAGCACCCCCGGGTTAGACCATTTATTGAATATACAAAGATTGACCGAGTACAACGTTTGGGGGTGTTACCCCTTCCCCAGGTGCGGTGTGAAATATGAAAACTCTACGCAGCGACACTGCGCTGGGTCAAACACTTCTGACATTCCCTCCATTTCAAAAACAAACTACAACGGGAGTGTCGGGCAAGTGTGTTATAATCACAATAGTGCGAGGCCTGGAAGAGCACATTTATATCAGGAAAGACAGGCAGAAAAGTGTTCAAAACCTCTGCTGCACAAGAAGAAAACACTGTGTTTTTTGCCATGTATCGCATCTCAAAATCAGCCATCGGAACATATAGAAAAGTGGGGTTTTTCTTTCTTTATGTTGTTGAACATAACCTGCTGCTCTGATTTGTACCAAATTGGGGACATTCATTGACCAATTTCCCGATCCCATGGGTGGTTGAAACATTACAGATCTCTGAATTACAGCTTTTAAAACCAGCAAATAAAAATACCACGCTGTGAGCACATTCACACGCCCCAGACAGGTCTGCCGCGCCGCCTTCCCCGTTATCTCCCAGCATACAGTGTGTGTGCTGCAGCCTGGGATTCTGGGAAATGACATGCAAATGAGCGCACACAGTGTCACCTTTTGTGAGTTGAAAAAAAATAATAATAATTAAATTGATAACTAATAACCCAGAGTTGTTAACAAACATTTGGGATCCAGAGAGAAAGGCTGCTTTGTCATGAGCATGTTGTATAAATGTGATGTTGTAATGAAAAGGACCAAAATGCAGCAACACAAAGTAACAAGTGTGGGGGAAGAAGGGTTACATTTCATAAGAAGTCTGAGAGATACAATGAAGGATACATCAAAGTATCTTAAATGGGCACTCCGGGCGGGGGGAGGGGGTCTCCGGAGCAAGGTTTCCATTATATAATATTATATAAAGCTCGATAGGAAGCCGTGACGCCCCCCGGTGTGGCTTCCTATTGGCCCGTGTGACATGGAGGCTTTAAACTTTGCTGAGATACAGGCAGCCCCCTACGGAGGTCTGCATGTCGGGGAGCAGTGGGTCCCCACAGCTGAAATTAATGGGGTTCAGCTCCAAAAAGCCACCTGCTTCAACGCTGTAAAAAAAAATATTGATTAAAAAAAAATGCATGATTTGCTCCTTAAACGAGTTCCACGCTATATATTAGCAATAAATATAAATATAAAGAAGAGGCCGCCGCAAGGACCAAAACTAGGTCAGATAAGAGCACAGTTTATTTAACTAAAAGGAAGCGATCGGACATTGAGACTAAGGACAACATCTGCTTACCTCTTCCGTAAGAAATTAGCGCCAAGGAGAACCGCTAAGTATATGACTACAGTATTTGGGTTTTCGAGAAGAACCTATAAGCTCTCTTGGCTGCTATTTCAGATATGAGATACCTATTACTAGACACTCTTTGGAATATCATATTTAGACACAATTATTGACATCACATTTAGGGGAAGTTCACTATTTTCTGTAGGTTTAGCGCTAAGTGTACGTATTTTGTCCTCTTTGTTTTCAAGAGCCAGGTCTGCATTGAACAAGTTAACCTAGTTTATCCACGGTTCCCAGCCTTAGGCCTCGGCATGGTCAGCGCTTAGGCGCTGACCCGTGCTGAGGCGCGCTGCTGCTCGACACTGAGCCCCTGCAGCCGCAATGAGAGCGGCTTTAGCAGGGGCTCGCGCACGCTTCCGCACGCCTGCGGAAGCGTGTGTCTTAACAAATGTTAAGTTTCTTCGCTTGCCGGAGCGCAGGGCCGGTCACGTGAGCGGTTCGCCCAATGAGGGCGAACCAGCTCCGTGATGTCACTGGCCCGCCCCAGACACGCCCACGGACGGCGCGCACTCTAAGGCCAGGGAAAGCACCGCTTTCCCTGAGCCTCAGCGCGCCTCCGCCTGGCTTCAGTCTCTATGGACTAAGCCTTACTGAAACTTGTAACACTCGTCAGACAAATAACTAGAAAAGAAGAGGGGATAAGAGCGGTGTTGAGCTGCGTAGTGTGGATGTGGCTGAGTTTATATGAAGCTATAATTCCAGATAAAAACCTGACACACAGTTCTTGTGAAATATTAGTTCAATCGGCAGCTATTTTCATGGAAATGTTTAGATCACATTTTGCCGATATCAGTTCTCTCTGTGACAAACAAGTGGCTGAGAACAACATGTGAAGGCCAAACTCTACAGGCATGAAAATGAATGAACAACAGTGCAAGTCAGGTCATGAATTACAGTAGGGTTATAGTTAGTGTGGGTGTCACCTGTCACTGTGATACAGCAGAGGGTGACGAGGAATCATGTTTTCCTATGGAATCATTATTAGACGTCCCACGCTTAAGGTCGCACTTTAGTCTTGAGCCTCCATGAACTTCCCCCATAAACGTGGAACATATGGTGATTTGCCATAGGAAAACATACATCACAGTGCCTCAGAAATGCAGAACTATGTCACTGCAAATAGAAGACTTTGTTTTGCAATAAGGTCACATCCAAACACACGCTGTGCTCCAGATTGGATGATGAGTTCAGTAAGATTTATTAACCAAACATTTTGGCCACAGCACGGCCAACATGTTAAAAAAATGTGAATACAATTAAATATACAAACAAAAAAGAGAGCGCAAGGGAAGGACAGTATCAATTAAAAGATAAAATAACTTTATATAAATAATAAACAAAATGAAAAACTTCTCAAATTACATGTATGATGAAAACATCTCAATCCAAAAAAATCCCTCCCACATCTCGGACAAGATGGTCACGTGAAGTCTCTCAATCGTGATGGAAACTGGTAACACTGAAAACAAGAGAGGGACCAAACTCAAGTCCTTATTATAGAGAGCCTGCTGCAGAGCTCTTGGCAGCATTCTCGTGGGTCCAGGGAAATGTTTGGGGTCTGTCGTCACAGCGTCAATAACGTGATGGCCTCAAAATCCTCTACGCGTTTCGCATCACAAATGCTTCATCAGGGGGTGAGTTTTTTGATCTAAGGGCGGTCCTTCATATGATCATACATCCAAATAACCACATATAACCAAGAATCAATTATATAACATGAATGGAAGCATATCAATTCCTAAAAAGGTCCGAGATGCCCAAGGATGTATATTGTAGTTGATTATTGATTTTGATTAACAATTAGATATACAGAACCAAAAATATAATTTAAAAAATCTAACGTTATAAATAGTATATTACAATGCTAATATTTTGATACTCTAAAAAATATTGGTGTCTACGCCAATTGTAAGAAGCTTGTTAAAAAAATATCTTACATTCCACACAGATTGTCAGACAAAGTGTTAATGAGAGACCCCAAGTTTTGACGCTCTTAAAAAAAACCCATTGTGCACCATTCAGATGCAAATGTGCACATCTAATTCTAAAGTATATATCAACAATCTTCTCCTCTAACCTCTCCCATAGATCTCAAGATGGCCCATGTCAGACAAGGGAGCTAAGAATAAATTATCTTCATACGGTATGAATGGGCATACATCCCTCTCTAAGCATCAATTCACCATTTCCTACAAGAATTGTTAGAAAGCATGTTTGTGTGTAGTATAAAAAAGACCCTTGTGATTGTTTTACAAGACATTAATGGTGTGATGTAGCAATATGGAGCAAACATATGCAAATTGAATCATTTTCATCTTGAGTCTCTTTGCTCCAGTTCTTGATCCGTGTGCGTCAGCGTGTGATGTAACGAGTGTCAGTGACAGGAGCTGGGGAGGCATTACAGGACGCGGATTATAATGACTCATCAAACTCGACTCGTTTATTTTTTTATCTTGTATTTGTAATCGAAAAAGTCTGTGAAGTGTGAAGAGCGACAAAGAAGGAATTAGCACAAAAATAAACCAGGCTTCGACTGCAAAAAACTTCCTCTCCAAGGTGGAAATAATACAGGGAATCTCAAATGGGCAGCATATGTAAAGAGAAAAGAGAAAGAAAATAGTGCAACACCCCTGAAGAAGTCCAGAACTTGGATGAAACGCGTAGGGTTTTTTATGCGCAAGGACCTTGTGTTAGTCTGTGACGGACTCTTATGCTGTGCTACAAACCACCTCACCTGAACGCTTTGACGTTGGGATATCCTCCGCTGTGCTGATTTCTGATGGAGCCAGAGGGTCCTCCCCTAGCTGCAGGAGAAGGAGAAGGCTGGTTCGTGACGTCAGACGCCGATCCGGTGCGGAAGTGGAGAGCAAGAAAACAGCTGTTTGGAGTTCTGCTTACATCGTCTGAACCCTGAGTGGTTTAACTGCTTTTATATTTCTTGGAGCATGTGAGTGTGTTGGAGCCTCCATGCTCACCTTTATGTAATAATTAAACTGTGTTGCACTATTTTCTTTCTCTTTTCTCTTTACATATGCTGCCTATTTGAGATTCCCTTTATTATTTCCACCTTAGAGAGGAAGTTTTTTGCGCTTTGTGTCCTCCCACCAGAAGATTATCTGAGAGATTGTGAAATCTCTCACACCAGCTGCATCTCCTCTTGGTGATAGTGATTTATTTTATTATTAATTTATTTATGTGTATATAAGGTTTGCGCTCACTTTCCTTGCACCATATTCGACTGCAAAAAGTAGGCTAAAACATACTTTATTGGCACATAAAAAATGCTACGAGGGGTAAACACTAACGCGTTTCGCTCTTGGTGTGGCGCTTTGTCAAAGTTTGAAGAACATAAACGTTTCTGACTCATAATTTGCATCACACGTAGATAATTCTTTCTTATATATGACAAATGCAAGCAGGAAATGGAGCAATGCATCAAAACAAACTTCTATGGACACTTTCGTCAGGTTTATACATTTCCCCCTTAATTGCATTGTGAACACCTACAGCAGAGTTCTGCTCCTGTGAGCTGCAATTTTGTTGCGATCGCTATTTTCTACCACACTTACTGTATACATCGTGTGGAACCTCACAGTACTTGACCAACATCACCTTTTTGCAGACAAGCAAGAACTTGACTCGGAGGCAGCACAAGTTTTCTCCTTATTTCATGCAGGATTCTATATTATACAGTAGCTGAAATGTAAATGTATGTGTTTGAGCATTGGATCTGCTCCTTTTCCTTCCTACTACAACAGCACTGCACATTAGTATTGTAATGTTTATGGTTTATAGCAGGGGTGCGCAAACCAGGGGCACGCAAGATTTTCTAGGGGGGGGGGGGCGGTGGTTACAAGGCATTTAAATTAAATGCCAGGGGAGGCGTGAGACCTCTGTAACATCTCCTACCTGCTGTCAGCCGGCTCTTCGGCAACGAATCGCCATGGCCACGCAGCGTCAAGTGACGCAGCGGAGTTATGTGAAGCCACGCCATGGCAACGCACGTCAACTGATGCTGCGGAGTCACGTGACGTCACATGACCCGCAGCGTCATTTGACGCTGGGTCATAGCAGATGGGGGGCGCAAAAGCTGGGGCTGCCAGGCAAGGGTCACAGCTCACAAACATTGCGCGCCCCTGGTTTATAGAACATGGGTTCAGGAGACCAAGTGCTTCTTGTCTGTCTGTGCCGGTGTTTTTCAACCAGAATTCCTAGGAAGCCTTGGGTTTCCCGAGCATCCCTGAAGGGATCCCGGCAATTTTACGGTCATTTGAAAATTGTATCAAATACAGAAGGATTTACAATGCATCTGATCTCAGACGCGCTATTAGAGAGGGTTGGGGTTCCTTACAATGTATCTGATCTCAGACACGCTATTAGAGAGGGTTGGGGTTCCTTACACTGCATCTGGTATCAGACGCGCTATTAGAGAGGGCTGGGGTTCCTTACACTGCATCTGGTATCAGACGCGCTATTAGAGAGGGTTGGGGTTCCTTACAATGCATCTGATCTCAGACGTGCTATTAGAGAGGGCTGGGGTTCCTTACAATGCATCTGAACTCAGACGCGCTATTAGAGAGGGCTGGGGTTCCTTACAATGCATCGGATCTCAGACGCACTATTAGAGAGGGCTGGGGTTCCTTACAATGCATCTGATCTCAGACGCGCTATTAGAGAGGGTTGGGGTTCCTTACAATGCATCTGATCTCAGACGCGCTATTAGAGAGGGCTGGGGTTCCTTACAATGCATCGGATCTCAGACGCGCTATTAGAGAGGGCTGGGGTTCCTTACAATGCATCTGATCTCAGACGCGCTATTAGAGAGGGTTGGGGTTCCTTACAATGCATCTGATCTCAGACACGCTATTAGAGAGGGTTGGGGTTCCTTACAATGCATCGGATCTCAGACGCGCTATTAGAGAGGGCTGGGGTTCCTTACAATGCATCTGATCTCAGACACGCAATTAGAGAGGGTTGGGGTTCCTTACAATGCATCTGATCTCAGACACGCTATTAGAGAGGGTTGGGGTTCCTTACAATGCATATGATCTCAGACACGCTATTAGAGAGAGTTGGGGTTCCTTACAATGTATGTATGTATCTTTATTTATATAGTGCCATTCAGGTACATAGCGCTTCACAGAAGTAATACACGTGACAATAATATAACATATAATGGGAATAAGCGCTTCAGACATGAACGTAACAATAGGAAATGAGACCCTTCCCTAAAGAGCTTACAATCTATGTGGTAGTTAGGGAGAACTTACAGAGACAGAAGGAGGGTGTTCTGGTACGTGTGACTGCAAGGGGCCAAGGTCAGTGCCTCCGACACGTATAGTATTAGGACTGGAGCACACACAGCTCCACACGACGTGCGCGCGCTTTCTTGCGCGCGCGTTCGTCATCGACCACTGGCGGCCAATGGTAGTGTTCATTGTTGAAACTACCATTGGCTGCGGAGCACGGCGTCGTCGCTGCTGCTGTTGCTGGAGTCTTTCCAAACTGTGATTCCAGGCTACAGCAGCGCGACGTCAGTGTCCAGACGTCTTCATTTATTGAATGGAAACAAAAGAAAACAGCGCACAACGCCAAATAGTGAAGCAAATTCAACAATATATTATAGAATTAAAAAGGGGGTAATATATCTGCCCTGAAGAAGTAGTTAATTCTACGAAACTAGTTGGATGTAACATTCTATTGCCTTATATCTGCTTACATTGGCCTTTGTCTATGTATTGGCCTGTCCTGTTTTTATTTCATCCTGTGTGCTGTTTTGGACACTTGTGAGAGACTCTGTAAGACTGTTCAAACTTCCCTATTGAATCCACCACTGCTGTGTAGACAGTGACGTCATTACACAGCGTCCCGCGACGGAGCGGCATCGTGGCACGCTGAGGGCACCCCAGCAAGCTGCGTTTTAACCTCTGTGCAGAGGATACACCTGCCGAGGTACAGGAGCAGCTTCATATCGGCCAGGAAGCAGGAGCGATTTCACCGAGCCCCAGTACCAGCTGCTGAACCTGGCTGCATGAAGGGAAATCCCCTTGGGAGTGAAAGACTGACGTCCTGCCCCAGAATCAACTGAGCTGCATCAGCAGAGGGAAGCAAGCACCCGATTCTACAGTTAACAGCTGCCGAGTGGTAAACAGTGTGATACACACTACATGCCTTTTACCAACTTTTTTCATGTACGCAGATATATTACCCCCTTTTTAATTTTATAATATATTGTTGAATTTGCTTCACTATTTGGCGTTGTGCGCTGTTTTCTTTTGTTTCCATTCTCTTAGTGTGTGTGGGGTGCTGAGCCACCCCTGCGTTTACAGCTGCAGACGCCATTATCCCCAACACGGTTATGTGGCACTTATTATTTAATGTATAATTATCTCACTGTGGGAGTTGTGGTTTAATTTTTTATAAATTTTTTATCACTAAATTGATGGTATAGTCACTGCACTGTATATATTTATACATTTAAACTTTATAGGTAGTTAGGTAGTAGCGCACAGTTTTGTTTTTTGTTTTTACTGTCTTCATTTATTGGCTGCTGAAATTGCTGGGAAACGGGTGATGGGGGTGATGGGGTTTATTATTTTATTTATTATTTATTCTCATTATTACATTATTTACATTATATTTCCTTATTTTTATTACATTATTTATTTATCCGCCGTGCGCCCGCTCCCCCACTTGCCCGCCCCCCCCCGCTTAGAGAGGATTGGGGTTCCTTACAATGCATCTGATCTCAGACGCGCTATTAGAGAGGGTTGGGGTTCCTTACAATGCATCTGATCTCAGACGCTCTATTAGAGAGGGTTGGGGTTCCTTACAATGCATCTGATCTCAGACGTGCTATTAGAGAGGGTTGGGGTTCCTTACAATGTATCTAATCTCAGACACGCTTTTGGAGGGGGTTGGGGTTCCTTACAATGCATCTGATCTCAGACGCGCTATTAGAGAGGGTTGGGGTTCCTTACAATGCATCTGATCTCAGATTCGCTATTAGAGAGGGTTGGGGTTCCACAGAATTTCCCAATATAAGTGTAAGAAACCACTGGACTATGATGTGAATTCACTCAGGTTCTCTAGAGATGCACAAAGTGAACTGTAGCAGTGACGCATTTACAATGAGATGAATGCATTAAATGTGCACAGGACAGAAATAAATAAATGTTTTCCTTTGAGGATTCTTCAACCTTTCTAAGGAAGTAATATGCATTACTAGGTTGTTACGTGGGATTTATTAGGTTAAACACTTGGTGACCAACGAAGAGATAAGTATTTTCAGCACACAGGTGACACTCCCTGTGCGCTCATTTGCATGTCACATCCCAGAATCCTCGTCTCCAGCTGAAACACCTTGGACAATGGTTCGAGGACCTGTGGAAGACACGCAGATACACGCAGTTACACGCAGATACACGCAGATGCACTCGTGGGTTTTCTGTCTTTGCGGAAACATTGCTGAAGGTTTATCCTGACTGAGTTTTTAAACAGGTAACCTGAAAAGTGTATTTCCCTCCGTCTGTCCCATGTCTCTTTTGTAACTGAAAACTATGCAGCATTTTCACATTTTCAAAGGCAATGTAAGAAATACGTCTGTGCTGCAGCCGCAGAGCAGCCACGGAATTAGAGTCATTAGGCACTTACTTTTCATGTATTCTAATCAATCATAGAGTACATAAGTCTGCTGTTAGTTCACTTTGTTCCTAGGTGGGACTGCACTTATAACTCAATTAAGTGCAGTCCCACCTAGACCCAAAGTGTATTAATGGCAATTCAACTCAATTATGGGCTGAGGGAGTAGCTCACTGGTAATGTCACTGCCTTTGAAGCAGGTGAACCCAGTTTAAATCCCATTGTCAGCTCTCCTTGAGACCTAGGGCAAGTCACTTTGGCGCCGTGCACCCCAAGCATCAGCATTAGATGGTAAGCTGCTTGGGGCAGGGACTCATCGTGCTTTGTGGAATGTTATGTGCATTGCTGCGCACACTGTCAGCCCGTCCCAAGCACCTCAGTATGGGCACCTTATAAATGCCGAACCTCCTAAACCAGGGCTGGGCAACTCCATTCCTCAAGGGCTACCAACAGGCCAGGTTTTCAGAATATCCCTGCTTCAGCACAGGTGGCTCAGATGCTCAGTCTTTGACTGAGCCACCTGTTCTGAAGCTGGGATATCCTGAAAACCTGACCCTGTTTGTGGCCCTTGAGGACTGGAGTTGCTCAGCCCGGTCCTTAACAATGCAGCCAGGCTCCCACTCCCTCCGGTCAGCGAGGTTTATGCAATAGTTATGCTCCAAAGACGGACAGGGAGAGAACCTACGAAGTGGAACTGGACGTCTTTCTATAAATGGTGGCACTCTGGGCTGCTTCTTACCCCTGCGATCTGATCTCCGGAGAGAACATCTCGAGATCCTAGTCTTACAGTTTGGGAACATCCCCCTGCAGTACCTCGCTGCGGAGCATGTTGGCACTTTACCAATAAACACTAATAATAATAACAACAACACCACACTCATTCTCCGCCCCAGTAATCCCAATCATTGGTGCCCTGTGATATATGGTAACATGTTAAATCCCAGGAGGAAGGAGTACAGAATATTCTTGTTATATGTTTTTGTTGTTGTAATTGTAAGACGGGCCACAGCAAAGTGTCTCACTGTCTCCTAAAGCAGTGTTTCCCAGTCCTCGGGGACCCCCCCCCCCCCAACCCAACAGGTCAGGTCTTAAGGATACCCCTGCTCCAGCACAGGTAGGTCAGTCAAAATGACTGAGCCGCTGATTGACCCACCTGTGCTGGAGTGGGGATATCCTTAAGACCTGACCTGTTGGGGTTCCCTGAGGACTGGAGTTGGGAAACACTGTCCTAAAGTGATATTGCTTATTGATTATGTGATATTGGTCATACTCAGCGGTGTTTTACCCTGCCTCTCAGGCTGCTGGACTTTATGCAGGGCTGGTATGGTGAGAAGATAATAGGACAGAGCGCCAGGAACTTTTCTTTAACTTTATTGTACGGAAATCTTTGGGTAGCAACAGCACTGGTTTTAAGTTACAGGGTGGTTTCTTGTTAGGTGTCGACACATGGACCAGGGTTTCCGCGGCCATGGGGCTTGTAGGCAGGGTACAGTAGCTCGGGACTTGTAGGCAGGGTACAGTAGCTCGGGACTTGTAGGCAGGGTAGAGTAGCTCGGGACTTGTAGGCAGGGTACAGTAGCTCGGGACTTGTAGGCAGGGTACAGTAGCTCGGGACTTGTAGGCAGGGTACAGTAGCTCGGGACTTGTAGGCAGGGTACAGTAGCTCGGGACTTGTAGGCAGGGTACAGTAGCTCTTTTTCAAGTCTTTACTCTGTTGCTGGAAACCGAAGCGGAGAATTCCCCAGTAACTCCTCAGCAACTCCTCCAGGTCTCCTTAATGAGCACCTGTGATGAAGAACTCACTTCCTACTGTGGCAGGCGACCGCTTCCTGAAGGTGTCTATAGGACCCTTATACTGGGATACTTTCCCTAACTAGAAAACAAGAAAGTACACGGGCTTACCCTTAAGTACAGGACTATAAGCCCTGGAGATCCCCCTCCACACAGGTCCACTTAAGAGCTGAAGATAAGAAGCCAAGTCCCTCATACAGTATTTATAACCTTTCCCCTGTAGCTGGGCAGAATAAGAGACGGGCTTAACCTTGAGTCATCTCCTATAGGGTGACCTTTCCAGCCCATTCTGGAAACCATGAACTGGCCAATCACCTGTCTAGGTGATTTGCAACATGACATTAGTTACATGAAATAAGTTACTTAACATTAGTTACATGAGCTAGGGCCTGTAAAGGGATTTAACCCCTTAACTCCCTGCAGGGACCAGGAACCCACTCAGATACATGATAACATACCCCGAGGGTGCCACATTATATATTCTTATTACCGAACGCTTCTCAAAGGCAGTGACCGGGGGGTGCGGGATGGGGGGATGGGGGGGGGGGGGGGGGGAACGTGGCTGCTCCAAAACAGAAAAGCGAAGCCTGGAACCGGGAAACTGGTTTCCCACAAACACGTTTGCGTAGGAAAATAAAGGACGTTATTCAGCTTGTGCTGCTGCTGCCTCAGATTAAATCTCTTCTCGGAGGCATAACAAGTTGTTTGTGAGGCCCGCAGCAGAGTGGCCTTGTAAGAATAAACACATGCGTCTGTGAACGAGAGTAATCCTCTCAGTCCAAACCCATCTGACCTTCCCTTTTACGTAAGAGCTGTTGATGAACTGATGAGACAGAGGCCCCAAAATGGGGTCGTAGGCTCCTTAAGGGCTGCGACGTCCTGATTGGCGTGAGCTGGGGGGTCGGATAACCCCCCTTCCCCCACGGAGTGGGAAGGCTGCTTGTCCTCTCCCATCTAGGGGGGGGGGGGGTGAAAGGATATAAAGAGTGGGACCTCAGGGGAGAGACAGAGCTAACGGAATTCCCACCCATCCATCCCCAATGTTTTGCTATTGTATTAAACTGTTGGAATGTTATATTAACATGGTTTTGTATCACCCAGGAGCAGTTTGTCTCCTTATCACAGCGGAGCTGTCGCGCCAGCCAAGCTCAGGAGACGGAGAATGGGCGAGGACTTTAGGGTCCGCCTGTCAGCTGGAGCCCCTAGAACAGCGCGGCAGGCTGGAGGCACCGGCTTTAGGGCCAGGCCCGCCTATGCCCAATCAACGCTGGTAAAAGGCTGGGCGCCAGCTTTAGGGCTGGGCCTAAGCTGACCCTAGGGGCGGGAGGGGGAGGGAAGCAGCCCAACATCGGCTGAATGAGGATCTCCCCCTCCCATTTTACAGTGCTTTTGGGTGGGGGGAGGGGCCGGGCCAATTGCTGGCTGTCTGGGCAAGGATCTCCGCCCCATGCACATGATACTGGCGGGGGGAGGGATCGGGCCGATTGCTGGCTGTCTGGGCAAGGATCTCCCCCCCCATTTCGCATGGATCCTGCTGGGCTGGCGGGCAGGCTGGTTGATTTTAACAGCAGGTGTTAAAATAAAGCTGTGACCTTTTCTTCCAACCTTGTGTGGTGTGACATTATTTGGTTTAGCGTTACAAAGGAGGGGCGGCGCTTAAAGCCTTTATGCAGCACGTTGGGACCAGCAGCGCCACCAACCTGTCTCCTTTGTGAAAAGAAGTCTACCTGTATTTACCCATACAAATCATTGACCACGAGAGATCAGAGAGAGACCAGAGAGAGATCAGAGAGAGATCAGAGAGAGATCAGAGAGAGATCAGAGAGAGAACACCCAGATGTTACTTGTGAGGCTATGTTTGCACTGGCTATTTTGTTGTAACACTGCACCTGAGGGAGTCGGTGTGATTTTGTGCCTCTTTGTCCTGCCCTGGATGATTTGGGGAGTGGTTATAGAGGGTGTTAGGAGAGAATTACATATAATGGGGAGTTGTTATAATGAGATGTATCAGGGTTTGAACCTGTCATTTTTTTACTCGCCATAAGGTATTTTGTGCCTGGTTCTAACCACTCCCAGCTGCACTTTGCATAGCTAGCAGCCTGCAGTACCTCCCAAACAGATGTCTGCGAGGAGGTTTGCTTGTGATGCACTTTTTTAACCCTGGCTTTGCTGAAATGCTGTGTAATACGGCAGGCTTAAGCTTATAAGGATCCATGTAAGAATCACTCTGCTCTTTCCTAAATCTGTCTCCGCGTCTCCCCTGCTGCAATCACTCTCCTGGCTTCCTACCAAATTCTGCATCTCACACTCAATTCTCCTCCTCACTTTTAAAGCTTTACACTCTTCTGCCCCTCCTTACATCTCAGCCCTAATTTCTCGCTATGCACCATCCCGACTCAAGGATGTCTTCTTTCTACCCCCTTTGTATCTAAAGCCCTCTCCAGCCTTAAACCTTTCTCACTGACTGTCCCACACCTCTGGAATGCCCTTATCCTCAATACCCGACTAGCACCCTCTCTATCCACCTTAAAACACACCTCTTTTATTAAGTATATGAGTAGCTCCGTGGCTGATACTATACACCTCTTACATAAATCTTGGCCCCCTGCAGACGCACTTACCAGAACGCCCTCCTACTGTCTCTGTGCGTTCCTCTTATTTACAAATTAGATTGTAAGCTCTTCGGGGCAGGGACTTCTTTTCCTAAATGTCACTTTTATGTCTGAAGCGCTTCTTCCCATTATGTTTATTTGTATTATTTGTTATTTACTGTATATGATTGTCAAGTGTATTACTGCTGTGAAGCGCTATGTACATTAATGGCGCTATATAAATAAAGCCATACAATGGACAAGAAGTAAGTGCTCATTTGCATGTCGTTTCCCAGAATCCCAGGCGGCAGTGGAAGCACTGTATGCTAAGAGATAATGGGAAAGGCAGGGTTGCGGACCTGTCTGAGATGTGTGAATTTGCTCACACGTGTTTCTATGCCTGTATTGGCCATTGTTCTTTCCGTTCATTAATTCTGCCAGGTCTAACATCTTGGCGGTGCAGAGGTTAATGCAAAGCCGATTGTGGGCCCTGTGTATAAAAGTCACAGTGTCGTAAAATACATGCAAAGAAGAGTAGAAAAATCCTACATCTTTGTGCAAAACTGATTAAATATGCTGTGCAGCAACTTTCTGTCACAGATAAATATGTGATGATAGGGGGACGGAGTTTAATGATGTCAGGGGTGGAGTTTAATGATGTCTGGGGGCGGAGTTTAATGATGTCAGGGGACGGAGTTTAATGATGTCAGGGGTGGAGTTTAATGATGTCGGGGGCGGAGTTTAATGATGTCGGGGCGGAGTTTAATGATGTCTGGGGGCGGAGTTTAATGATGTCGGGGGCGGAGTTTAATGATGTCATGGGGAGGAGTTTAATGATGTCGGGGGCGGAGTTTAATGATGTCGGCGGGCGGAGTTTAATGATGTCGGGGGGAAGAGTTTAATGATATCGGGGGTGGAGTTTAATGATATCGGGGGTGGAGTTTAATGATATCGGGGGTGGAGTTTAATGATATCGGGGTGGAGTTTAATGATGGGGTGGAGTTTAATGATATCGGGGTGGAGTTTAATGATGGGGTGGAGTTTAATGATGTCGGGGGTGGAGTTTAATGATGGGGTGGAGTTTAATGATATCGGGGGTGGAGTTTAATGATATCGGGGGTGGAGTTTAATGATATCGGGGGTGGAGTTTAATGATGTCAGGGGCGGAGTTTAATGATATCGGGGGCGGAGTTTAATGATGTCGGGGGTGGAGTTTAATGATATCGGGGGTGGAGTTTAATGATATCGGGGGCGGAGTTTAATGATGTCGGGGGAAGAGTTTAATGATGTCAGGGGCGGAGTTTAATGATGTCGGGGGAAGAGTTTAATGATGTCGGGGGTGGAGTTTATTGATATCGGGGGTGGAGTTTAATGATATCGGGGGTGGAGTTTAATGATGTCAGGGGCGGAGTTTAATGATGTCGGGGGTGGAGTTTAATGATATCGGGGGTGGAGTTTAATGATGTCGGGGGTGGAGTTTAATGATATCGGGGGTGGAGTTTAATGATGTCGGGGGTGGAGTTTAATGATGTCGGCGGGCGGAGTTTAATGATGTCGGCGGGCGGAGTTTAATGATATCGGGGGTGGAGTTTAATGATGTCGGGGTGGAGTTTATTGATATCGGGGGTGGAGTTTAATGATGTCGGGGGTGGAGTTTATTGATATCGGGGGTGGAGTTTAATGATGTCGGCGGGCGGAGTTTAATGATGTAGGTGGGCGGAGTTTAATGATGTCGGGGGGCGGAGTTTAATGATATCGGGGGTGGAGTTTAATGATGTCGGCGGGCGGAGTTTAATGATGTAGGTGGGCGGAGTTTAATGATGTCGGCGGGCGGAGTTTAATGATGTCGGGGGTGGAGTTTATTGATGTCGGGGGGGAGTTTAATGATGGGGTGGAGTTTAATGATATCGGGGGTGGAGTTTAATGATATCGGGGGTGGAGTTTAATGATGGGGTGGAGTTTAATGATATCGGGGGTGGAGTTTAATGATATCGGGGGTGGAGTTTAATGATGTCGGGGGTGGAGTTTAATGATATCGGGGGTGGAGTTTAATGATGTCGGGGGTGGAGTTTATTGATGTCGGGGGCGGAGTTTAATGATGTCGGGGGGGAGTTTAATGATGTCGGGGTGGAGTTTATTGATATCGGGGGTGGAGTTTAATGATGTCGGGGGTGGAGTTTAATGATGTCGGGGGGGAGTTTAATGATGTCGGGGTGGAGTTTATTGATATCGGGGGTGGAGTTTAATGATGTCGGGGGTGGAGTTTAATGATGTCGGGGGCGGAGTTTAATGATGTCGGGGGCGGAGTTTAATGATGTCGGGGGTGGAGTTTATTGATATCGGGGGTGGAGTTTAATGATGTAGGCGGGCGGAGTTTAATGATGTCGGTGGGCGGAGTTTAATGATGTCGGCGGGCGGAGTTTAATGATGTCAGGGGCGGAGTTTAATGATGTTGAGGGCGCAGTTTAATGATGTCGGGGGCGGTGTTTAATTATGCCGGGGGGAGGAGTTTAATGATGTTGAGGGCGCAGTTTAATGATGTCGGGGGCGGTGTTTAATTATGCCGGGGGGAGGAGTTTAATGATGTCGGCCTGCGGAGTTTAATGATGTCGTGGGGAGGAGTTTAATGATGTCGGGGGGCGGAGTTTAATGATGTCGGGGGCGGAGTTTAATGATGTCGTGGGGCGGAGTTTAATGATGTCGGCGGGCGCACTTGCGCAAATGATGTATGAACATGACGCACACCGTATAAAGAATAAGAAAATGTGCAGCAAATGTATCAACATGCGCAATGACAGTATGGCGCTAAGGATTTTATGTAGGAGATTATTTTTGGGGGGATTTGTTATGCTCTTTTAAAATTTATTTAAAAATAAAATAAAAAAATGCTTTGCACGTAGCTGTCTTTTGGATACTTTGCACCATTTTCTGCCGGTCGTTGCACCAACTGTAAAAAAGTGATGCCATACTGCATATTCCTCTGTATCTCCTCCTCCGCAGCGCCCCGCGGTGACAGACCGCTAATCCCACCCTCACGCACACTGAGAACAGCTTCTGCAAAGGACTGGATACGCTCACGTCAGGAGCCAGATTTCCCATTAGGCCCGGGGCGGCAAAATGTTGGGGCGCCAAAAAAATGTCCGCCGCCATATACCAATGCCGCGCTCTCGGACCAGTGGCAGCCGCCTTCTTGCTGCCGCCCTCCTGCTCCTTTCCGAATCGCAGCGTCAAATGACGCTGTGGACGTGACCAACGTGACATCGCACGGCGTCGCGTTGCCGTGACGACGAGATGTCGCTTTGGTGACGTCGGGTTCGGAAAGGAGAAGGAGGGCGGCAGCAAGGAGGCGGCCGTCACAGGCAAGGGGCTAGGGGCAGCAGATCTTCAAATCCGCCACTGCCTGGCGGTCTGACATGATGGATTAAACGTATAATGTAACACCAAAGTGTAACATTTAAGTATGTGTGAACTGGATTCTACCATCAATTTGCAAGATCCTAAAATTTAATTAACAATTTGGTGTGTCTGTTGATTAGGCAGACCCCTCCCTTAATTATTAGTCAATGTGGCTGTGTTTTAGCATACTTAAGGCAGGATACTTTGGCTGTGAGCCATATGGCTGCGTAACACCAAAGTGTAACATTTAAGTGTGTAGCAGAGTTAATCTCGGAGTTGACATTGGAGGTGAAAATTGAGGAGGATCTGAACTCTGACCAACAACTTTACAACTGTGAGAACTTTACTTTCTAAAAGCTGTGACTCTTTGTACTCTTCCTATCCTCCAATAACTGGCCAGTCTCTCCTCCCGTATCTCACTATGCCCTCCCTATTTATTTTTCTGTTTACTGTTTCCTCACTCCTTTGTGAACATCTCTGTTCCCTCCAACTTCCCCACTCCCCACTGCACCATTATTTATACACCTCTCTCCCAACAACTTCTTTAACCCTCAATAAAAAACACCCACACAAATCCTCTATTCACACCCTCTATCTACCCATTCCTGCGGCTGGGGATCTCCCCTAAGCCTGAAGCCAGACATACACACCTGATCTCACCCACGCCTCCCTGCCATCTCTTCCCCTGTAAATGGTGTTAACCATTTCATTTAACACTGACCTTCCTTAAAACTTGCCCCACAAATCAAGCATCCCAAAAGCCTGCACTCATGGCTACTGTACCACACTCACTTATACCACACATTGTGGCCAAGCACTGCCATCTACAGCACTTATTCCCTCACCTGCTCTCTCTGTAAGTTTCCCCACAAACCTCTTAGCCTGTAAGCTCTTCGGGGCAGGGATTTCCTTTCCTATTGTCTGATTTTTGCTGCACTTATTGTATTATTATAATTCCCTGTACTGTATTCTCTGTGAAGCGCTGAGTACACTTTCGGCGCTATATAAATAAAGACATACAATACAACAGTATAATCTTTGCATCCGTTTTGCTTCAAACATGCCTTTTTACATCAACCTTCCCCCCCCCCATTTGTCTTGCATAAAAACTAATAAAAGAAAGATTGAAAAATAAATCTATAAACCAGGCACTATGAGAAAAGCAGACTGGAAACTCCCTATCACTCTCAGAATAATTACATCGAAAAGAATCCCCGTGTTTCCTGTGTGGAAAGCGCACATTGTGCGCAGAGCCGGTGTCTGGTCATTGGTGGGCCTACTGGTGGAGCGGGTCCTTACATGGCGGTGATGGAGGGAGCCCATCCAGGCAGTGATTGCGGAAGTTGGGCCCATCCAGGCGGTGATTGCGGAAGTTGGGCCCATCCAGGCGGTGATTGCGGAAGTTGGGCCCATCCAGGCGGTGATTGCGGAAGTTGGGCCCATCCAGGCGGTGATTGCGGAAGTTGGGCCCATCCAGGCGGTGATTGCGGAAGTTGGGCCCATCCAGGCGGTGATTGCGGAAGTTGGGCCCATCCAGGCGGTGATTGCGGAAGTTGGGCCCATCCAGGCAGTGATTGCGGAAGTTGGGCCCATCCAGGCAGTGATTGCGGAAGTTGGGCCCATCCAGGCAGTGATTGCGGAAGTTGGGCCCATCCAGGCAGTGATTGCGGAAGTTGGGCCCATCCAGGAGGTGATTGCGGAAGTTGGGCCCATCCAGGCGGTGATTGCGGAAGTTGGGCCCATCCAGGCGGTGATTGCGGAAGTTGGGCCCATCCAGGCAGTGATTGCGGAAGTTGGGCCCATCCAGGCGGTGATTGTGGAAGTTGGGCCCATCCAGGCAGTGAATGCGGAAGTTGGGCCCATCCAGGCAGTGATTGCGGAAGTTGGGCCCATCCAGGCGGTGATTGCGGAAGTTGGGCCCATCCAGGCGGTGATTGCGGAAGTTGGGCCCATCCAGTAAGTGATTGCGGAAGTTGGGCCCATCCAGGTAGTGATTGCGGAAGTTGGGCCCATCCAGGCAGTGATTGCGGAAGTTGGGCCCATCCAGGCAGTGATTGCGGAAGTTGGGCCCATCCAGGCAGTGATTGCGGAAGTTGGGCCCATCCAGGCAGTGATTGCGGAAGTTGGGCCCATCCAGGCAGTGATTGCGGAAGTTGGGCCCATCCAGGCAGTGATTGCGGAAGTTGGGCCCATCCAGGCAGTGATTGCGGAAGTTGGGCCCATCCAGGCAGTGATTGCGGAAGTTGGGCCCATCCAGGCAGTGATTGCAGAAGTTGGGCCCATCCAGGCAGTGATTGCGGAAGTTGGGCCCATCCAGGCGGTGATTGCGGAAGTTATGCCCATCCAGGCAGTGATTGCGGAAGTTGGGCCCATCCAGGCAGTGATTGCGGAAGTTGGGCCCATCCAGGCGGTGATTGCGGAAGTTGGGCCCATCCAGGCGGTGATTGCGGAAGTTGGGCCCATCCAGGCAGTGATTGCGGAAGTTGGGCCCATCCAGGCAGTGATTGCGGAAGTTGGGCCCATCCAGGCGGTGATTGCGGAAGGTGGGCCCATCCAGGCGGTGATTGCGGAAGTTGGGCCCATCCAGGCAGTGATTGCGGAAGTTGGGCCCATCCAGGCGGTGATTGCGGAAGTTGGGCCCATCCAGGCAGTGATTGCGGAAGTTGGGCCCATCCAGGCGGTGATTGTGGAAGTTGGGCCCATCCAGGCAGTGAATGCGGAAGTTGGGCCCATCCAGGCAGTGATTGCGGAAGTTGGGCCCATCCAGGCGGTGATTGCGGAAGTTGGGCCCATCCAGGCGGTGATTGCGGAAGTTGGGCCCATCCAGGCGGTGATTGCGGAAGTTGGGCCCATCCAGGCGGTGATTGCGGAAGTTGGGCCCATCCAGGCGGTGATTGCGGAAGTTGGGCCCATCCAGGCGGTGATTGCGGAAGTTGGGCCCATCCAGGCAGTGATTGCGGAAGTTGGGCCCATCCAGTAAGTGATTGCGGAAGTGGGGCTTATCTGCCTCCTTAGGACCGTCTGGGTGGGCTGCTGCCATCGCCCCCGGCGCCGGGTAAGGCCCCACACCACAGATGTGAGGTTGGGGTTTGCAGAGAGAGAGGGTCTTTCGAAATACCAGAGTGCTGCTAAAATAAGTGCCGGAGCTGCGTTCCGCCGTGTGGAGGATTGGTCCTGGAAGGTGGTGGGCCCTGAAAGGTGGTGGGCCCGGGAAGGTGGTGGGCCCTGAAAGGTGGTGGGCCCTGAAATGTCGTGGGCCCTGAAATGTGGTGGGCCCTGAAAGGTGGTGGACCCTGAAGGTGGTGGGCCCTGAAAGGTGGTGGGCCCCGAAAGGTGGTGGGCCCTGAAAGGTGGTGGGCCCGGGAATGTGGTGGGCCCTGAAAAGTGGTGGGCCCTGAAGGTGGTGGGCCCTGAAGGTGGTGGGCCCTGAAAGTTGGTGGGCCCCGAAAGGTGGTGGGCCTCGAAAGGTGGTTGGCCCGGGAAGGTGGTGGGCCCTGAAAAGTGGTGGGCCCTGAAAGGTGGTGGGCCCTGAAAGGTGGTGGGCCCGGGAATGTGGTGGGCCCTGAAAAGTGGTGGGCCCTGAAGGTGGTGGGCCCTGAAGGTGGTGGGCCCTGAAAGTTGGTGGGCCCCGAAAGGTGGTGGGCCTCGAAAGGTGGTTGGCCCGGGAAGGTGGTGGGCCCTGAAAAGTGGTGGGCCCTGAAAAGTGGTGGGCCCTGAAAGGTGGTGGGCCCTGAAAGGTGGTGGGCCCTGAGGGTGGTGGGCCCTGAGGGTGGTGGGCCCGGGAAGGTGGTGGGCCCGGAAAGGTGGTGGGCCCGGAAAGGTGGTGGGCCCGGAAAGGTGGTGGGCCCGGAAAGGTGGTGGGCCCGGAAAGGTGGTGGGTCCCGAAAGGTGGTGGGCCCCGGAAGGTGATGGGCCCGGAAAGGTGGTGGGCCCGGAAAGGTGGTGGGCCCGGAAAGGTGGTGGGCCGGGAAAGGTGGTGGATCCGGAAAGGTGGTGGGCCCGGAAAGGTGGTGGGCCCGGAAAGGTAGTGGGCCCGGAAAGGTGGTGGGCCCGGAAAGGTGGTGGGCCCGGAAAGGTGGTGGGCCCGGAAAGGTGGTGGGACCCGAAAGGTGGTGGGCCCCGGAAGGTGGTGGGCCCTGGAAGGTGGTGGGCCCCGAAAGGTGGTGGCCCCTGAAAGGTGGTGGGCCCAGGAAGGTGATGGGCCCAGGAAGGTGGTGGGCCCTGGAAGGTGGTGGGCCCTGGAAGGTGGTGGGCCCTGGTGCATCGGAACCAGCGGCACATATGGTAGGTCGCGCTAAAATTATAATGGATTTGTCTCCAAATCCTGCTGCGCGCATCACATCACGTGCAGTATGGCCGGACTGGTGCCGTAATGAATTTGTTCGTGCCGCACACGCGCGACAGCGTGCACTATGGCCGAGCATTGAGAAAGCAGCTGAAACACAACACAATAAATGCATATCGGCAGAAAATGCAAAAAAGTGTAACAATGTCTGAAAACCCCCCAAAGGGAAGTCCAGCTACAAGTCCTGCAAAATAATTTCCAGCGATTCACCGGAGGAAGCAAACTAAAGATTTTGTCTTGTTCTACAAATTTGTTAGGGTTTAATGTGGGAGTTTATTTAATGTATTTTCTATATGTAAATGAAATAGGATATTTGATGCCCGTGGCCTCGTGCATCTGAGACATTGTTATATTCATTATCCGTGTTCTTGTTGCAGACTCATTTTACCGTCTTGTGATAAGGGCTTATCTAGGCCTTTTTTGTTTTTGCTTTGTCCGTGTGACACTGTTACCAGTGTGTGCAGGACAGGGCACCCCGAACATATTGGCACTGTGTTGGTCTCCCGCAAACTACCTGGGGGAGAGGGGGCTGGGGGGGAGGGGGCGTTGGTGGGGTGAGGGGGCTGGGGGGGAGGGGGCGTTGGTGGGGTGAGGGGGCTGGGGGGAGAGGGGGTTAGGGGTTGAGGGTGAGGGGTCTGGGGGAACCAGAGAGTGAAGTCACATGGTTTCTTGACACAAAGTTGCAGGTAAAGTGCTTCTGCGGCTTAACCCCTTCGGCACCGGAGGAGTCTGCAGGGCCTGGTGCATTGTGGGCGAGCTTGGACACTGTTTCTCCCATATTATACTGCTGGTTTCCTTTTCTGAACACGCTGCGTTTTCGGCTGTGTTTGTTCCTGGTTTAATGACAGGCGTGTGACTGGTTTCTGGTGACAGTTTCCTTGCATTGTGTGTGTTTTCCCCGCTGCTCTGTGCACCTGTGCTGGGATCTCCTCCTTTCCGCTCTCTCCCTCTCCCACTCGGTGTAGGACTGTGCCAGAAGGGAGCCCGCCCACTGCACATATCCACCGGCTCATAAGCCCAATATACAACTTTGTACTCTCTATAGGAGCAGTCTGGGATTGGGGAATTAACTTACTGTATATGCAAAAGGAAACACAATATCCCTACACATCCTTGTGATATACATTTGATTTCCTCTGGCTGCTCTAAGTGTGATGTCACTGTGGGTTTAACAAGACTTTGCACAGGCAAAAGCTCCTCTCTCTCCTCTACCCTTAATGTTACTGGCTCTCTGATAAGGACAGTGTGGGTGGGGGGAGGGCAGAGCAAACACCCCCTTTATTACCTGCATGTCCTGCCTCCTCTGATGCCCCAAAGCTTCCAGCACTGGTGGCCATGTGATCGCTCAATGCTTCTAGTGATTTAAATGGAAGGGTCACCCTGCCGTTCAGCAAACCCCATTAACGGACAGCATACATAATGACATCCGTAGGGCGCTGCCAAACACGTCACTATTCAGATGAATGATTCAGAATAGTTACATTTGTTTAACCCTCTATTTCCCTGCACCCACAGGAGCACCGAACCCCATCTTCCCTGCAAAACAAGCCGTAAAAAGGCCCCTACATCATGAGGCCCCTGGGGTGCCAGACCCCATGACATAGTGGCTACGTCTTGGGGCGCCCAAAAGGGTTAAGGGAATCAATTGGACAGTGTTGTAACTTTTGTTCAGTTGCAAGGGAATGCAATATTAAATAGTAATATCCTAAATATGTTTGGGAAACCAATGTGGGACATGTCCATAACCTGTGTGCCTCTGTGTCATGAGTCTACACAAGGGACAGCTTTAAACAATCTCTAGATATAGATCGGTGCGCCAGGGCGTGGTACAGTACCAGGGCCAGTACCAAGGCCAGGGCCAGGGCCAGGGCGCGGGCCAGTACCAGGGCCAGTACCAAGGCCAGTACCAGGGGTAGTACCAGGGCCAGGGTGCGGGACAGTACCAGGGCCAGGGTGCGGGACAGTACCAGGGCCAGTACCAGGGCCAGGGCGCAGGACAGTACCAGGGCCAGTACCAAGGCCAGTACCAGGGCCAGTACCAAGGCCAGTGCCAGGGCATGGGACAGAACCAGGGCCAGGGCGCGGGACAGTACCATGACCAGTATTAGGGCCAGTACCAAGGCCAGTATCAGGGCCAGTACCAAGGCCAGTACCAGAGCCAGTACCAGGGCCAGGGCGCGGGACAGTACCAGGGCCAGTACGAGGGCCAGTACCAAGGCCAGTACCAGGGCCAGGACGCGGGACAGCACCAGGGCCGGCAATGCTGCCAATCTAAATACTTATTGCTCTTTACATAACCCAGAAAATAGGCCGGGGAGCATACCGAGCCCTGGAAAATAATAATATAATATTATTTTAATTAGGGCAGTTACTGGAATTACTTTATAATTAGAGAGGTCACCCCGGAGAGGTAACACCTTCACTGCCAGAGGAACCTGCAACGGGGTGTGTCAAAGGCTTTCTCCTGTTTTCTGTGGGGTCACAATGTGACAACCAACTCGCCTTCGTGAGCCAACCATGGTGGGAAAGGTTCTGTTTGTATCAGCTTTCCACTTCCCTCATTGAATGTTGCAGACAATAAAACATTGTTTAGCTGCAATGCTCTGCAGGTGCCATTCCTATGACCGTAAAGGGTGGTAAAAAAAAATCCTACCCTGTGTAAACACAAGTATAGAAGCTGCAGTTCCATTTTGCACCAAAGTGCTTGGATTCATTGATTCCATTTTATTGCCCATTTTTACAAAACAACCGGTTAAAAAGTAAAAATCTTTTCAAAATATTTTTGCAAGTCTTAAAAATGTTTTAATCCTGTTGGGTCTGACACCAGTACCACATTCCTCACAAAGTACCTTAGACTTGTTAACTCAATATAGTTCTTATGGAAATCCCTTTAGGAAGTGTGGGTGGTGAGTAATTTAAGTGTACTTTGCATATATCATTAGCATATCACCCAGGTAGTTATGGGCAAAAAAAGAGAGAGAGAGACAAGGAGAGACGGACGAAGAGTACTGTGACGGTGGTGCCAACCATCAGTTGGGTTAGCTCACACTCGTAGAGCTGTGGTTTAGAAAAGCAGTGGTTATGGGTTCTAGTCCTGTCTGGTCTCACGCCATACCAGGCATTATGTTTGTGCCTTAGCATTATCAATGCTATATAGTTGGAAATCGTTTTAGGAAGTGTGGGATGGGACTCATTTAAATATACTTTGCATATTTCCCAGCCAGGCACGTCATGTGTGCTCCCTTTTCAGCACAGGCATGACCTAATTCCGCGGTGTGCAAAGTGGGGGGCGGGAGATTTTTCTGGGGGGGGCACAGGCATTAAAATTAAATGCCGAGGGATCGCGTGAGGCCTCTGCAACGCTATTACTTACCTTGACTCTGCCAGCGTCACTCATGTCCATGGCAACGCAGAGTTAAATGACACCGCAGGGTCATGTGATGTGACGTCATAAGCATCAAATGACATTGCGGGTCACGTGACATGACATCACTTGACCCCACAGCGTTATTTGATGCAGCATCAAGCTAAGGGAGGGGGCGCGAGCACAAGCGGAGGGAAGGCAGGGACGGGAAGCTGCAAAAGTTTGCGCTTCCTTGTCCTAATTCATTTGGAGGAATATTTGAGGGGATATCAAACATACAGCATACATACATCATATAAATCATATATACAGCAAATAAAAAGATCACTTGTGAGCACATTCACATGTCTTAGGCAGGTCTGCAACCCTGCCTTATACCATTATACCCAGCATACAGTGCTTCCACTGCAGCAAGGGATTCTGGGAAAGGACATGCAAATGAGCACACAATGTGTCACTTTTTGTCTGAAAAATCATTGTTACATGGAGCCCATATAAGCTAATGGGAATAAGCACAGCATGGGAATCAGATGCAAAGCCAGAGAAACCAGTCACAGACATGTTTCAACCTTAATTGGTATCATCAGTGTGAAGTTGGTTGTACTGCTAGCTTTGCATTTTCAAGACTGTAGGGTTTACTATCACGTTTTAAGTTATGGTGGGTGAAAAAGGCAACAAGAAACCTCCACCGTATTGCATATAGCAAATAAAAAGATCACTTGTGAGCACATTCACGTGTCTTAGGCCGGTCTGCAACCCTGCCTTTAACCAGCATACAGTGCTTCCACTGCAGCAATGGATTCTGGGAAATGACATGCAAATGAGCACACAGTGCCACCTTTTGTCTGAAAAACCATTGTTACATGGAGCCCATGTAAGCTAATGCTCGCTGTGAGCACAGTTGGTGCTGTGGCCCTATATGCGTTTGACTCGTGCAAGAGGGTAGGACCACACCCCTATGGCTAGCGCTCTTTTTGAGACACTGTCTCTTTTTCAGTCTGCGTCACTGTGTGTTTTGTATTAAAGTTTAAAATCGGCTTGGATTAGGTTTCATATATTTTACTTTGAAGACTGTGTCCTAATGACACAGGATGATGAGGATATATATATATTAACAGTGTTCGACAAACCTATACATTTGCACGCCCCGGGCGAGTGGATTTAACATCGTGGCGAGCTCCTATTGGCCCAAGCAGCACACGTGTGGTACTAGGTGGCGAGTAGATTTTTTTGTTCGGCGAGTAGATTTTTTGGTGATTTGTCGACCACTGTATATATATATATATATATATATATATTAAAATCAACCCCAAAAGAGCAAACAAAGAACATCACTCAAGCACACTTGGCGCGAATATATATAGTCTCCCACATGGTGTTATAGGGTAGGTCAGGACAGGCTTCTGGGGCCTTGCCCGAATCGTACTCACAGTGACAGCGCCTCCATCTCTTGCAGCCCCCAGAGATGTGGGGAGAAATCTCTGCAGGAGAACTTATCTCTTCTCCTTTCTGATAGATTTCAGTCTCAGGCAAAGAGTATGTGAAAACAGGTGTTCTTTATTCTGGTTACTCTCACACCAATCAAAGACAGAATTCAGCTTACACTGCAATCAATGCTCAGCAGCAGGGTCTTCACCCTTAGGATGTCCCTGGACCTACACTCCCGGCCACTGGCCACCAGAAGCAGTCCTTGCTTTTCCTTTACCATCTGGTAGGGTAAGATTAATAGTCTTCCACCACTCCCCACATGGAGGGCCTCTGTAAGCAGAGCCCTGCACTACTGGGTTGGATAGACTAGCTTCTCTCAGTTGTAGAGGCAACTGCCTAAATTGAGGAAGATAAAACATACAGAACACCTACAAGCTCAAATTGAAACCCCAAAATACCCACAACATATATATAAGCATATAAGTTTCACAGAGGAGTGCTACTGAGCATGGCAATATATATTTAAAACCAGAGACATAACATAAAACACAGACAAAGCTCAGTGCACATCCAGAAAAACTTATAAACGGTACAGTGCCTAAATATACATGTATAAATAACTAATAAATAAAATGGTCTTTTAGTTTAACATTTTGGCCAAATTGTTGTAAGCCCTTGAGCCAAACTTCACGGCAGACCACGTTCAAGGGTCCCTACACTAATATAAATTCTTAATAACCTGTGCATTGCCAGGAAGAATGATTTATAATAAATTTGTCAATATAAGTTGCAAAAGTTCTAAGTCTGATTGAAGCTTTTATTAACCTGTACATTACCAGGAAAAGCACTCTGTAATAGATTTGTCACAATCACACTGCATGCAGGCAAGTTCCCCTGATAGTTGGAGATGCCATGGAGTGAGCTTTTAACCATTTAAATGTGGGAGGGAGTGAGCTTCAATTGGATAGGAGGTTGCCACCCTCCAAAACAGCCAAGACTAGCTGCACAAGAATTATAAAACATACAGAACACCTACAAGCTCAAATTGAACCCCCAAAATACCCACAACATATATATAAGTTTGTCTGTGTTTTATGTTATGTCTCTGGTTTTAACTAAATTGAGGAAGTACAGCTCCTTAAGTCAGTTCCAGTAAGAACCAGCCCCTTGCCCCTGATTGGACACCAGGCCTGATTACACTACCTTCTCTGACTCACTGAGCTGCAAGGTGTAAGGAAAACCCATGATTACTCCTGGCAACCTACCCTTACTAGGTATTACTGCCAGGAGGAGGGCAGACTTGTAGCCCAAAACCAGCCAGGGCTACATACATACATACATACATACAGAATTTATATATATAAATATTTATATATATAAATTCTCCATCGACACCGGAGAATCCCTGGTTAGGCCGCTGGGCACCTCCAAAATCGGGATGCTCAGGAAGGTAAGTAAAATATATAAATATGCTTTTACTTACCTTCCTGATAAATCACTTATCAGTCTACGCTATTGGGGCTTTTTTATTCTTTCATTCAAAAGGTTCCCACACACCCAGAGGTACTGGCTATATAATACCACCCACAGAAATTGAAATGCTCAAAAGAACTGATAGATTGTGAGTACGCAGTCTATAGGTTACACTGAAAATTCACTGCTTTTTCAGACATATTGCACTATTTTGTGTTTTTATATTTTTTATTCACATATCTGCGCTCCCCACCGACTGGACAACACATTTTCTGAGGATTGGAGAACCAAGTATGTGAAGGGTTGGAGCAGCACTTCACGTAGTATTGTATATTTATTTATGTTTTTTGCACATATTTGCACATTGTTGTATCTATATTTATATTTGAATCACGATTTAATGGTTCACTTTTAGCATAATGCGCCGATTTAATAACACTATTTTCACATCACAGGATTGGGCAACCCAGGCCCTGTTCCACCTCCTCCCAGCTGTCACTCAAGGGCACTGCTGGGAGTGGGGGGAAACCCATGATAAATACTGGCAGGCCTGCTCATACAGGGCTTACTGCCAGTGAGGGCAGACTGGTAGCCAAGAACCAGTCCTGGCTACATTATTTCACCGCTTTTCCTGTCTTTTTTAAAAGTATATTTTTTCATGATTACAATATATACTTTTACTCTTTATGCCTAATTACACTTGTATTTTTACTTATGCTTTTATTATCTGCATTTTGGATGCATTTTATTTATTTATTTATTAACTTCCTTATTTGTTATTCTTTTATATATCCAAGCCGTCCTTCTTTTCCTTGTGTCTATCTTTGTAAACCAATTTTTGCGGGTTGAGTTTATCTCTATGGGTATTTGGTCCTGTTCTGTATCTTTTTACATCTTTTTTTTTAATCAATTTTCTTTTTCGGCTAATTTATGTTACTATTGGGACTAGGATTCTATTCGCTGTAACATTACGATACTATTTTAATTATCATTTTCTATTTTATATACATTGTTATATTTTGATTTGTTAGACAGTATATGTATGTAGCTTTATTTGTGGCACTCCCCTCCCCTCTTATTTTCTAAATGATGTAATTAGATTCAGGTCTTTTTAGTTGATTTATTAATCAGGAGGATGTTGAAAAGGTGGACTTAGACGGCATTGTCCATGACCCTGAGGAAGTGATCTCCTTCATGAAACGCGTTGGGTGAAAATGGCGGTGCACTGCGACCCGTTAAAAATAATTTATTGAGGTTTCAACAAAAAACACATCACTCCAGACAGCAACCTCTGACGCGTTTCGCACCGCGATGGTACTTTGTCAAAGAGCCTATTTATTTCCAGATTGAAAGGACCGTTTGCTCATTGCGTCTCTATCCAGAATAATTGTCTGTGGAAGTCCTTCTCCTTCAGTATATTGGACCTGGTAACAAGCAACCCTACAGAAGATGAGCTCTGCATCCTTCATTAGTCGATAGCTGCAGCATTTGAAAAAACTTTTTAGAAATATTTTTTTCGTAAACGTAAAAGTTCTCCTAGTTACTTAAAAATAAATTTAAAACCACCCAAAAAAGTAAAGACTCGGCGGAGGAGGAAGAAGCTTTCCTCCGGTTTTGGTTGGAATTTCACTTGGACTCCTGGAGTTCAACTCAAAGTTCCCGAACAAACTTCCAAGTGTGCAGAGATTGGACCCCGCCAGCCTGCCGAACCTTAATGCCAGGGCCACGGGAGCCAACAAACCCAGTCTGTCAGATTTATTTGTCAAAGTTTTGTAGCTGCAAAAGCCTATTGAACTCAGTATGTTTTTTTTATATTGCTCTGGTGCTATTTTTGTTTGTTGTTACAATTTGCAATTGAAGTCTCCTTGCTGCAGAACTGGGGTAAAGAACTGGCACCCGATTTCTGGGGAAGACCCAGAGTCCTTTTCGTTCCATGGTAATTTTTTTCTTTAATGACGCAGTTCCCCCAAATTTGAGCTATTTTGCAAGTGAACGCAATGTGATGCCTTTTGAAAAGGCGATTATGCAATTAATTTTATTTCAAACGCGACTTGGTTTTGATTTTTTTTTAATGTTTTAGTTGAACGGGCCCAAAGTCTGCAGTAGAGTATTTCCAAAATAACTCCTTTTGCCATTCCACCAAGCAGCACAGAGCTGATTTCCATTCAGACTACAAACGTTCTTATCAGAGAAAATGTCTTATCTCAAGTTTATAATTCAGACAATCCAGGAGGAGCAAAATATGGGGAAATATAAAACAAAAGACAGTGCAAATTTAAGTGCAGACGTTGAGACTAAAATCCAATAAGATGTCAGTATCTTGGCTCTACCGGTCTATCTTCCTCTATCTTCCTCTACATGTATCATTGTCATATTGATGAGACGAGCCTGGAGGGAGTCCCACAGTATACAGCATCCACCTGGGGTGGCAGCCCTATCTGCCAATTGCATTTATACCACTAACATCTTGTGAGTAGATAGACCGGTAGAGCCAAGATACTGACATCTTATTGGATTTTAGTCTCAACGTCTGCACTTAAATTTGCACTGTCTTTTGTTTTATATTTCCCCATATTTTTCTCCTCCTGGATTGTCTGAATTATATCATTCTACTTGGAACCCAGGAAACAGGTTCTACCAGAGGGTTTGAGCACGGATTTATTACTTGAGCACATATTTTATTGTATATTGCACTACAGTATTAACTTGCACGCAACCACTTTTTTATTTTAAGTTGTTAGCGCCTTATATTCACTATCATTCACAATACACTGTTATCTCAAGCTTCCCAGATACCGTTCTTTGAGGTCTACTAATGTTACTAAATGAGAGAGTATTCACAGCCTTATTAATGTAGGTTGTGGGCTGGTTTTTAAAGAATACAATTCTCATTTAAGGAAAAAAAATCAGTAAGCGGGGAAGAAAAATAGAAATGTGAAAACCGACTTCCTTCTGTACAATATTGTGAAGAAATCTTAAAGCAGCAGTCCAAGCTGCCATTTCCCCCCTTTAAATATGTGCATAAATACAATGAACACAATGATAAGTAATTATCTAAGTTGCCAATCGATCCGTTCTCCTGTGATCGATCGGCGAAGATTTGGCTGGGGGGTTCACTAAATGGCTGTCAGTGCAGCAGAAGAGGACCAAAGATGCAAAGTTTCTATGGGGAAGATCATGTGACCAGGCAGTCACTAGATACAATTGTTGCACTGCTAGAGAGAGGGCAGGGCTCAAAAAGGGGTTTGCCAGAGCCTGTTTCAGAAGAGGAAGGGGATGTGACTTTGTAAATGCTTGTTACATTATAATATATTAAAAATTACATACAGAGTTGTTGATTTAAAAAAAAATGCTTCAAGTATTTTCTCATAGTACAGAACTGATTTGTTAAAAAAAAAAAAACACACATGTAGGATATTGCTTCGTCTGCAGCTTTAATAAAAAATGATATAAATATATAGATATATTTATTTATTTACATGCAGAGAGGGACTGCTCCCCTAATACATTTGGTGTTTCCTTCTGAACCAGTTTGTGCCCCAGATTTGCAGCCGGGAGACTGATACATAAACTCCTCCAGAATGCAACTATTTTTCAATGTTGATTTAGCAGCAAAAACATTTCCAGATACACCAATGCCCCTGTGTATTCTCACATGGCACAGAGAAGTTCTACTTGTTCAGTGCTGTCTGATGTGCTGTGTTAACCTAGTTAACTGTGTTCTTCAGGGTGTTGGCAGCCGGTCCAGAACAAAGGGGAAAGACTGCCAGTTCTCTGTGGGCATGTCTCTGCATTTCCACTCGGTGTACCTTGCTGAATAAGTGCAGCCCTGGGGCTGTTGTGAACATGTTTCTTTCTTGCAGCTGACAAGACATCTAAAAAGCCAGCAAAACACCACCGAGCTTGTGAAACAGATAATTGGTTAGTTTTCAAATGTAGCTATTAAAAGGAATAAAGAAAAAGCTCCAACAGATAAATTGCTGGCTCAAAGAACAAAAGAAAAAACAAAAAACGTCAATATCCATATAGTGGCTGAGTTCTTTCTTAACTCATGAGCCCCCTTTCTACCAAGGGGTTTTGCAATACCGTACATTGCAGAACAGAGCAATGAGTTAAATTGTAGACTGGCAATTGAAGTAATTGGGAGTCATTTATTAAAAGTCTCCCAGCTGCAAAACCAGAGCAACAACATTCAACAACTCATTAAACAAGTAAATCCAACTGGTTGCTATGGAAATGAGGCAGACTTCAATTTAGTAGTGTCTCCAACAGTATATATTTCCCATCAAATGTTCCTCCAAATACATTAGGGAGACATGTCTGTGCTGAAAAAGGAGCGCACCTGAGAGATTTGCTAATGGATATGCAAAGTGTATTTTTTAATGAGTCCCCTCCCACACTTTCTAAAAGGATTTCCATTCCAACTATATTCAGTAGAGTTTATAAGACTAAGACACCAACCTAATGACTGGAATGGTGTAAGACCCAACAGGACAAGAACCAACTGCTCTTCTAGGCCACAGATCTAGCAGTGTGAGCTAAACCAGCTGATGCCCCACTGTCTACTGCTAGCATACCTCGAAGGGATATCTATTATGTTGATTTGTAACCTTGAAAGGATAAAGTAATAATATGTAATAATAATATGTACTGAGGTCTATAAGTTACTGAGACCAGGTGTGATTAAATTAAAAAAACAGGTTTTCTGACACACACAAGAAAAAACAAGGTGAAGCGCAGCAAATAAAGCAGATGCAGAGAGAAAGTAATATAGCAAAGTGACCGGGTGACTTGAGTTAGTACTTCTAATCTTATAAAGGATAAAAACAGTCGACCATATTTACTAAGCAGTGTTTTGCCATATGACACCTTTGTGCTGGAATACATTACAGTCTATTCAAATAAATGGACTGTAAGGTGTCTTCCCGCGGCAGAAGGCGTCTTATTGCTTATTAGATATGCTTCTCTATCCCAGAAGAGGGTACAGGGATGAGCACTCAGTGAGCAGTCTAGCTCATTATACTGTGACAGTGGTGCTAGCCATTAGCTGGTTTAGCTCACACTACTAGAGCTGTTGTCCTGAATAACAGGGGCTGTGTGGGTCCAAATTCTAATCCTGTTGAGTCTGACATACACCATTCCTCATAAGGTGCCTAAGACTTGCCAACGCAATAACACTGAGTGTGCCGTGGGAAGCCAGCAGAATCACTTCCGGCAGTTGGTAGAGTTTTATTTATTTTAAAATAAAGTGTTTCAATTCAGTGTGTCTGGCACTCTAGCAGATGGCAAAGTGAATATTTTTGTCCCTGTTCTGTTATACCGTAGGCACCTTTGTGCATATCCAACATGATGCACCAAAATGCGCGCATATACCTGATGTAGCTCCCTCCCCCTGGCTTCTTTTAAAAACAGACCACTTCCACTTCCTAGTTGGCAGTTTAATGTTCCTTGTGGAGTACACCTGAGATACTTGTGAGATATGTTACTAGCTAGATTAGCTGGTTTAGTTCACACTGTTAAAGCTGTAGACTAGAAAAGCAGTTGTTGTGGGTTCTAGTCCTGTTTGGTCTGACACCATTCCAGCCATTAGGATGGTGATTTAGGCTTATCAACTCTATTGACTCTATGCAGTCTTTAAGCTCATGTTTCTTGTTGGCTAGGATATAGTCAATTTAATTATTGATTCCATTGTGTCCACTCTATTACCATTTTCTATTTGGATTCTTATTGAAGAATGAATTCTTGATGTACTGCAGACGTTTTCACGTGCTTCAAATTCTGCCAATCTGTTTCACATTCAATGCTGTTGCCTTAACCATACTTACCAACTAATGCTTCATCTTTCTGCTAGGCACCAATCTTTGCATTCATACCTCCTATAATGATCTTCAGGTGACAATTTCCTTTGTTGTAAGTTAGTTGATTTCATGGTAGAAGTCTCTCCCTTTATTTTCTGTGTGACTTGATGTTGGGGCGTCTGTCTGCGCATGTGTGTATGCATCAAGCATCTCTCATGTCCCGCCCAGTATTTTAGCCATAGTTGCACCTATGCTGACACTAAGAAAATATTATTTAAAACTATTCACACAGGCATCCCATTAAACATATACACTATATAATGATTAATTGCAGGTTGTGAAACTTCTTTAAGACCAACATTGGACTTCTACATAGATGTAGTTTTAGGGTACAGAGTTTTTTTAAAGTGCATACAGTAGGTTTATGAGATCTTCCACAGTATACTTTAAGAAGAACCCTATGAGGTTTAGAAAGTTCAGCACACTATAATTTTGCCTATGAAGGACTTTGATGTTCGTCCCCCAGAGCAGCGGTGCGGAAAGTGGGGGGCGCTGGATATTTTTTGAGGGGCGCTTGCAGAGGTCCGTGCTCTACCCCGAGGCATTTAAACTAAATGCTGGGGGATCGTGTGAGGCCTCTGCAACTCACTTACCATGATTCTGGAGATTTGCTGTAGCTTTCACCATGGCAACATGGCGTCAAATGACACCACGTGTCATGTGGAGTGACGTCACACGTCCGTCTCCATGGCAATGGGGTCATGTGACCCCGCGGCGTCATTTGACGCCGCCAAACAAGTGAAGGGGGACGCGAGACTGAGGAAGAGCAGACAGGGGGGCACAGCTAAAAAAGTTTGCGCTCCCCTGCCCCAGAGCAGTTGCTCCCAACTCAAGTTCCCAAGAACCCCCAAAAGGTTAGGTTTTAAGGATATCAATGCCTAAGCACAGGTGGCTCAATTAGTTATCTTGACTGAACCACCTATGCTGAAGCAGGGATATCCATAAAACATAACCTTGAAGACTGGAGGTTGGAGGCACTGCCCTAAGGTATCACAACCTACAGTACATACACATTTCTCCAGGTCAAGTACGGCTACTAGAACATTGAGCAGCAAAATATTTACAACCAGTAACTCTTCAATACATCTTGCCATCACCACTACCCAAATCCAAACCTTACTTACATGGGACAGATGAAAAATAGTTTAATGCATTGAGACGAAAAGACACAGGTTTTAAAAGGGCTCAATAAGCATCCATTTTAGTACCAAAAAGATCATTTGCATCCAATGATTTACAGTATCCTTAGTCTTAAACGTGCAGACTGTTTGCATCATTGTATACAGGGTGGGAGAATATGCATACTGTATTCCTCAGGATGGGGGAGCTCGCTGCTGTCCGTGGTGCTGACATCTCACACATCCCCGAACATTTAAATGTAGATTAAACAATGGACAACAAACAGTATATGCTGTGCTGTGTCCTGTTTGTGGAAGGGTTTCTGTCATTGCTCTTACTCACAGTGTGTGTCTGGTTTGTTTGCTAATATGAAGAAATGTTCAGACCAAAAGGGCAGAAAATAAATCACAGTAAATGATCTACTCGGACGTCCAGATCCTCCTCGGGGGGAAACCTACAAGTCCAGTGGCAGGATGATCCCTCTTCAGAGTCAACTCTGATGCATTTTGAGCAATCACAATACACAATTATCAGCCCTGATCTCCAGTGTCCTGTTGGCAGCAATATAATCTAATCATGGGGTTCTCAAACTTTTCCTTATCATGGACCACTTATTAACAATCATTTGGAGAACCAAATTATTCAATTAGTTCATTAACAATTTTCTATATAGAGATAGAAGTATTGTACTGGACCTAAAAACCAGCACAGATATGCTATCAGTGACTGAAAACATACAGATAGCTCTTTCCTGTAGCCTCTAGTGGATGTTCAAAGGGTTTCAAGGACCACTAATAAAAAGTCTTTGGGGACCACAGTTTCAGAACCACTGACCCAACCCCATATAAAAGAATCCAGGGTAGAAAAAACGGAGCATGGCAGACAAAAAATGAGGGCTGTGACAAAGCGCCAAGAGTGTGAAACGCGTCAGAGGTACTCCCCCATGCCACCCTCCATGATTTTACCCCTATTTCAGTCAATCGTTTTTAACTCATTTGGCTTGTGCATAACCCCGTTTTTTGCCTGCAGTGCTCTGTTTTTCCTACCCTGGATTCTTCTATTGCATCACTCAGCGGGACGCACGCCCCAGTGAAGAGACCACACAGTGAGTAGTTTACCAGGACATTTATTGGTTTACATACCTGTATGAAGTTGACAAACTGTATTCAGCTCTAAGGGTATTTTTTCCAGAGAAAAAGGAGGAGAATCAGCCGTTATTGCCAGCTAGGCTACCACTGGCTGCATTATCCCCTGTAGCAGGTATACTTTCCCCCTAATCTATGAGCCATGAGAATTGTACACTCCATGGTTTTGCATCATCCTTCTCACTTTTTATGGGTCTCTCCCAAAACATCTAATTACAGCTTCAGTCACGTGCTGTTTATGCCCAATACCGGGTAGCACGGGTTCAATAACTTTGTTCTATTTTCCCGCATATAAAATAATACTATTTGTTTCTTATAATACACTAACAAGCTTGCAGACACATCAATGTCATTACCTGAAAGAATTTACCATCTAACCTTAGTGTCTGAGGGACAGGGAGATAATGTGACTTACCCAAGGTCACAGAATAAACCAACACGGGCACTCGAGCTTACCCACTTCAAAGGTAATGTTCACAACATTAGGATACTCATTCAGCCCATTATCTGTGTGATCATTACAGTCCACAAAGAATATATATAATATTAATATAGTAATAATGCCACAAGGTTTTTATAAATAAATGATTTACTAGGGTTAATGAATCACACATTGACCAACCATTATTCTACCAGTAATGCGATAACGGGGACAGGTATATACGAGGACAATGCTCAGAAGTAATAAAAACCCAAACAAATCCTCTATTGTTATTTAGAATGTTATTTCTAACCAGTTGTTCCAAAACGTTCCACTGTGCTGGGAGGATTGTTAAAAGCTCCTGTCATCCCTATATTTTTATTTTACGATGACTGGCTACAACACTTTTAATACAAAGGTGTTGAACACTATTCGGGGACTTACCAAACGGGTTTCCTGTGATTCTCATATGTTGTTTTCTGTTAAAGTCCTGTAATAATTTTTTTCCTGTTCAGATTACCGCCCGCGGTGGACGTGACCCCGGATTTCTGTAGCGCAGGAGATCAGGGACAGGGAAATATCGTCCTGCAACCGGACACATTCCTCCAGTAATCAAGTTACAAGAAGCAGCTCTTTCCTCATTTAATGTGAAATATAACTTTGTGCTGTATACCAGCTATAACATGGTGATATGGCAGCAGCATTGGGGAACACTTATAGGAGTTAACATGGCCCTCAGCCACCAGGTTGAGCGAGTATGTTTTTGTTTGTCATCATGTTATATCTTCTCTACCAGTTTTAAACAGGTGCTCCTTAATTTAACCCTTTCACGGCAATGCTTTGCAGGCCCCTCTGGGTGTGAACGTTTGAAATGTAGCTAATCCTTTTTTATTAATAGTTTTTTTTTTATTGGGTTTACAAACATTAAACAACGACATTACAGTACAGGGAAAATAATAATAATAAAAAATAACAAGAAACACAGAAAAACACACTTTTATACAAAATTATTTTTAGTATTGCTCACCATACTTATAATTTCAAAATTCAACACATTAACACAAATAATAATAAAAAGAAAAAACAGATAATAGCATTTTCAAAGATTAACATCAAAGTATTAACCTCACCGCCTCCTAACAGAACCTGGCATAAGATTCCCCATTTACTATCTCCCCCATCAACAATATACCATCATATTTCCTCAAGGGTGAAATTATCTGTGACCCATCGCAAGCAGCCTGAGGAGACCCCAAGAGAGATGCTCACGTCTGTATGATTGAATCCCTATCTTGTTGCGACATAGTATCAATAAACTTTTCCCATTTAAAAAAATAAAATAGCTAATCCTTTTTAATGCTGAGATTAGGAGTTAATAAAGTTTTATCATTTGGAAGCAAAGGCCCCATATTAGGGACAGAGCCGCGCAAAATCTTAGTGCGTGTTAACAAACTTTGTGAATGTTACGCCTTTGTTTCCGGCGAAAACGGCTTATAAAATCCAAATGGGGCCGAGAAGTTTGCTTAATGCTACAAAGTAAATGGGCAATGCTTGTTTAGCTCATTCAGGTGGCTCTCTCTTTCTAAAACTGGTTCCAGTAAAATAATTAAAGTCGCAGGGCTGTTTCACCATTTAAAAAAGTTAATTTTGTAACAATTTGGGACGTTGGACTTGAACTTTTGCCGGCAAAAATTCTAGCAAATATTTTATTCCCCCCTCAGTCCCCCCAAACCTTTAGAAAGTTTCTCTAATTAGCGATTTAAAGCTAAATGATTAAACTGTGTATGGGACAGTTTCAAAGTCGCAGAGAGCAGGGCGCATACTGTAGGTAAAATAAGTTTTTGAAAAACATAATTTAATTAGTGGATGGATTTACAATAATAGGTGATCGGGGGTAAAATGCAAATTATAGGCGATTCTGAAAAACTGGTCTGTTTAAGTTACGTTTGAGCATGACAAAGGGTTCTGTTTATAATCATATATTCCAGTCATGAGTGCATCGTGTTACTGTGAGTCTTTACACCTCAAAAAGGGATCTCCCTGTTTTAGACATTATTAATGTACTTGTGACTTGTGTGAGAGATTTAACATTTCCAATGGAAAAACTAAATGTCTTAAGCCACCAAATGACCAAGGGAAGTGCTACGTATCCTCCTTGAGACTTTCCAAACAGTGCAACCATCCAAATGTACAGATGCAGCTACGAGTATTCTAAGGCTAAGGCCCCATTGCACGCGTCCGCACGGCTGTCTTGCTTGCCGGCGGCGTGTGCAACTCGCTGCACCGCGATCTGCGGTCTGCGGTCTGCGGTCTGCAGGAAACTTTTTCCGGCACGGGGGGAGGGGCGTGGCCAAAACGGGGGGGTGGGGGCGGCCATGACGTGAGGGGGCGGGACTGCCCCTCAGCCGTTCAGCCCCTCAACTCTTCAGCCCCTCAGCCGTTCAGCCCCTCAACTCCTCAGCCCCCTCAACTCCTCAGTCGCTCACACACACAGACAGGCACTCAGGCACACACACACACAGACAGGCACTCAGGCACACACACAGACACGCACTCAGGCACACACACAGACACGCACTCAGGCACACACACAGACACGCACTCAGGCACACACACAGAGCAGGGGGGACTTCCTTGGTGCTGCAGAGTTGATTTAAAATCGCTGCTTTCCCCCCACACTTTCCTCCCCGCTTCCCGAAGCCTCCCCTCCTCATTGGCTCACTGCCACACCACGTGACGTGTCGCCGCTTGGGATTACAATTCTCTCGCATCCCCTGGCGGCTGACGCATCACAGCGTGTAGTGAGCCGTGCAGGGAGGAGGGACTGGGACCTGCTCGGGAGAATAACATCAGATGGTGCGTAGCGCGTGTGCGGCCGCACAGGCCGCCGGACGCAGCGGGACCCAGGCCTTACACTGCTTTGAAAAATCTGGGGCAATCTCCCAGTAATGCTGTAGCATTTCTCCGACATTTCTGCAGACCGACTAATGGCCCATCGGATTAACACAGCAGGGATCCCTGGTCAGTTTTAATAGGAATGCCAGGGACCCCGCTGTGTTAATCCGATGGGCCATTAGTCTGTCTGCAGAAATGTCACAGAAATATTGCAGCATTACTGGGAGATTGCCCCAGATTTTCCAAGGCAAGTGTTAGAATACTCATGGCTGCATGTGTATAAGAGAACCTTACAGCATCCCTGGCAGAAATCAGTTTACCTGACTGTGCAATATTGACTGATGGAAAACTCCATAGTGGCCAACCCATGAGAGCTTCAATAAGAAGATTTGGGAGGGTAATGATGGCGAACTTTTTATCTTGGTCTGACTTCTCCTGGGATGAGGAAAATGTTATCAGTGAGAAGGGACAAAACGGATTGAATTATCAGGACATTTTTAGTGTGTGTCCACCTAGAGAGAGTTAGGTTGTGCAGTATTAACCACTTCATTGCCTGAATGGCCCGCCACCACAATGCATCGCAGGCTCCTCTAAGATGCACAATCATGGCACTTTACAAATAAATGATGATAAAGATAACTACACTTTGGGCCATATCGCTGGTGATGCAGGGGGATGTATAGACAGCCAATGTCAACATCAAACATGGACAATGTTTTCAAAAGGGGGTGTATGGTGTTAGCAAACCTCAACACAAAATGCTTAGGCTGGTTCTATAGTGCGGGCGCTCGCTACACACATATACATACACATACATATACACACACACACAGTACCTCGCTCGCGCACAGTATACACACAAAACGTGTGCGGCATGTGCACGCGCCTTCGCACAGGCGCGCACTCACGGCCGCACACAGTATATAACAGCCCTTATTTAGATTGGTGTGCGAAGTTAGATCCGCTTTTGTAGGTCACAGCAAATAGAACACAATGGGAATAGCCATCAACCGTTGGAGAATTAGTTTTTTCTCAGAGACGCATTTCACAAGAAATACATGAATAGGACAATTTCTAATTAACGGTCAAGAGAAATGGGAAACTCTTACATTCGGTTTCCTAACAAACAGCGTTATCATTTGTCTGCATTTTTTTTTCCACTTCAGTGCACTGACTATTCAAGGCGGGTGGTGGGCTCGATAAAGAGTCAACATGGGAAGCAGAGTATTGATGGATTAAATGAACTCTTCTTGACCACTTGCCATAGTGTTTCTCACCAGTAAAGAGTTACTAAGGGAAACCAACATGATTTTCTTGATTGATATATTTGGTGCAGTGTTGTTGTACCAGTTTGGCTCTTGGTTTTGCAGCTGGGAGAGTCCGTGAAATAACAGCCACATGTTCTAAGTTACACGTGTGGCTATTTAATAAGGCCTCCTGGCTGCAAAACGGGGTCAATACCAATGCAAACGGATTACACCACATTTATCAAAGGAAAAACCCCAGTGTCTTTCAATGGGATTCTTTTTCTTCGATAAACAGGGCGTTATCTATTAAAGTCTGCTGGCTGCAAAACGGGGCCAAAAGAAACACACCTAGTTTATTAAGGGAAACCCAGTTACAATTAAAACCAATGGGATTCGAGACTGACACATGGAATAGATGTCATCTTATTTTTGGATCAGATCAAAACGATGGAGAATCACCCAACCTTTATAAAAAGAGAATAAGGGAGAATCTTTATACTTTCAAAATATATTGTACAAAATGAGACTTGTCTGCTTTTTATTATTAAAGGCCACAGTCACACACACTTAACTGGACAAACATATCTCTGTCATTAATTAATCTTGATCTCGGGTAGTACTGCACCTACTAGTGCAAATCCTATCCCATAGAACATGAGAACATCTGACGGTGACCATAACGTTTTCTTTCCAGGATCTTGTAGCTCTCGTGCTTCACCAATAATTGAATGCAGCGGCATTCCACGTTGTCACAAGGCAGTACTCTCAAGTGTCACCGCTTTTAGTGTGGCAACGTAATGGAGGCAATAAACACTTTCATTGTGATGGTAATAGCAGCTTTAACAACCCAAGTTGGAAGAGCCAAACCCCTCCGTTGCTGTTGTGCGTTCCAGCAAAGAAAACGAATGCCATTTGCTGAGCTGTAGTCACACTCATTGTGCTTTAAGGAAATAATGGTAAACAGCCCTCATAATGTTGTCTGGAGGCAGGTGACAGATCATGACAAAGCTATAGGTGGGTAGTACTAAATAAAATAATGAGTGTGTTCATCCCATCCAAGGAAGGCTGATCATGCCGTTTTCGTGAATAGTATCTAATGATCTTATTTTACTTTTGTTTTCAGTCATTAAAATCTGGCTATATCAGGGAGTTTATATTGTGTATTATGATGCCTGTTGTTTTTCATGCCCTATTTTGGCAGGCTCTTAAATAAAATGAATGTTTCTCTTCCTTTTGATCTTCTACTGATCATTGTAATTACAATAAAGAAAGGTTGGTATTGAGCCATATTTAGTAAGCATACTTCTGCCACAAAACACCCTTTAGTGCTTTGAGGCATCTCACAGCCTAATTACGCCAACGGGCTCGATGGTGTCTTCCAGCGCAGAAAGGTGTCTTGTAGTAAATATTAACCTAAATATCTTACTCTTACTGAGTGAATTTGAAGACAAAAAAACTGCTAATCAAATCAATGGAAAACCAGCAATACAGAGACCATCATTATGTCATTCAGAAAAAAACCATACTAAATGTATGTTATTTATAGATTGGTTCTCTGTCAATCTTCCAGCCAATAAACAGTCTACTTAATTTTTTTCATAACATTTTTGAGCTGTCAACCTCATTCCCCATCAAGTTTTGTATGACCTTTAACGTTCTCCTCCTTACTCTCATGGCTCTCCACTCATCTCCTCCTCCCTATATACTGTAGCAGCTTTGATCTCTCGTTACGCTGCTGCTTGTCTCCTGCGCTCTACCCATAACTGTCTCCTTTCCACCCCTTTCACCTCTACTGCTCTCTCTTGGCTTAAACATTTTCCCCTCAAAGCCCCTTACCTATGGAACTCAGTCACACTCAGTATACGCCGAGTACCGTCTCTCCCCACCTTTAAATCAAACCATAAAAATTACCTCTTAAAATTAAATGAAGCATTTCAATAGCCCAGACTACTAGCTACTGTCCCTCCTACCAACCATTCTGGCCACGCACTGCCATCTACTGCACTTCTTCCCTCACCTGCTGTCTCTCTAAGTCTCCCAACATACCACTTAGATCGTAAGCTCTCCGGGTAAGGGATTTCCTTTCCTATTGTCTGACTTTGTTTGTTGCACTTATTGTATTATAATTCCCTGTACTGTATTGTCTCTCTTGTAAAGCGCTGAGAACAGCCGTGGGCGCTATCTAAATAAAGATATACATGCATACCATACATACAACATTAACATACACGGGTACTGGAAGTAATCTAAAGGCATTTAGCCCTCCTGGTAGCAAATGGGTTACACATGGGACTTGTGTATGAGCTATGGTATATTCCTAACCATCACCACGTATGTCTCTGTCCCCCATGAGCATTGAGCGAGTGATAATGAGACAGTGGGGGGTTCGTTCCTTGTGAACATCCCTTTCCATTTCATGCAGTGGAACATTTTCAGCAAAGCAGATGATATTACCCAGTGCCAAGCCCTAGCATGTCCGAGCATGTGTACCTACTGTAAATCTGATCTGACACTCCATGAAAACAAATAGTGCTATGTATGCTAAAGGTGGATTCCCTCCTAATTGTGCTAAATAATACATTTCACAACAAACATGGCGAATACACTTATTTGTACTATTTGAATGGATGGGTTTATGACTACAAGGGATAAAACTGCTTCTAACCGGCACAGGTTTTGTATTGGATAAAAAAAAAAAAAACATATTTATCAAAGTCTCCTGTCTGCAAAATTGGGGCAAAAGTGCACCAGTTTCATCAAAGAAAGAAGGTGATGATTGATTTCACTATGATTTCTCTTCTTTGTTAAATCTGGTGTCAGTTTTTCCCAGTTTCGGAGGCAAGGGGCTGGGAAATATTTACTAACACTGTACTTAAACAGGCCTGTCCATTTGGCATACACTGAAGCAACATGGCAATGTTTCTTAAGAAGTAAAAAATAACAAAAGACGTTCCCTTTATGTACAATATGATATAAATAGTCCTTTTTTGCACCAGCGAATAATCTCCAAATGCATATAATATACAACCCATTCTGGTCATTTGCACGCATTTAAAAAGTTCCCGGTATGGACACGAGCAGAGTACACAGTAATATGGTAATTGAAACATACAGTATTAGGAAGGCAGCAGCCAGACTTTAAGCATTCTGCTTGATTTTTTACATCTGCGCCAGTTTTTAACAGTCCCTATAGGACCTAGAAACAAAGTCTTGGATGCAGCGGCCTTTACACGTTCTCACTTCTATCAGCGCAACTACCAACAAGAAGGTTATGTACACTAGTGGTTAACCTGTTGGATCCTTTTTCACTCCTAGTACTTCTACGGGGATAGTAGGGAGGAGTTGGGTACATATATATATATTTGCATGTCATTTCCCAGAATCCCTTGCTGCAGTGGAAGTGCTGTATGCTGGGTGATAATGGGGAAAGGCGGGGTTGCAGACCTGCCGATGAGCATACAGCTATATTTGCATATTTGCTTTCCTGTGGAGGGTTTTTGTCACTTTTTTTACTCACCATAACTTAACTCAGTAGTATGGTTTGGCCTATCCCATAAGCCTCTCTTGCATTCCCAGTAAAATCAACCCCACACTGATGAGATCCATCAAGGTCGAAACAGCTGTCTGTGGGTGGTTTTCTGGGTATGCACCTTAACCCTGGCTGTGCTCAAAGCTGTGACCATGCAGCAAGCTTAAGCCTATAGGGAACCATGTTAAAAATGGTTATTGAGGCAAAAAGTGACACTGTGTGCTCATTTGCATGTCATTTCCCAGAATCCCTTGCTGCAGTGGAAGTGCTGTATGCTGGGTGATAATGGGGAAAGGCGGGGTTGCAGACCTGCCTAAGACATGCAGATGAGCATACAGCTATATTTGCATATTTGCTTTCCTGTGGAGGGTTTTTGTCACTTTTTTTACTCACCATAACTTAACTCAGTAGTATGGTTTGGCCTATCCCATAAGCCTCTCTTGCATTCCCAGTAAAATCAACCCCACACTGATGAGACCCATCAAGGTCGAAACAGCTGTCTGTGGGTGGTTTTCTGGGTATGCACCTTAACCCTGGCTGTGCTCAAAGCTGTGACCATGCAGCAAGCTTAAGCCTATAGGGAACCATGTTAAAAATGGTTATTGAGGCAAAAAGTGACACTGTGTGCTCATTTGCATGTCATTTCCCAGAATCCCTTGCTGCAGTGGAAGTGCTGTATGCTGGGTGATAATGGGGAAAGGCGGGGTTGCAGACCTGCCTAAGACATGCAGATGAGCATACAGCTATATTTGCATATATATATATATATATATATATATATAAATAATCAAAAACAAATAGTCGATACCGTTCTGTGGCTAATGAAATGCTTTTATTTGATTTGTGCGAGTGTTTGAGATACACTGATTTCTTCTACGGGCGATGTTACTAATGATTAAGCCAAGAAATCTACTTTCAAACAGGACAACTAGGAATGTTATCTCTGTGGATGAAGCCTAACCCTCCCCCCTGTGTAGTATGCGATTTATGACTCAAGGCGTTAAATGGTCCCTGAATGTTTGTGATGTTAGAGTGTGTGTGTATGTGTGTAAATCTTAATTTATAAAGCGCCCACAGTGTATACAGCGCTTAATAAAAGGTGTATGTAGAGGGGGAGTGTATAACAATGGTGTGGGTAGGTGTTGAAATGTAAGAGGGTGTTGCATTTCTGTGCATGTGTGTGGGTACTATGTGGTCCCTATTGGTATAAAGGGATAGAATTACATTGTACATTTGTATGTGTAAGAGGCAGTGTGTGTGCATTCATACAGCACAGTATTCATAGACATGGACATGGGAAGAGAGTTCTCTTGTGTAGTGGCTCATGAAGCTGCGGTCTCAGTTTAGGCCACCAGTGATTGTCCCAAATAGTTTCATAAATTTATATTCATGCAACCGTCTCTCTTTCAGTGTTCTGAGATTACCTAAGGCCGATGTCTATGAATACTGTGCTGTATGAATGCACACACACCTGCCTCTTACACATACACATGTACAATGCAATTCTATCCCTTCATACCAATAGGGACCACATATCACCCACACACATTATTATGAAGAACTCCTTTTAATGTGTCTAGCTAAACATTTTAGCTTGCAGCATCTGATTTCATTGTTGCTGAGTATATAGCGGCACCCCCTAGCCATAGGCGGGGGGGCTTCATGACCGGGGGGGGTCCGGCCTTCCCCTCGCTGGCCCGCCCCCACACCTCCCTCCCCAGCACAGGGTAGGAGTTCATGGAAGGCCTACTTAAGGCCAGGCTGGCGGGCAGCACATCCTCTTTGGCTGCCCGCCAGACGATTTGGACATCTCCCTTCACCGCACGTGAGTACAGTACGGCTTCTGCCTCTAGGGTTGGGGGCTACCTGCTCCTGAATCGGAGCGTCGTGGGGTTAGCCTCCATCTTACCCCCTGATCCCCGCGGCGGATGGCCGGCGGGGAGGGGCGGTCTCGGGGCAGAAGGGTACTGGTTGGTGCGGGGAGGGAGGGTCCGGTTGGCGCATGCGGCCCGCGCGAACGTGAGGAGCTCCGCCGCGTGTGGTCCATGCGGGCGGCAAAAGAGGGGGCCAGGCGGCCGCTCGCGGCCCGCTCGGGAGGGCAGAGGCGCGGCCTCCTGCTTTTCTCTTGTTGGTGTTGCGCGGCTGGCGGGCAGGTTTCCCCGCTTTGCGGGCGGCGGCCGCGCGGTAGGCGGTGTGCAGACCCCTTCCCCCAACCCTCACTGGCGGCGCGGGGGTCTGGCGGCCTCCTGCGGTCCCACGTGGTGTGGTCACTCGGGGGCTGAGGCACGGCCCGGAGGGCGCGGGCACGGCCTCAGTCAGTTCCCCTCCCGGTCCCCGCGGCGTTTCCCGTCGGCTGCTCGCGGCCCGTTCGGGGGCAGGGGCGCAGTCTCACGTGGTGCGGGCCTTAAGTCTCCCGGTGGGCAATGTAGCGCGGGCAGAAGACCCTCCTACCCCTCCCCTTTTCGTTTAGTGGTCTCGGGGCAAGGGGGTTTGCGGTGGACCGGTCAGCCTGGCGGCTGCTCCCGCGGCCCCCCCCCCCCCCCCACACCTGTGGGGTCGTTAAAATGTATGTGTGAGGAGGGGGCCGGCCGGGATAAATGTATAATAAATAAATAAATAACGTGGTATGGATATGTGTGTGGTATGGGTATATATGTATATATGTGTGGTATGGGTATATATGTATATGTGCGTGGTATGGGTATATATGTATATATGTGTGGTATGGGTATATATGTATATGTGCGTGGTATGGGTATATATGTATATGTGCGTGGGTATATATATGTGGATGTACGTACAGGTATTTATGGGTGTTATGTGCAGGTATGTGGGTGTGTATGTACATGTGTATATGGGTATGCATGTATACGTAGGTGGAGATATACGCATGTATAGGCTAGTGCAGCAGCTCTTAGTGGTTGCGGCCCTAGGCCGGGGGTAAGCGCGTAGGGGTGGGCGGCCAAGGTTGGCGCTTCACGGTCTGCCCCCGCAGTTAAAGTTTCGGCGCGGGGACACACGCTGATGCGCTCGGGACGATTATGTGCAGTTGTGTGTGCAGGTATATATATATATATATGTGTATAAGGGCACGTTATATGTGTACATGGGTGCATGTAAATCGGTGCATACGTATGGGTAGGTAGGCATGTATACTATAAGCTATAAATTTAAAAAAAAAAAAAAAAGGGCACACGTGGATGCCCGCGGGTGTATGGGCACACGTGGATGCCCGCGGGTGTATGGGCACACGTGGATGCGCGCGTGTGTATGGGCACACGTATATGCGCGCGTGTGTATGGGCACACATAGATGTCAATAGAGCTTTATCTAGTGTCATTATAAACTATATAAATATACTGTAGTAATTATTAGAGGATAAATACTTGTTAATGGGAATCACAATGTTTAGCATTTATGCTTGGTTACTTTTATCGGAATTCCCCAATTAATTCAGGCGGAAGGGCGCGAGTGCGGATGGGTGCACGTGGATGCGCGCGGGTGTATGGGCGCACGTAGATGCGCGAGTGGGTATTGGCGCACGTAAAGGCGCATGTGTATGGGCGCACATGGAGGCGCGTGGGTATTGGCGCACGTGGATGCGTGCGAGGTTATAGGGGCGCATGTGTATATGGGCTCACGGAAATGCGCTCGTGTATATGGGCACACGGAAATGCGCGCGTGTGTATATGGGCATACGGAAATGCGCGCGTGTGTATATGGGCACACGGAAATGCGCGCGTGTGTATACGGGCGCACGCAGGGCGCGCGCGTATGTATATGGGCACATGCAGGGCGCGCTTGTGTATATGGGCTCACGGAAATGCGCTCGTGTATATGGGCACACGGAAATGCGCGCGTGTGTATACGGGCATACGGAAATGCGTGTGTGTATATGGGCACACGGAAATGCGCGCGTGTATACGGGCGCGCGCGTATGTATATGGGCACATGCAGGGCGCGCGTGTGTATATGGGCACACGCAGAGGCACGCGCGTATGTATATGGGCACATGCAGGGCGCGCGTGTGTATATGGGCACACGCAGAGGGAATGTTAATGGGAATCACAATGTTTAGCATTTATGCTTGGTTACTTTTATCGGAATTCCCCAATTAATTCAGGCGGAAGAGCGCGAGCGCGGATGGGTGCACGTGGATGCGCGCGGGTGTATGGGCGCACGTAGATGCGCGAGTGGGTATTGGCGCACGTAGATGCGCGAGTGGGTATTGGCGCACGTAAAGGCGCGTGTGTATGGGCGCACAAGGAGGCGCGTGGGTATTGGCGCACGTGGATGCGTGCGAGGTTATAGGGGCGCATGTGTATATGGGCTCACGGAAATGCGCTCGTGTATATGGGCACACGGAAATGCGCGCGTGTGTATACGGGCATACGGAAATGCGCGCGTGTGTGTATATGGGCACACGGAAATGCGCGCGTGTATACGGGCGCACGCAGGGCGCGCGCGTATGTATATGGGCACATGCAGGGCGCGCGTGTGTATATGGGCACACGCAGGGCGCGCGTGTGTATATGGGCACATGCAGAGGCACGTGCGTATGTATATGGGCACATGCAGGGCGCGCGTGTGTATATGGGCACACACAGAGGCACGCGCGTGTGTATATGGGCACACGCAGAGGCACGCGCGTGTGTATATGGGTGACTGTGTGGGTATTGGCGCACGTAAAGGCGCGTGTGTATGGGCGCACATGGAGGCGCGTGGGTATTGGCGCACGTGGATGCGTGCGAGTAGATGTGCGCGTGTATAGGGGCACGCGTAGATGCGCGCGTGTATAGGGGCACACGGAGACGCGCATGTGTATATGGGCTCACGGAAATGCGCTCGTGTATATGGGCACACGGAAATGCGCTCGTGTATATGGGCACACGGAAATGCGCGCGTGTGTATATGGGCACACGGAAATGCGCGTGTGTATATGGGCACACGGAAATGCGCGCGTGTGTATATGGGCACACGGAAATGCGCGCGTGTGTATACGGGCACACGCAGGGCGCGCGCGTGTGTATATGGATGACTGTGTGGGGACTGCGTAGCGGCGATAGGCTTAGAACAGCTTGGCGAGCGCACACGCAGCGCTTGAATAGCTCAGGGCCCAGCTAAGCACCGGAAGTTAAGCGAGAATCCCCCCCCCCCCCCCACACAGCAGCATGGCATCGATGGCAGAGCAGTTCTGCCTTCAAGTCGAGGCGGAAAACCATGACGAGGCATGGTTGGATCGGCGGCTGCAGGCGTTGTTCTCTGCGAAACCAGCACGTGGCACTAAGGCTGCTCCCCGCGGGAAGGGGAAGCAGAGGCCCTCGGTCACGGTACCACGAGGCAGGGCGTCACAGCGGCCAGGTCGGGCCTCAGCAATGGTGGGGAAGACTTCGACTGCTGGGACGCAGGGTGTGGGCGCGCGTGGGTATTGGCGCACGTGGATGCAGGCGAGTGTATGGGCGCGCGTGTATAGCTGCTCCCCGCGGGAAGGGGAAGCAGAGGGCGCTGCAGCACAACGCGTCAGGCGACAGTCCCCAGGCAGCATGGCGCTTTAGACAGGCGGCAGGCAGAGAGTCCGCGCTCCACAGGAAAGGAGCGCGGAGGGTGCTGCAGTGCAAGGCGGCAGGCGAAGTTCAGCATCCGCACGAAGGGCGGCAGCCCTCGGTCACGGTACCACGAGGCAGGGCGTCACAGCGGCCAGGTCGGGCCTCAGCAATGGTGGGGAAGACTTCGACTGCTGGGACGCAGGGTGTGGGCGCGCGTGGGTATTGGCGCACGTGGATGCAGGCGAGTGTATGGGCGCGCGTGTATAGCTGCTCCCCGCGGGAAGGGGAAGCAGAGGGCGCTGCAGCACAACGCGTCAGGCGACAGTCTCCAGGCAGCATTGCGCGCTAGACAGGCGGCAGGCAGAGAGGCCGCGCTCCACAGGAAAGGAGCGCGGAGGGTGCTGCAGTGCAAGGCGGCAGGCGAAGTTCAGCAACCGCACGCAGGGCGGCAGCCATCGGTCACGGTACCGCGAGGCAGGGCGTCACAGCGGCCAGGTCGGGCCTCAGCGATGGTGGGGAGGACTTCGACCGCTGGGACGCAGGACACGGCGGATCGGCGCGCAGGTCGGCCCGCGAAGAAGGGGCGGCGACTTCCAGCCACCGTGACGCAGAACAGGGCGTCACGGCACGCCACACGGCCCCCCCGTTGCTGACGCGGGCGGTGTCACTGTCAGGATTTCGCCTGCAGAGTCGGCAGGGCCAAGGAGACCAAGACGGCCAACCGCAACCGCGGTTGGTGCCAATGTGTTTCGGAGAGCAGAGAACCCAGCATGGTTCGACTACATGGAGACTGCATCGGGTGAAGGGCGAACCAAGTCGCGGCCCAGGTCTCTTCCTCACGAGAGGCCACAATGGCCACGGCCGGATGTCACTGGCACCGCGAATCCCACTCCAGTTCCATCAGCCGGACCCCGGTGTCTTTCAATTCTTCAGCCACGGCCGGGGTCAGGGGCACGGTAGCGGACCCACCAGGCAGCATCACGCACTGCACAGATGGTGGAACAGCCCCGGCGGGCGGTTGATGGGGACACGCCGTGGAAGGTACGGCATATGGCGTATCGGGTAATGGTAAGGAGTTGCGTGTGGGGCGGCATCGAGGAGATAGGGCAAGGCGTCAAGGCTTGCAGTGTGTGACACAGAGCGAGCAAGGGAGGAGGCGTGGCCCAGTCCACTGCCAGGGTCTATTCCCCAGGGGTCGCTGAGGGCGGGTAAGAAGCCTGCAGCAGTAAAAAAGGCGAAATCCCAGATAGCGCTGGGCAAAGGCGGCCTGCGGCTCCGGAGGTGGGTATGTCCGGGACCGGGTGAGGGATAGTGCAGCAAAAAAAAGCGATTCTCAGGGCATCTTTAAAAACCATGGCAAGTTGAGTAATTACTTCTCCAGGCGCGATTGGCAGCCCCAGGTAAATGGTAAGGACAGGCTGGGCTGGTAGAGGAGCATGGGTCCCGCTGCTAGGCGTACCAGGCGGGATAGACTTATTTCAGTTTCCGGGAAGGCTTCGAGAGGGTCTGGAGGGTTGGCGGTACGGGCCTAGTTTAAGGGGGGTTAAATAGGCCCGTCGGTGGCGGCTCTTGGGGGGTAGGTGCTTGCTCTTGCCAGACTGGGAGCTGGGCCGTTTGAGCCCGGGGGGAGTACGAGTGGGCAAGGTCAGTTATCCATGACCTCGAGAGCCCGCTCGCGTAGGGGACACGAGGTCAGCGGTTCGAGGGCCGGCTGACCGTCCCCTCCCCCTCCTGACAAAGGAGCACACTCTGGCAGGGAGTGCATTTACCCCATTAGGTTTTCTGTATAAATAAATAGCCGCGGCCATTTTACCTCCAGCTCCCGTTTCCTGTCTTTATTTGTACGTTGCATGTGGGTACAAGGCGGGGGGAGAGGGGAACCGCCTGGAACCTCCCTGGTCAAGCGGCACCCCCTAGCCATAGGCGGGGGGGCTTCATGACCGGGGGGGGTCCGGCCTTCCCCTCGCTGGCCCGCCCCCACACCTCCCTCCCCAGCACAGGGGAGGAGTTCATGGAAGGCCTACTTAAGGCCAGGCTGGCGGGCAGCACATCCTCTTTGGCTGCCCGCCAGACGATTTCCCACCCACCCATCCCCTTAGTTAGTGATTGCAATCATGTAATGAACTGCAGTAGAAGGTTGAGCAGGGCAGGGTATTCCCAGGAATGTGGACATATGCATTGTATGCCGTGTTAATGGTGCTTTGTTCCGTTACAGCACGAACAGCTGATAATGTGCTGAGTGAAAGGACGAGGTTCCGAGCAGGAGGGGTCATTGTCCAGTTTTGCCTTTGTCGCGGCGGCTCTTGGGGGGTAGGTGCTTGTTCTTGCCAGACTGGGAGCTGGGCCGTTTGAGCCCGGGGGGAGTACGAGTGGGCAAGGTCAGTTATCCATGACCTCGAGAGCCCGCTCGCGTAGGGGACACGAGGTCAGCGGTTCGAGGGCCGGCTGACCGTCCCCTCCCCCTCCTGACAAAGGAGCACACTCTGGCAGGGAGTGCATTTACCCCATTAGGTTTTCTGTATAAATAAATAGCCGCGGCCATTTTACCTCCAGCTCCCGTTTCCTGTCTTTATTTGTACGTTGCATGTGGGTACAAGGCGGGGGGAGAGGGGAACCGCCTGGAACCTCCCTGGTCATGAATGTCACTCAATGTCAACTCCAACACAAAAAAGGCCAAGAGACACAGAGAAAGATTCTATAGATCTTAAATATTTTCTTTAAATTCCATATGCTATATATTTCCTCCTCACCGGTCCCTATAAGTGTATGTATATGCATATTTTGTCACAGGTGTGGTGACATGACTCCGTTTGTTTACGGTTAAGATCATCACATAGTGTGGCTTTGAATTTAGACAATTTATTAACCTAATTATACAAGTTTATCTCATCTACTTTGTCCATTTTTTTGTTAGTATTTCTTACTGAATACTGTACTGTACTGTACTACCTAACTTGCTTATTGATAACTTTTGGGCACTGATTATTTGTGGCCACACTCAATATATGATGTACCGGTATTTCCATATTTACTACATGAAACAATGTGTTTTCTGACCAGAATTCTTTCTTATTTTTTATTCGATATTCAGATATCCCATACCACTTTGTGAACATTGATAATAACTTTTAGACAGGTTAGAAGCAATCAAGTTATGGATTTCAGCCCTAGAGATCCCTGCTGTTTTCTAAATGCTCTAATAGCGAATCAATGTGCATAGATCATAATATGAAAGTAGTGGGTGCTCCAACAGTCCTGTAATTAATTATTAATTATTTTCCATAAATGAATCATAGAGATATGGCTTTATTATGGAGTGGGTGTACTACTAGGTTAGTAACTAGAGCCTGACACTTCTTAATCCTCCTGAAGGTAACAGAAAAAATGATACTCTCACTTCACCGCACCTCATTGGAGACAATTGTGTAATATAAGTAAAAAAAACTCACCAAAGCTTGTAGTCAATCTTGAATACAAATATTCTTCAGTGTATCTTACCCACTGCTAGAGCCAGCTAGATTCTTTGGTGGTGAGTCCAGCAGCAGATAAGGATCCATACAGCAACACAAAAATTCCCAAAAGCAGCGCACTGCCCGGGGAGACAGGGGGTATAAAAAGGAAAAATGTATTGTCTATCCAACATTACAAAAAGGAGGTGTATGCAGGCTTATGACGCCTTGGCCAAAAGGTTTAGCTAAATAACCATGAAAATATTATTATTGAAGTATTTAACTTTATACTTATTAACATATATGTTTTGTCAATTGGATGTAGCATTGGGCACCCCTGTCTTTTGTTGTATACATTTGCCACGCTCAGTAGCACTCCTTTTGACATATATATATATATCTATAATGTGGTGGGTTTTGGGGTTTGAGCTTGCTGGGAATGTGTGTGTTAATTTAATTTCTAACTGGCAACAGTTGGTTGGAGGTAGGTAGCCCCCCCTTCCCCACGCTTTTAACTTGGAAGGTTTTCTCATTTTGCTGTATGAACATGACCTATTATGGTTGTTCCCCCTCATACAGAGGTAAAAGGGAAGGTTCACAGTATAGTGTTAGGACCTTGATGTTGGTATGACGCTTTGGCCAAAGGGTTTAATTAAATAACCAAGAGAATATTATTATTGAAGTATTTAACTTTATACTTATTACCATGTATGTTTTGTCAATTGGATGTAGCATTGGGCTCCCCTGTCTTTTGTTGTATAGTAAATGTAGAAGGCAGAAATAAACTCAGAGCGGAGCAGATCATTCTGGAATGTGTGGATAAGAAGTATCAGAATAAGCAGCTAACGTTCCTGTTTCAGTCAACAATCTGGCTCAGGAATATATTCACAGGCATGGATCCAGCTGCAATTCATTATCTGGGCTTCAGAAACTGAAAGTCTGGACTGGATTCTCTTCTCTCACACGACAAATTCAGGCATCAACCTCTAGCTAGTGAATAACAGTTTGGTATTCTGTATGTCAGTGATGAATTCTTAACTTTTGTTAAAAGTTTGTTTTGTTTAATGAACCATACACTGATTGACTCCATTCTGGGACAGGCCATTGGTATTTTTTTTTTCATTTGTACCAACGCATCACATGATAATGTAACTTCCCCTATATGAAAAGCCAGTGCAGTGACTCTAATGAGTTTTGCTTTAATCTTTAACCCTTGTGCTTATTCTTGCTTTCTCACTCTCCCACTGGGAAGGGCTACTATCTGACATCTGCAGTTACACAATAAAGTGCAACATCCTTCCTTCCAGCAAAGTGTTTCATCACCCTGAGCTGCTGGTAATGTAGCTTACCTCACAGCATGAAAGCTTAAACGTTTCTGGGAGGGGCGGCCAGTCTTCTGATCAGTGTCGCCAACCGAGTTTCATTTCATCACGAGGTTGTCGGGTCAGACTCTCCGAATCAAACAGAGGCTAATAAAGTACAAGGGAATTAAAAAATGATTAGGATAGAAATACGGCTATCCTTAATATGAAAGGAAGGCAAGGATCTAATGGGATCTAATGGGATCTGAGGCTTTACAACAGATAATGGGCTCACTGGGTGGGCCAAGTGATCCTTATCTGTCATCAAATGTTTCTGTGCGTGCCGCTGGTTCGCAGTTATGTGCCACTGACGTCTTGTTTCGTGTGTCTTACTCCCAATTATACAGGTGCAGTAAATGTTGCTGCTCCAGTTAATGTCATGCGTTGTTGTATCTGCTACATCTGTATGTTGCTGGCCCCCAGCTTTGAAGAGAGATGCACAGGCCCGTCAGCCGCCCCATCATCACTGCATTGTGCAATTGTCTACCCAAATATTACAATTTGCAACTTCCCGGGTGCACGTTGTTTGTTTTATTGTATCTTTTTCTCCGATCTTGACTTCTTTTTAGTCATTGGCCTGTGAGGGCCAATTAGATAGCAACGAGCCAGCCAACTGAAAAGTCACAGATAGTGACCCCTTGCCAGAGATAGAGTGGACTAAGGCAGGGGGTCCTCAACTCCAGTCCTCAAGACCCCCCCTCCCATTAGGTAAGGTATTCACAATATCCCTGCTTTAGCACATGTCTTCGACTGAGCCACCAATTTAGCCACATGTGCTGAAGCAGGGATAGCCTTAAAACCTGACCTGTTGGGGGGTCTTGAGGCGTGGAGTTCCCTGGATGGAGGGTTGTGAACGCACACTTACTTAGATTCCTTGCTAAAAAAAAAATACAAATGTTTTTAAAACACCCAAAGAAACCAAAACTGCAAGATGTTACAAGACATATTTACTTTCACATGTTACATTGTTAACTTGTTTCCTTTTTTTGTGACCTAATTGGGACTGATCATTTATCCTTTATCAATGATAGGTTCTTCATGAATTCTTATGGTAGTTTTAACCGCTTCAGCGTCAGAGGAGCCAGCAATTGAAGGAGTTCAACATAGGAGGGGAGAGAATGAGAGGGAGAGACCAAGTTTAGGAGAGTCCAAAGAACTACAGCTCAGCCCCGTTATAACCTGATCCGTTACAACGCGAGTCCGCTTATAACGCGATGCAAGCGTGGCTTCCGATTTTGGTTAGCTGAAATGTGTTTGGTGGATTTCTTCTGAACACGTGATTCTGATGCATTTCGCGTGTCAGCTACATGCGCTATTATAAGTCAATCGCCAACTTCAGCGTTTTTTCCCTTCATATTGCAAGTAGTTATATGAAATAAAATGAAAGAAATGTCGGAAACTTCAAACAAACGGAAGAAGTTTCGTTCAGAAGAAAAAATTGTTGCGCTTGATAGAATCAAATCTGGAGTCCAGCAAACCCAAGTGGCTAGAGACCTAGGAGTGAACAAGTCTACAGTTTATGGATGGAAAAAGGAGGAGAAACTTTGTGATGCAGCTAAGTCCATAGAAACAGACGATGGACTGAAACGGAAACGTTTGCGGCAACCTCAAGACAGCCCGTTGGATAAAGCTGTGTTTCAGTGGTTTATCCAAGAAAGATCCAAAGGCAAGCCACTGTCTGGACCCCACCTGCAAACGCAAGCCAAAAAATTTCACAACCAACTTCACGGAAATTAGTTGTTATTCACGGCTGGTAGTGGGTGGCTAAATCGCTTTAAAAAGCGACACGGAAAAACTAAAAGCCGCTATATCAGGAGTGATACGTTCACCTGACGATAAAACTGCATGCTCGTACCCTGCCCAGGTTCACAAGATAATTGATTTTTACATTGGTGGTGAAGCATGGGAAGCAATCACAAAAATGGGCATTCCTAAATGTTGGAGGAACGTAACTGGTGCAAGTCTGGTCCCGGCTATCTCCCAGGTATCCTGTGACCGTGATGAAGAGAATGACTTTGAGGGCTTTACCGAGGAAGAAGTCGCCACTGCCCATAAATTCTTTGAAAGATACATTAATGAAGACCTCGCAGAAAATGACATGGCCAATGCAGAAAGAGAACTGGAACCGTTTGATAGGGTGTGGGACCTGTACCGTGTTAGCCGAGCTTAATAATCAAAAACAAATACTCAATACCTTTAATTTAACATAGCTTTTATTTGTGCGAACTTTCGAGATACACTGATAAAAACCCGTATCTCAAAAGCTCGCACAAATAAAAGCATTTTGTTAGCCACAGAACGGTATTGAGTATTTGTTTTTGAACCCACAACCTCTGCTATTCAGGACAGCAAGTCCAACATTGAAATATCTCAGACACGGGACAGCTCACCTGTCAAAACATACTGTTGAGCTCTACTGCTCACACCTGCAGCTACTCGTGGACACACTCCGGGCTTCCTTTCAAAGCAGACCACTTACACGTGTGAGCAGTACAGCTCATGACATGTAAGTGTGCTGTACTGTGGAGCTATCCAGCATCTGAGATAATTCAATGCTAGAGCTGCTGCCCTGAATAGCAGAAGTTGTAGGTTCTGATCGGGTTAGGCCTGACGGTACCCCCTTCATCACAAGGGGTTTAGGCTGGTCAGTATTGGTCTCATGAAAACCTGGTGTGAGTCATTTAAATATACTTTGCATATCCCATTAATGTATCGAGGTTTGAGGGCACACTACTAAAACAGGTCTCTCCCTCTCCCCTGTAAGGTAGCCCTGAAGAAATGTTTGTGTGATGAGTAATGATCACTCAAAAGACAAGAAGAATACATAATAATAACAATTCTCAAGTGTGTCCCAAAGTAAATAAAATGAGTTATGACCTACTGTAAAGGCTGTAATTGCACAGGAGCTACCGCTGTCATCATAGAGAATATTATAAGTGCTCCTTAAAATACTACCCCTCTCTCCCTCTCCCCGTCTCTCACAGTGTGTGGATGGGGCGACCGCCTCCTTTAGGTAATACAGGCGTTACACGAGTCATGTTAAGATACGAGATAAGTAACGGACGTTCTTTTTGCATATAATTAGCTTACTGGATCCCAGTTAAACTCAGAGAAAGTAAAGTTCATTACCTATTAGCGGAGCTTCGAGTATCTGGGCCTATTTACACAGCCATATTGTATACAGCGTTGGTAATACATTGTGGAACAGCACTTTGCTTTCTGATTCAGAAGTTAAGACGTAGGTCAGTACCCCTGGGCCCTTTTAAACATAAAAACATTGCCCTGGGGAAGGAAACAGAATACCAAAAGGTCTTAAATACTCAATCCTTCTTATGGCTCGTGTATGCAAAACATATATTCCTTACACCGTATGTATCATTTTATTCATATAGAGCCTGGCATTGTATGCAGCGCTTTGTAAACATGACAATACAAGGTAAATAAAGTACAAGCAATGGGGATAAGTGCAACAGATTAATTATAAAATAAGGCAACGGGAGACCTTGCCCCAAAGCGTTTGCTTATTTGTTCCCCCTTATCATTTAGCATAACCAATAGCTGTATATGCCCACAAAGTTTCTGTTCAAAAAGAATATTGATGTCAAATTATAAGATTTATTTGTAATGTGAAATGTCTTAGAACTGCTTTATAACCCAGTCCTCATCCCTGCAACATTGAATAACCAGCTTCATGCTGCTCTCAAATGTGACCCCCTAAACAAACCCCAACGCTGAGAGTTCTGTTCCTCCCCACCGGCACTGGGTATAATCATGGCCATGGTTTGGCTGTATTCCTGCTTTTGACATTGACACTGTAGAATTTTGGCCAAGGTTAGGTTGTAAGGGCACAGCCTTCCTCGGAGCGGACACTATAATTGGGCGAATGTGGAAGGTGTGCTTTGGATGTGCTTAGAGTTTGTAATAACATAATAGTGGTGACATGTCTGAGCCGAAAGGTGGCTACGCTTTGGGACCTGGTGACAGTGCTCACTTAATACATTTCTAATGCCTGACTCTGACCTGTAACGTAACCTCAAAGAAATGTTTGTGTGATGAGTAATGGTGACTAAGAAGAGCATAGCAATAAAGAAAATAATCACAATGCTGAAGTTGGTCCCAGAGTAAATAAAAGTAATTATGACCTGTTGTAAAGGCAGTAATTGCACACGGGCTTCCGCTGTCATCATAGAGCATAGAAGTATGGGCCTTATGCAGAGATCATCGTTATTTCGAAATTCGCCATTTTTTGTACAATTTCGCGCAGAAACCGGCAGAAAATGGCGAGTTCCGAAAAACGCGCCATTTTGTTTTTTCTATTGCTAAAACTCTCCTCGCGGCTGGCGAGAACCTCCATCTCGCCATTTTTAAAACTCTCCGAATGCAGAGAGGTGCGAACAGCATAAAGCGGCTGTTCGCGCCAAAAAATGCCGCGATTCTCGCATTTTTGCCGCGCCAGGAAAAGATGGCAAGATGGCGCTCGCCGCCTATAGTAAAGGGGAAAAAAAGGCGCGAATTTGTTTTTACACGTTTCTGAAGCGCGCATCTCGCCAATTTAAACGCGCCACACGCATCCATGTTAAACATAGCAGAATTCGCACTTTTCTGCATATGGAGAATAAAACTCTCCAAAAAAGCTACTTTTTATGAAATTCGCCAATTTTAAAATTCTATGCTCTCTGCATAAGGCCCTATGTTTTTTGTAAATGCTACCAGGAACCGCTATGTATTTAAAGCTATAATTAGAGACAGTTGGGTGGTCTGAAGATAAGGCATTACAAGACTCCTAACTATGTTCCTTCTCTGTGGCCTGCTATGCTCTGCCCCGAGAGCAGCAAACACGACCTAAATATCACGACATGGCAAAGCTACAGCCCATCTAGGTCTGTGCAGGCAGAGCATGAGTAATACTATTTGATTTTAGCTTCAGGTGTACACAGTGCTGAATGATACAGGCATAGGGAATCCGTGTACCAAGGAGCTTGCAATCACTGCTGAACTAGCCTATAGGCGGGTCTCCAACAGAAGTCTCCAACTTCAGGGATCAGCGTTTTATCCCCTTCACTGTCAAGAGACCAGCAACTCATTGTCTTGGTTTCTGGCAAACACAAGGATACTGCCGCTTCTGAATAGGGCATCAGTGCAGAACCCCGCAGGATTCAATGGGTTAAACGTGCAATCACGTGATCAGGGAATAGTTAGGGAGGGGTTCCCGGGAGCAATAATGTGTAATGAGATGCATCGAAGCTTGCATCAATATGATGGAGTACAGTTGTGCCAATTCAATCCGCAAAGTCTTGGGTGATGTTAACCTCTTTGCTTTGGAGATCAGTGACAGATATCAGAAGCCTCAATAACAAATCCATATGTATAGAGCAGGCATAACATTCTGCAAACTAAAAGGTTTCTCCGGTGTTATGGATCAAACTGCTCCATCTGGCTACATATCCCAGTTACCACCTGTGCTGAAGCAGGCATATCCTGAAAACCTCAGCCGTTGGGTGTTCTTGAGGACTGGAGTTGAGCGCCCCGTGTCTAAAGTTCGCTGACTCTTGCACACACAAGCTCATTAAGTTGCACACAAGCCAGTTGCAATACGTGCCGGCAGCCAGCGATATAATCAGGCCATGTGTAAGAGATGCAAAGCAATGTGCTCCTGTCCCCAAGCATTCTCATGGCTGGTCCATGTCATCACGAGACTGGAGTCCAGTTTTGGTTTTCCAAGACATAAAGAGCCATGCCTACCCAGAGGGCACTGGGGTTAGAGCTACGAGTTACGACACATAAAAGGGACTAAAGTCTCATGGGGACACAGTACAGCCACCCATCTGGCAGCTAAGGAGTTAAATGAGGCCAGTAACAGCAATGCATCGCAGGTCTTCTGATTGTGCCTTGCCGTGGAAGCAGGGAATTCATGTGTTCCTTGGGCAGGAGTGGGCTGAACCAGCATGCAAATCAAATCAAATCAAATCAGCTTTATTGGCATGGCGAAAGAACATTTCAGTATTGCCAAAGCGTGAATAGTAAGGGGTGGGGGACAATAATTACACGAATACTAGGGGGTAGGGTATAATGATTGCACGGTATATGGGTAACAGTTTCGCACAGGGGTGTGGGGGTTAGTGGACGTCTCTCAGCTTGTGGCAGGTGCTGATATAGTGTGCAGCCAGCTCTGCTGTGCATGCCATCTCTGGCTTTTTTTTATGTGATAGACAGTTTATTGCACAGACATGCACCGGGGGAATGTTTTTCCCACCTTGACAGCCGATTGCTATCTGATACAGACTGAAACTCACTGACTGAATACGCCTGAAATCCAACCTCTCCCTGCGCGCTGCTCTTATCCGCCGGAGTCTCGCCTGTCCAATCGCTGGAGGCTCATTCCTGTCCCATCTTGAAGTCATCCTCCGGTCAACGGTATAACACAGCGGCAGCGGTTTCCCATGCAATGAAACAGCAAGAACGTGCCACACAGAGGGAGAATTCTGCAGGTTGCAAAATGTCATTCCCATTAGGCATTGCCCAATGAAAGAATATATTGCTACATGCTTCTGTTGTGCAACGCACAGCACGGAGAAGACGGAGCTTCAATCAAGACAGATGGCACCAGATTGGATTTAGGCCACAGGGCCCAGGATTAAGTCTAATTAGAGTTGCAATTTTTTTATGGTGGTTTTTTTTTCTTCTTTTATTTAGGGACTGACAGTTCTCTGGCACTAATTATTGAATAACATGCTTCTATTTTTCTGAAGCAGGGGTGCCCACCTCTAGCCCCACCCCCACAAAGAGGTCAGGTATTCAGGATATTCCAGCTTCAGCACGGGTGGCTCGATCAGAGGCTCAGACTGAGCCTCTGATTGAGCCACCTGTGCTGAAGCAGAGACTGATTGGGCCACCTGTGCTGAAGCAGTGATAGCCTGAAAACCTGACCAGGTAGGTGGGTTTGAGGACTGGAGTTGAGCACCCCTGATGTAAAGGCTCCCTCTTGATCCTTGTATAAATGATCACATTGAGTATAAAACAGTATTGAGTATGACTAGGCAATGTAAACCACCCGAAGCCTCTTTGGAGAGAAGAGCTTCAAAAGCCAGAGAAGGGGATGTGTGACTAGGACATTTGTACTTTGACTCATTGAAAGAATTGTCTCCGGCATCAATAGGGACTGGCATAAAATGTATGAAAGTTGTTACTCACAGTCACTTTTATTTCATGCCCGCTGTATTTACTGAAGCCAGTAAAGTAATGTTAACTTAGGTACGTTAAAAGTATAGCGTTAATATCAATGGCCATTAGTAATAATGATATTTATTTATAATAACATTTATATAGCGTCCTTATCCAGGGTGCTGTACATTAGTTAGTACAGACCCAATCTATGTTTTTGGTGCCTGAGGCACAGGCAGATAAAGTGACTTGCCCAAGGTCACAAGGAGCTGACGAATTGAACCAGACTCCCCTGCTTCACACTCAGTGTTGTTGTTTTTAAGAGTTTAGTGGCTTTACTCACTGAGCCACTCCTTCCATGATATGCACATTATATGCCAAGGACATGCCAAGGACATGCCAAGGACAGGCACATTATATGCCAATTCATTATTATTATACCTTATCCACTAAACTCCCATTAATACTAACACAGCGGAATAATGTTATATTAAATAAGTCAGAGAGAAACCTGTTAGCTATGTCTTATTACAAAGGGCATGCCTACAATAGTACTTTTAGCAACTTTGTAACCCATGTGTAGCTGACCACTAAAGGCTACAAAGAGGCTAATATATACCCCAAACTACATTAACTGCCCCTCTTGCCTAACAAAGCCTGGAGCCTCTGCATAATACGTGGTTCATGACCACGTGTAAAATCAACCAATCCAACATAGTTGATTGTATACGTGGTCACCAATTATTTACATGACGTCAGCGGCGTTGCTAACCAACGCGTTGCCAATTTATGTTGGTTGGCAAACATTTCAAACTCGGTCCTAGTCACAGTATCAGAATCGTAACTAGATTTCAAAACAATTGCTACTAAACAAAATAATAGTTTTGCTAAAAAAAATCACTAACAACTTTCAAGGCAGCGTATTGTAGTTTAAATGCCACAGCAATATAGGAAATTATAACATTGAATAGTCACAGTTGCTATTCATTTCATCAGCTTTCCCCTGGGCTGGGTCTTTTAATCCGTTTCTTACACTATAATCATATAATGTGTATAACCACTTTCTCCTCATTACTGCTATTGAGACACCTCTGTGGGTGTTATTTTTTGGAGTAGGGCTGTAACAAGACTATTTCCTTATAATATGAAACAAGAAGAATGATATATTTTGGGGGTCAGCCCTCATACAGCGGTATTATCAGTAAGGGCTTTGTGAAGATAAAACAAAGATGTAATGCATTACAGCCGTTCTATTATTTTGCATTATTACATTGTAATCTACCCAGACTGCCAATGTGAGGTCCCTCATTAGGTTGCAATATGTTTTCCAGGTAGAAGATTTATTGTTTATGTCTGAGGTATAAAAAAATAAATGTAAATTAGAAGTAAAATGTATGTTGTAAATGTGTGCTATTAAGGTTCAGATATTGAGTGCAGCCTTGATTTTGTTACTTCTTTGCTGTTCCTGCACTGATCACATTTCTTAGGCTTTGCCCATAGTGCAGGATATGGAGCGAGCTACATAGCTCGTGCCGAAACAAACACTAGGACGCCAATGCATATGCCATAGTGCACATGCGCTACAGAGAGAGCGACGCTTCCCACTACCAACAAGTTTGTATTTGAAGCGTACGCCAGGAGGAGGAAGCGCAGAAGCTGGCGCGTTCCACTATTGACGCGGCTTTACTATACAGCTGTAGCGCAGTTTGCGCACCCCTGATTTAGCCTACAGATCAGAGTAATGTCACGTTATTTAAAGACAACACAGAGTTATTCAGAAACAACATGGCATTTCCCCCACGCCAATGAGCCTAGTAACGATACATTATTTTTGCTTATAATTAGCTGCGTGGATACTACGTTAACTGAGGGGAAATAATGTCCGTTCCTGTTATAGGCAACGTCATGTTCCCCAATGTTCCAGATCTTAGTGCCTCTCCCCCACAGTTCAGCTAAAAGGACCCTCCCTGAAGAAAGAATGCAGTATTGATAACCAGCGATCTAATATTTGCTCTTGCCCTGTTTGACATTAGACTTTTGGACCTACAATTGACAGCTTGTAACATAATCTCTTCTCTAGGTCAGCAATGCACCTGTGGCAGGTGAAAGGTTGAACGGTAAAACCTGAGACACCCAGAAATGCACCTTTCCTGCTCGTATCTGCTTTCAAAAACATGTCAGCTCTGCACAATAACGTGTATTTTTCTGTTTCTTATTGTAGCACTTCAGAGATTTACTGTGTTTTTTTTAGATTTTTGGTAGTATACAAATTGCTGTTGTTTTGAGACAGATGGCCTCATTCATTGATTTAGTGTCCATAAGAAAAATGACTGAGTAACTATACATAATTATATTTACAATTATTTATTATTTTTGGGGGTTGGGGATTATTATTATGGTATGATTATATGAAATGCTCTCACTTTCAGTATTATAGTAGCCTTCTGATTAATAAACTACAAGTATTCACATATTCATTTCAATTGTATATTATCGGTGGTACATATGATTGTATTGTATTGTATTGTATGTCTTTATTTATATAGCGCCATTAATGTACATAGCGCTTCATAGTAGTAATACACGTGGTAATCGAATAAATAACCGATAATATAAATAACAGGTCATGGGAATAAGTGCTTTAGACAAACATAACATTAAGGAAGAGGAGTCCCTGCCCCGAGGAGCTTACAATCTAATATGATCCTAAATTCTGCCTTTAAATTGTTGGTCCCTGCTGTAAAACTGAGGCAAAACCACAGCAAAAAAACCACCATATTTATCAATGAAAATAATTCCATTGAAAGCAATTGCAGTTTTTCCTTTGATAAATCAGTGCTATCCGTTCGCACCGGTCTCGTCCCAGTTTTGCAGGTGGAACCCTTTAAAAACCCGACCCTTTAGCCTCACAGTTTTTACTCCTTGAAGGAAGCAGGTGACAGTCTGTGAAATGCATCACGAGTGACATTTGTGGGCATTCCCTCCGCGGTGATCCGTCTGTTTACCAAGACAGAAATGCTGCAGACGATTCTTTTTAATACAGAACATATCATAAACAAATGGCTGTCATTTTGTTGTTGCAATTGGACTTTACGTTTGTAAGTGACTTCAGTGCCCGTAGGTTGCTCAGAAATCCTGTTCCGTCTGGTGTCAATAGGGATTCTGGACCACACTGAGCCAGGCATGAGCAGCATCTCAGTTCTTAAGACACCTTCCTGCAACACCCCTGCAAGATAAGGTGAGCAGGTTCACTTTAGGTGAGACTGATTCATCCTTTCCTACCAGTGAAAAGAATAGCAGTATTGCCTAATATTAATGATGTGTAACGTGTCTGAGAAGCACAGGAAGGCATTTATACGGTGCTGTTCAACAAGTTATTCTAGGCAAATAGAATAATAGATTCAGTTTCTATTTTAATAATAACATGTTAAGATTCAAATATCCAAATGACTGAGAACTGGATTTTTAAAAATATATTAAAAACTAACATTAAACTAGAATCATCCTGGTTTGAAACAGTGAGGATCTTTAGGAGCATTTGGGGAAAATGTATCAATTGGTACCGTCTTGCATCACTTTGTGTTAATGTATCACGGTGCTTTGCCATACAAACGCAATATGGGACTCCTTCCTTAATGTTACTTTTACAGATTATTCCCATGATCTGTTATTTATATTATTTGTTATTTATATGATATGTATTACTACTGTGAAGCGCTATGTACATTTATGGCGCTATATAAATAAAGACATACAATACAATATGATCCAGTGTATCAAACCTCAATTTTCTTTGGGGCACATTCCCCCCACAGAGGTAATTCCAACTGGGAATGAGTGAAATAGACTTTGGGGGTTATTCATTAAACTGCAATCGAGCCAATTGGGGCACCATCACAAAGAAACTCCCACTGACGCCAATGGGAGGCCCCGATTGCAGTTTAATGAATAACCCCCTTTCAGTGTGTGAGACACTTACTCCAAGTCAGTGCGATTTGTGAGGGCTTCAATGATATCATAGTAAATGTCTTGAAACGTTGATTTAAGGGGATTAACAGGACCCAGAACATCATATAGGAGCCACAAGGGATTATCTATTCTCACTTTACAATGAGGATCAACCTCACCTTGTCTATCCAGGAGCTTTCTAAAAAAAATGGAACTGAAATAAAACCCTATTAGTGTCAAAATAATGAGCTCTGAATATAGACGTCACGTAGGGACAATAAGAGCGAGGGAAGGGAATAGATGGAGGGGAAAGTGTTTGGTGCAATGAACTCCCTATAGCAATATTGGTGCACCATAAACAGAAGCTCCAATTACTCAAACAAAGGCTTCCCCCTCTGTCCCACAAATTGTATTGCAAGGTTAGGGCAGGGGTGTTCAACTCAAGTCCTCAAGACCCCCCAACAGGCCAGATTTCAGGATATCCCAGCTTCAGCACAGCTGGTTCAATCAGTCCCTGCTTCAGCACAGATGGCTCAATCAGAGACTCAGACTTTGACTGAGCCTCTGATTGAGCCACCTGTGTTGAAGCTGGGACTGATTGAGCCACCTGTGCTGAAGCTGTAACTGATTGAGCCTCCTGTGCTGAAGCCAGGATATCCTGAAATCATGACCTGTTGGGGGGAAGGAAGGGGGTGGGGTTGAGGACTGGCATTTAGCACCCCTGGGTTAGGGTATTGACAGAGAGGGGAGAATTGGATGCCATGCTTAGAAGTGTGGAGAAACTTCAAGAGCACAACGTGTCACGTGGAAATGGTGGCTATGACTTTGGCAAGTGGTAACGGTGTCTTCGGCAATGTTTAGAATGCATTCTGCTGCATTTATAGTGCCGATGACGTCGCCACTGGCGAAAGTTGCATTTAAAGTTTGAACGACGTCGCTGGCGACAAGGCCAGTGACGTCACCAAGGGGGAGGGCAGAGTGCAATAGGCGCTCTGTGATTGGTTTAGAGACAGTCCCACGTGGCGACTGTTTCTCCAGAAATCAAATATCAGTGACTACCAGATTTTTGGTAGCACTGTCGCTCCGTCGCGCTTACTATAAGCGCCGACAATGCATTTGTTTTGACGCGATGTTCGCATCGCCGGCACTATAAGCGCAGCCTAAGCCCTTCAGTGGGAGGATGTCGCGATGATCACTGTGAAACATTGCATCACGCTCTCTGAAATGTGTCTACATGCAAATCAGTCTTCGTGTTTTACTGCCAGCTACAAACAGAACAAACTTGTAAGTCCCGTTTCTCACGTTTGACACCGATCTGTTTGTCAGGAACGTTAACGCTGCCCGAATGGGGTAGAATTTAAAAAAAAAAAATGCATTTAGTTCAAGGAAATAGCAGTATGTGTAAAGTTTGGGGCACTGTTTTATACTGTATGTTGTGAATTGTAGAACACCTGCCTCACTCCTATTGCTTCTTATAAGCACTCCCTAAACTGATCTCTTACTCACACATGCAAAATAGCGTGTGCAATACCTTAGCTTAGTGCATCACCACTAAGAAACACATTTAATATACATGTCAACTTAATGTAACACATCCACTCCATAGTATGCTGCAGGCATGCTGGTTTGTACGTGTGTATATCCTCAATTTCTATTGCCCCCAACAGTTTTTACCAGCACCCAACACACTGAAGATAGAAGTGTCACCCTCTTGCTTGGTCTCTCAAGATGTCTACCATAATACTGCCCCTGGAGGAAGGGAGGTGGGGGGTAACTGCCCGAGTGCCACAGGAGTTAGTTAGCCATTGCTATGGTGGAAGGTGTCCTATAGAGAAGTGACAAGGAGCAGAGCTAGGACAATGTGGCTTCCGATTCAAGTAAAAAAAAATGTCTCCCTTCTATCTCTCCCCCCAGGGCACTACCTGTGGAGTGGTGCATGGCTGGCCCAGAGGCGGAGGGAGCCCACCCAGGCAGAGATTGTGGGAGTTGGGCTCATCTTCAGTGGGGCATGTTATTACCCAGAACCCTTGGCTGCAATGGAAGCATTGTATGCGAAGCGAAAATGGTGAAAGACGGGGTTGTAGACCTGTTTGAGACGTGAATGTGCTCACAAGTGGTATTTTTTTATTTGCTTTACCAGGACAGAAATGATGCAGACGATTCTTTTTAATACAGAACATATCATAAACAAATGGCTTTCATTTTCTAGTTATAATTGGACTTTACGTTTGTAAGTGACTTCAGTGCCCGTAGGTTGCTCAGAAATCCTGTTCCGTCTGGTGTCAATAGGGATTCCGGACCACACTGAGCCAGGCATGAGCAGCATCTCAGTTCTTAAGACACCTTCCTGCAACACCCCTGCAAGATAAGGTGAGCAGGTTCACTTTAGGTGAGACTGATTCATCCTTTCCTACCAGTGAAAAGAATAGCAATATTGACTAATATTAATGATGTGTAACGTGTCTGAGAAGCACAGGAAGGCATTTATACGGTGCTGTTCAACAAGTTATTCTAGGCAAAGAGAATAATAGATTCAGTTTCTATTTTAACAATAACATGTTAAGATTCAAATATCCAAATGACTGAGAACTGGTCCCCGCAGCCTCAACACGGAGGTTGGGCCCAACTACTTATTCCAAGCATTGAGTTGGAATACACATATCTGGCCAGGAGACTCTCCCCCTCCTCTCCCTGCCACCCCCCCCCCCCCATCACCACTCTTGGGCCCCCCTGCAGGGTTTTTCAGTACTGTAATTACGCCCCTGCTGGTGTCAACCCTTAGTAAATGTGGCTTATCATCACAGACCACCACGCTGTGCTGCTAGTCCCTGCTAGCCCCTTCAATGCCATCTGGGATTATTATTTAAAATTAATCATTTTTAAATAATGGCAACCAGATATTCTGAGCTTTTTCTAGGACCACATGGACAATTGAAAATATAGGGAGCTACATGAGCAATCATAGATAAGAGGATTATACATAAATGTTTAACATCATGAATGGAAAAGGGAATCTCTAGACGAGCTTACAATCTAATAGGATGATGGGAGATATACAGAGAGAGTAGAAATGAATATAAATACAATATGCATCCCAATGCATTACACGTGATGTGGGTGCATATGTCGTATATATTGGTGTTAAAATGCTGATGCTGCCTTAAATGACAGGGGTTTGACAGCTTGTATATAAAGCAGACACCTAATAACCTGCAGTGACCAGCTATTTCCCTTCCCCTACCTCTGATGTCCTCCACAAACCCCAAAAATTGCATCCCTTACCACTTCCGAAAAAATGTTTCAAAGACGTAGATTATTCTCTAACACAACTTGCTATCGCTGCAGAATGCTTATCCAGTGTGTCATGTCACGCAGGACACCGTCAGATTTAGTCATTACTAAAGAAACAAGCATCACACGAAATGTCTATTTTTACCACCAAATGTGCAGTGGTATCAGTGGGAGTAAATGCTGATGTGCAAGTTGCTATATTTGCCAGATCACATGGGGTTATGTGCTGTGCTGCATTTACTTTTCATCGAGAACAGTGTCTGCAGAAACAGTAACAGTTACCTTAATAATCTATACCCAGCTAACACGCGGTGTATTGCTGCAGTCACAGGTGCTGGCTGACACCCGTGGAAGTAGGGGGGGGGATATGTATGACAGTAACCAGGCTGCAAAACAGGCCAAAAAGGGGTGCAAAGATAGTCCCACATTTATTAAGGAGAAAATCCTGTAGAAAAAAAAGGAGTTTGTTTTCTTTGACATATTTACATTTTATTCCCAGTCTTGGTGCCGGGAGCCTTTGCCACAGAGTCCAAAAGAGATCTTAAAGGGTTAATCCCACATAATGGGTGACATTCTGTTGTTGGTTTGTAACTTGCAAAGCAATGAGTCGGAATATGTATATCTGGCAATACAAAAAGAGAGCAGGCTTGAGTTCTTCTATTATACACGGGCTCTCCATCAATATTTTAAAATGATCATTAAGGTCAAAAAAAGGCTTGGAAAGTGGAATAAAAGAAAGGGTGGATAAATGGGACGTGTTGAGCCAGAACTTCTTATAACCTCTCCCCAATCTGATCTCTAACTCATACATGCAAAGTAGGGGTTAATTATGGATCGCCACCAAGAAACATGTTCATTAAATGACGACCGTGGCGTCTGGGGAACTACTGCAGGAAAACTCCTGTTAACTTCAATTGGAATTTTAGTGCGATAGGCGTCCAATCAGCACTATAACCATTTCATGAACAGCACCCATAGAGTGGGAGATGTGGCCTCCTAGGGCCACGGTCCCAGTCTGCACTGTGGCACACGCGCCCGGCGGGGTGCGGAGCGTGCACAGCGCTTCATCGCGATCTGTGGTCAGGTGCAGGAGATTGCGATGGGGGTGGGGGTGCATGGTGGGTGATTTGCAGGGGCGTGGCTATGACCTCACGTGGCTGGCCTGCCCTCATTGGCTGAACCGCCTGGGGGGGGGGGGGGGGAGGGTATGGCCACCCCTCCGTCGCAAGTTGTAAAAACAATTTGGATGTCTTTTGAAAAACTGGTGAGAGAGCGCAGCTGCCAAATGCGCGCCAAGGTACATACGGGGCGGTCCTTGTTTGTCCGTAGAATGTACTGGGGACCTAGCCTAGGAGATCTCTTAAGCATCAGGATGCTGGATACAATATTGATTATACTTCCTGCGCTAGCTCCGAAGGACGCCAAATATAAACTCCTTTATTGACCCACGCCTTGAAAAAAGTTCTTAGAAAGATTCAATCAATTATTTGTTTCCTGTGTAAAAATAGACACATTTCTATTTTCGTCCAATCTGCCTAATTCAAGACTGATCGGGTAATTATACTTTATTCCCTTATCTCGTTAGATAATGATGGCAGCGTAATCACAAAAGAGATTAGGTAAAGCTCATAATAATCCACTAGATTGCTATGGAGACATTAAAAGATCAAAATATTTAAAACTACTCATACTTATACCCACTTTGACACAGCAAAACCACCCATTTTTCTTTTCTGAATCGGGTCTTACAAGAGATGGATTTTCTTGGTCCCACCACTGGATTGTCCAACGTCAGGAAAGATTTGACTCCCAGCACAGCCTATAAAATAGAGAAGACATCATCCCCAAATGAGGAAGATGCGGTGTATCATAACATAACGTTCCCCCTCACGTTGTGTTTTGTCTGGAAATTATGTCGGCCATTTTTCCTTTGCAGTAGTGATATGCTATTAAAAATTCCAGGCACAATGATGTCTTTACCATGCAAACAACAGATTGTTCTCCACAGGAACTCTGAGGAAGTGAATTGCTTTGGAGGTGAGAAGAGCTATTGTATTTCAGTCTTACATGAGCGAGGGATTTGTTCTCCCCTTAATGGGAATTGAACCAACGCTGCTCCAGAGGAGCGACTCTTAAGGAAGCTGTTCACAGCTCTCAATAGCTTCCCTCTAGTAGAAATTAAGTGATACTTTTTCCCCCGTTAGGTTTAGGACCTATTAGAACTCATATCGACAGGTGTATTTCACTGACAATATTATTTTCCCACTTCCAATTTTTGCGGACACCTCATTAAAATATTTACAAATTGAGATGTGAGAGTTCTGCGCTTTTTTTCTTGTCCATCTGATAAGGGCTCTTTTCTGAGACCACAACATTGGGGGCCACGTACACTAAGCTGTCTTCTGCCGTAAGGAACGTTCTTCCACTGGAAGACACCTGACAGACCATTCAAGTCCATGCAATGTGAGTTCTCTTCCAACGCAGTAAGGAGTCTCACAGCAAAATACTGAATAGGAAATATGGGCCTTTATCGATTTTTGCACGAACGCCATGGGAATATACATAAAACCCGACTTTTTCCTCCGAGAACCTTAAACTGATATCCGTAATCTTAAAATCCGGAAGGGCAGGAGCGTCAATAGCCTTATTATTTGCTTGACTGTTGTCATTAAAACCAGGAGGTTCTTGAGCGACAATGCAACCGTGCCACTAACTTGGTCAAGGTTTGGCAAATAGCAAGCTGTGTACAAATGTCTCCTGCCACATACGAGGAACGTGGCCATGAGAACTCAAGACCTTCACCCGCTTTAAACTTCACATTCATTACAAACTCTCATCCTTGTCCGTGAAGTACTGTAGCAAAACATAGTATATATTATTAGCATAGAATGGGTGAGGCTTTCTGACTCATTGATGATAGTGATTAACGCTAATGTTCCAGTGGGAGAGAAACAAACTCGTAAGCATTCCAAAGGCCCTTCATGTTAGTCCAATGTACTGATTGATTATCTTGGTAGCCCTATAATTTTGTGTACCTGTTCAAACTACCAGTTTGAGGTTGTTTTCATAAATAAAATGCTAATAATAAAAAAGCAGAGAGAAAAGGGGTTGGGGTGGAGAGGGATGGGCGGACCCGGGGAAAAAGAACAGGAGAAATGTATTTGTCTATTTATCAAATGTGGTACCAGGAAGTAATACATTGAGAGTTACCTCTCGTTTTCAAGTATGTCCTGGGCACAGAGTTAAAATGACAAATAATACATGGTTACAAATACATGGTTACATTAAATGAACAGAGGTTATACATTATCTACAAGACATTGCATGCACAGTTAGAGATAATATATATTATAGGCGTATGTAACAGTTACAGACCAGATTAAACTGTGAGAGCTTTAGTTTTGAAAGAACATAGACTGGTGGCGGCTGTGAGAATCTCCGGTAGGTTGTTCCAGTTGTGGGGACCAGATACACGGCCTCGTGAATTTTGCCAGTAACAAACGATTGTTGTTATAATGAAAGGATAACCGGATTTAGAGCACTCACTTTTTATTGACGCCCATTCTCTGGCGGTGGGGTTCAGCTTGCTCACGTGACGAAACACAAAATGCATCAATCTGTCTGGTGAGCTGTTTAACCTTTTCCCTGCCAGGGATGTGCAAAACCTTCGCATGAATCCGCCAAACCGGTGGATTTGGAATTTTGGCTATTGTTAACATTACCAAGTAATGGCAACTCCTCGTGCATGACCAGGGAGGTGCGGGATTCCCCCCCTTCCCCTTTATCCATTACCCACACAAAATATACAAATAATGACAGAGTCAATCTGGAGGTATAAAAGGTCGCGGCTTTGTTTTGTTTATAGAGATAGCGTAACTGCTAGTCCCTGACAGAATGCTCGGTGGTAGGTTAAGTAAAGGGTCAGTGGGGCCTTGAGCCGGCGTCCCGAGAGGGCTCCTGGAAGTTACGCCCCGGTGATTCGCCCCCTCTCCTCAACCCCCGGCTTTAACATTCCCGAGCCCCTTCTGGCAAGGACAAGCACTTACCAGGAGCAAGTGAACACCCTCTCTCCCGGCTGCTGTCCCTAAACCCCTCCCCTTCCCCGCCTACTGCCGCCACAGCGGCCAATCAGGTAAAGGGAGGCCACGCCCCCCGGACATGGCTTCTGCCGCCTATGCAGGCTAGGAGAGCTGCTTGAGGAATCTACCTGGAAAATGCCCTTGATTTTTGCTTACTGCAGAGACTGGCACCAGATCACATCGCTCTTTAAATACAGCATTTTTGCAAAACGCGCTAGCTTTCGTATTAATTTAGCAGAAACTGACAACAATGTTGTATGTACGGTGTCAGAGCAAATACATCTTTGGTAAAACAGTTAAGTTTGACAGACTTTTGCAATTTGTTTTTTCTTAAAGATCACAAAAGAGAGGTGCATATTCTTATTAAAAAGAAGGGTTGGGCCACAGAAATTGTGTTTTTTTTTTGCATTTTGGCAAAGGAAATATTAAAAAATAGGGAGACTATTCGCTAATTCACAAACAGAATATTTGGCAATTCAAGACTTTTTGCAGAACCCCCCCTCCCCCCCTGAAAAACATGAAAACATTTTTAAACATATTCGTGATTATTCTGTTTCTGCCGAAATGAAAAACAAAAACCTACAAATAGAATTTTCACAAATGTGCACATCTCTATTAAAGAGCACATACTGCATACACAGTATGCCCCTGTTGGATAAGAGATAAAACATATCCAAGATTCGCAATATCTGTATGAAAGCAAATACCTAAAGCAGAGAAATGGGACCACTCATAGACTTACAGGTAAATTCCGAACATCCCAAAATAGACTTCTATTAAATGCAGCCCTTAATTGTATCTGGGTAGATCTTTCAATATGTCATAACGTCAAAACAATGCACTTCACAGATAAGGTACATTAGAAGACATAATATTATTACTGGGGCTGGTACATGTATAATGATAGAATTAATGATACACACCAACGTTTGCCATAAAAAGAAGCATTTTTATTACAGCATGCTCCATTACCAAGTTTAAGACTATAGTAACCTTTACTGCTCCTGCTACTCGAGAAAAAAATAAATATAAAAATTACAAATATATATAGAGGGCTATTTATTAAAGTCTTGTAGAACAACACCAGTGTAAAATGTTCCCCTAAATCTAGCCTAATATCACCCTTTTCCATCACAGTAAATGGTACTACCTTATTTACCTCTATAATTAGAGGAAGAATTATTGCATTGGATCTGTCAGAGCTTGCTGGATATCTGTGTGTTTATTAACTTTGTCCAGCTGGTCTCAGCTGTTTTGGAGATCTGTGGCCCCTCCCTTCCAGGGTTTAAGCTCGCCCCTCCCCACTTTCCAAGTGAGCAGGTCTTGCATGCAGCTGGTTGTGACAGATCCAATGCAATCATTCTTTCTCTAATTATAGAGGTAAATAAGAATTTTAATCAGTTAGTGTTAGGACCTGCTAATGGTCATGACTTGATGTGGCTGCAGGCTTATAACGCTTTGGCCAAAGGGTTTAACTAAATTACCCTTTTTCAAGAAATATATAGGTATTTCACTGTGTATTTTTGCCATATTGGATGTAGCTTTGGTCTTCTTTGTTTTTTGTTGTATACATTTAGCCACGCCCACTACCACTTCAATTGACACTTATATACATATATATATATATATATATACAGTGGTTGACAAATCACCAAAAAATCTACTCGCCAAAAAAAAAATCTACTCGCCACCTAGTACCAAACGTGTGCTGCTTGGGCCAATATTTACTCACCCGGGGGTTAAATCCACTCGCCCGGGGCGAGCAAATGTATAGGTTTGTCGAACACTATATATATATATATATATATATATATATATATATATATATATATATATATATATATATATATATATTATGTGGTAATGTTTGGGGTTCCTTAGAGCTTGCTGGTTATCTGTGTCTTTATTATTATTTTCTCTATAAATATGTAACCAATAAGGTGAAAAATCGAAGGTGCTCCCTTTATAACCAATATTTAGTGTGATAATAAGTGACAATGATAAGTGACAAAATTATTAAGTGACTTATTATATTGCACACTGATATAAGTGAACACAAACAGTGATTTAAATAACAGGTTGTAACTCCCTGCTCAGACCCTCTGGTAGGGACTGTTTCCAGAAGTCCTAGAATGATGCAGTTTTTCTTCAAAATCCCGGGAGAGCATAGGAGAAGTTCAGCCAGGGATAAAAAGAAAACAAGTCTAAGTGCAGATATAATTAAATTTGTGTAATCAATAAGGAGACTTGACTCCTATGTGTTGCCTACTCACAGTGTAGCAGGTTTATAAAGGCGTATCCAAAGCTCAGGCAATCTGTTCTCAAGAGTGGGGGTCAAGTAGTTGTACCTCATTATATAAGAAAGAGAGGAACCATTGTGCAGATCAACTTTATAAAGACTATATATATAAAAATATAAGAAGCGCACTTACAATGTGTGCAATATTAATGTTTAAACGCATGTAACACATATAGTGTATGATGACGTGATCGTTCTCACCACCACCGTTCCCTCGGGTGTCGCTGGTGGTCCTGGAATGGCAATACTGCCCTGCCGTGATCTCTCTTGGGCTCTGGGTGAGCCCTGAGCGTCTCTTCAGCTGGTATCAGCTGTTTAGAGCGGCGTCTCAGCCCTGCCGGAGTCTCCCTGGGCTCCAAGATGTCACTTCCGGTACCTCCGCGTCTCTTCCGGTTGCGGCTTTTTGGCTGGATACCGCGTCCACGGGTGTAGAGTCTGTCAGGAGGCTAACGCTAGGCATGTCACTTCCAGTAAGGACACTCCTGACAAAGCTTTCTGGAAACAAAGCGCAAAGTCACGTTGATGACGAAAAGCGTGGGCACCCGGATGCTGAGACGTCATCACGTTGCCACGAGTGACTTGTGTATCGAGACACTTGTGCGATTCTAGAGTGGTTTAACTGATACAATTGGACACTTTGCTGTTACCTTGTCTCCTGGAGGTTCTAAGGCCAGGACTTTACCATCTTCATTATGATTTTTGGATTCCACGTGACTGTCCTCTGCTATGGAGTATGAGAAGACCAAGATGAGTATTATCTCTCTGAGATAGAATATCTCTCCAATGTGCATTTCCTGGCTACACTGTGCTATTTTGTGCACTTAGGGCCTCATGCAGAGAGCAGCGCTGGAAATAATTGGAGATGTTAATAAATTGAACTTTTATTGGTGTGATTTTATCTCCATATGCAGAAAGGTCCGAAAACTGCATTTAAAATCATGTCTGATTATGGAGAGTTGCAACCGGCGAGATGCACGCTGGTGAAACATGTTTGAAAAAAAGCGCGTTTTTTTTTGTATTTTCCCTCTCGCCGGTGCGCTCCAGCTTCCTGCCAACTTTTTTTGGCGGAGGTAATTGTAGAATTTCTCTCCATGTTATTGGCGCGAACAGCCACTAGATGGCGATCGCGCCTTTCTGAATAGGGACATTTTTACAACTGGCGAGATTTAGGTTCTCGCCAGTCGCGCGGCGAGTTTCACAAAAAAAAAAAATGGCGCTTTTTTTAAAACTCGCCAGTACCTGGCCTTCTACAGGCATTTTTCTCCAAAAAATGCCGCTATTCACCTTACTGCTGCTCTCTGCATAGGCCCCTTAGTGTGCTATTTTACACCTCTTTTTTGATAATAAATGTCAGCACAGACTTATGCTATGTGGCATGCACCTCTTTTTTCCATTACATAAATATATACTTACATGTGAAATAATCATTGATAATGTGGTCCTGGACCTGACTTCCAGACACGGTACTTTTGCTGACTCCAGCAAGTGGTCCTCCTCCAGAACATCAGCAATGTTACCTGGAATGTTATATGCGATGGACATATTATGCAGAATGCAGCCAACAACCACTTTTGCCAGAACATATTGTAGCATGCCATCTGACTTATCCAAATACCTCAACCAGTCCAAATGCCTGCTCGATGACAAAGAGAAAGTGGAAGTGGGTACCTCTGAACTCTGCTGGAGTCCTAAGATTAGCCACTGGAATGAGAAGGTAAATTGATTTCCATATCCTGCGTCACCTGCAAAGAATGACAAGAAATAAAAAGGAGTCTCCATACATTTTACATAGTTATTAATAAGTGTGGATGGTTCCCTTAGTGCTACACTAGCCATCATTCGCTGAATCTGCCTGACTCAGAATAGTCAAAGATGAATGACTGACTCGGGGTATCTGGTTCATGGCAGGACCCAGGAAACCCTGCTACCACATTTAGAAAGCCCATGTTGGCATCACACCGCATGCGAACATTTAAGGAAATAATAATGTTCCTCTTTTTTGTGCAAAAATGAATCTCTCTCTATTATCTTGGGGTATGTTTAATTCCATTGTTTTCTGTTTTTATTGTTCTTTCCCATTATATCGTTAAACGAATTATGCTGCCATCATTAGACAAACAAGATAAACAGATGGGAAAACTCTGAATGAACAATTTCCTTGCATACAATACAATTTCCTTGCATCCGCCTAGTTTGCCTAAGGCTTTGTCCATAGTGAAAGCGAGCGCGAGTGCTACATTGCTACATGCCTCGCGCGAGTGCTACAGACAGTGCTACTTGCCTCGCGTGAGCTTTCCTCTCGGGCGATGTGTGGACTGAAGGTTTTTGGAAAGCGAGCAAGGGGGTGGGCGTGGTCATGATGTGGGTGGGGGGGCGTGTCAAGGAAGTGTCATGCATGAGAACACGCCTATAGCAAATAATAAAATGCATAATGCCATGCAATTTACAGAAGTATTCTGCAAACATATATATATACACTGTCATGCATGAAACAAGCCTTGTTATATTTTTTTTATAACATTCTAGCTGATAGACCCGGGGTTGCCCGGAATGTATATATTTTTTATAACATATGATGCATTGAAATAAGCATTGTACAATAAAAAAATTAAAAAAAACAATTATATACAAGTAATGGACAATACATCAGAAATTTCTCTCCATAAATTATCATTGATATTTCTGTCATGGTATACAGTAAATTAAAGGTTCACGTTTGTAAACCTCAGAAATCACATTTTCAATAGTTGAGTTGTCCATATTCTCACAGCAAGCACAACTAACCTGACAAAAAGTAATTTGAACAGTATCCAGGAAGAATAGCTTACTAAATTTTCATTGGCTGTTAGCCGCTCACATGACCAGGCTGTCTCGCTGCAATAGCAAACACGTTTGTCTCCTCTGCTTTTGGTATCCTTGTATCTCACGTGCACGTGCAAGCTGGCGCTCACTATGGCCATGTGCTTTGAAATACACATGTTTGTTTGTAGCGCAAGCTCACTCCATATCTTGCACTATGAATGAGGCCTAATAATGTGTTTCATTCTCCGAGCAGGGAGAAAGCAGGGCAGTTGCTAGGGGACTGGACAGTTTCCTCCATCCTGATTGGCTGCGGCTGGGTAATGCTGCCTATCAGGAGGTGGTGTCAGGGTGGGTCAAGTAGAGGAGGAAACAGAAGTGGAGTGGAGAGAGGTGAGGGGGGGGGGTGTATCAGTTAGGGCGAGAAACAATAACAGGGATTGAGTGACAGGCATAGAGAGGGGGGGAATGAGGGAGAGAGAGAATGGGGGAGAATGGGGCAGAGAGAATGATGGAGAGGGGGAGAGAATGATGGGAGAGGGAAGGGTAGAGAATTATGGAGAGAAGGTGGGGAGAGAATGATGGAGAGAGGGGGAGAGAATGATGGAGAGAGAGGGGAGAGAATGATGGAGAGAGAAAAATGGAGGGGGGAGGAGAGAGAATGACAGGTAGAGGGGGTGAGAGAATAATAAGGAGGGGGGTGAGAGAGAATGAGGGAGACAGGAGGGAGAGAGAGAATGAGGGAGAGACGGGGGATTGAGAATGAGGGAGCAGGGATATCCTGAAAACCTGAACTGCTGGGGGGGGGGGAGGGGGCTTGCTGACTGGAGTTGAGCCCCCCTCTTCTAGCAGATGATTGGGCTGATGGCTCCACTGGAGCCCCCTCCACTTCCAATTACATCAGCTGGGAGAGGGAATCGTGCCCGTGTGACCAGTACTGAAACAATCACATGGTCGTAAATCCCAAACCCCAAAGTCAAGGCTTTCATCAATATGAAGGTGAACGCTTTTGGTGTGTTCGCCATTCCAATGCCTGTTTTGAGATATTAAATATTATGCGTGGCTACTATTGTGCCTCTTCTATTAAATTCTTTAGAAAGTCCGTAGTGCCCTGGAACCTTCCTTTTTTTGTCTGCTTTGGAGTTTGTCACTGTCAGGAACTCCCCAGTTCCAGGAGCACCGGTAACAGCAAGTATTTTTACAGTTGTGGTGTGCAGCATTATCTTTGTCTTTCATGGCTACTATTGTGACACATACTATTTCCAAGTGGAGGTAACAGAGCACATGGTTTAAAACTCACATTTTGTAATCCCCGCCAAGCTTTCCATTGGAGGTCCAGAAGGACCCGCAAAATCAAACAACAACTGCTTCCATGACATAGTAGGTTTCTCTGCTAGTGATGGGGTTAAAGAGATATAGAGGGAACAAAATGTATCAGACGCAGATATACTGAAACTCCTTCATCCAATCAGAAGCAAGCTTTCTAAACCTTATTGCTATAAGAAATGTGTCCCGTCCGGAACTTGCTCTGCATACCCGAGATGTTTAAATGTGGGTGGAGAGGATGACTCATCACAATGGAATAAATAACCTGCTGCAGGTATGCATGCATGTGCGGTATACGGCAGGAAAGGGAGGGATGGAGACAATGACGCCTGGCTGCTTATTGTTGCCCTAGTTTATTCGTTTTCCTGGGACACCTTTTTCTTTTCCTTTCCTCTCCGTGCTCCAGGGGTCCTCATACTGTTCCATATCGCGGAACACTTTCATGTTAATAATGTTCTGGACGAACACCATGAACGTACTTTATTGGTTTTATCAATGTTGTTTTTAATTATTATTTATTGAAGTGAAACTTCTTTAGTGGCACCTATTCTGATTGGGTAAAACTGGAGAGTTGGGGGTGAAATGTGAAACGGAAGTGACGTCACGGCTCCCCATCCCCCTCCCCCCACACACCCGCTGTGACATGCGGCGCCGGCGGCGACAGCCGCCGACGCCGCTTCTAACGGCCGTTACCCCCACCCATCCGCTGCCATGGGTATACCAAGATGACTGGCGCAGAGCTTCCGGTGCTGCAGGTGTAGTAAGATGGCGGAAGCCCCGCAAGTCCTCCGACTGTGAGAGGAGGAGCCACTGCTCAGCCTCTCTCCTCCCTCTTCTCTACCTCCGCTTCCCTGTTTCCCGCTGACTAACGGGCGCCTCTCTCCCCACACGGCTGGCCGCCGCTCCTAACGGCCGCCGTTCCCCGCTGCCATGCTGCGCATGCGCAGTTGTGATGGCGCTGCTGACGGACGCCACACATGCGCAGAAGCGGCTGGCAGCGGCACCGTTCCCCCCACTCACTCCTAACCCCCATTGGCAGTGGCGCCATTCCGCCCTCCACTGACGGGGGCATTCGCCCGCAGGAAGTGGCGGCACACGGCGCAAACCCGGGCACAACCCGCGCGGCACAGGGGCTCGGCACCGGGGGTAGGCTCCTTCTGCTGGAAGAAAGGGTGACCCGGGCGGGCTGGGCAGCGGACGGGTAACCTCACCTCTCGCCCGTGGTCACTCATGCCCGTGCCGGGTGCATGTACCCCGCGGGAGGGGGAGGGGTGCGCAGAATTTGCGGAAGGGGGGGGGGAGGTGGTGTGCAATGTTACACCATGTTATACCCCGCCCCTGGCTGCAGCAGGACACACACACACTGACTGACACACATACACACACTGACTGACACACATACACACACTGACTGACACACATACACACACACTGACTGACACACATACACACACACTGACTGACACACATACACACACTGACCTGCACACATACACACACATACACACACTGACTGACACACATACACACACTGACTGACACACATACACACACTGACTGACACACATACACACACTGACTGACACATATACACACACTGACTGACACACATACACACACTGACTGACACACATACACACACTGACTGACACACATACACACACACACTGACTGACACATACACATACACACACTGACTGACACACATACACACACTGACTGACACACATACACACATATACACACACTGACTGACACACATACACACACTGACTGACACACCAACACACACTGACTGACACACATACACACGAGGAATTCACACTTAGTGCAAATAGCTAATACAGGGGATGTGGGCCGAGCACGCGCATTACAAGTCAAATTTATTTGCGTTTTGTTAATTTTTAATTAAAACATCACCAATACAAATAAAATTTCTGTGACAAAAGTCAAAGAAGTTTCACTTACTATGCGCGTGCACAGCACACACAGCTTTTTTTTTAAATTACATTTACTACAAGCAAAGTACCATTACAACACAGTCATAACTAGGCAAAGGTAAATGATTAACTAGCAATGATAATAACATATATTGTAACAAATGAAATTAGTATTAATCAAAGCAAAGGAGAGCAAATGTATTTGTGTTCGATATATCAATATATTTGTAATATATTTTTATATCTTTAGTCCAATGCTCACAGAAAGCCTCCCCATCAATGATCATCCAATGGTTGCGAGCCGCTCTTCTCCATATTTCATATTTTCCTTCTCCCAGCATATTTTTGGTCTTCCGTGTATTTTGAGATATATATAAATACAGTCATGTGAAAAAGAAAGTACACCCTCTTTGAATTCCATGGTTTTACATATCAGGACATAATAACAACCATCTGTTCCTTAGCAGGTCTTAAAATTAGGTAAATACAACCTCAGATGAACAACATCACATGACATATTACACCGTGTCATGATTTAACAAAAATAAAGCCAAAATGGAGAAGCCATGTGTGAAAAACTAAGTACACCTTATGATTCAATAGCTTGTAGAACCACCTTTAGCAGCAATAACTTAAGGTAATCATTTTCTGTATGACTTTATCAGTCTCTCACATCGTTGTGGAGGAATTTTGGCCCACTTTTCTTTACAACGTTGCTTCAGTTCATTGAGGTTTGCGGGCATTTGTTTATGCACAGCTCTCTTAAGGTCCAGCCTTGATTCTTTTCTTTTTCAGCCATTCTGTTGTAGATTTGCTGGTGTGCTTAGGATCATTGTCCTGTTGCATGATCCAATTTCGGCCAAGCTTTAGCTATTGGACAGATGGCCTCATATTTGACTCTAAAATACTTTGGTATACAGAGGAGTTCATGGTCGACTCAATGACTGCAAGGTTCCCAGGTCCTGTGGCTGCAAAAACAAGCCCAAATCATCACCCCTCCACCACGGTGCTTGACAGTTGGTATGAGGTGTTTGTGCTGATATGCTGTGTTTGGTTTTGTCAGGGCGTGCTCACCACAAACGAGACGGGACCGCTGTGCTGAGGTGGGATAGGATATAACGCCACCCACTGCCACGAGGGCACGTCTTGAGAGTAGAGTGGTCTGGGAGTCCGGATCGGGGCAGGAGAGGTACGGATGATAGAGGGTGCTGTTTGCCAAGTCCGGGGTTAGAGAGAGGGACGTAATCGTTTACCGTTTGCCGGGATCGGGATGCCAGAGGTGCGGAGAGTCGTGTTGCCGTATGCCGAGTTCGGGATGCCAGAGGTGCGGGAAGACGTAGCGGAAGCCGGTTCGGTACACGAGGAAGACTGCAAAAACAAGACAGGACAAGACAGGACTAGGGAGACAGAGAGTGATGAGAACAACTGGTTCTATGCTCAGCCAACGAGTCAGTGACACTGTAAGGTATATATAGGAGAGAGGGTCCAATGGCAGCGCAGCAAGGTGGGGGTGTGTGGAAGGGCCAGGCTACTGCAGGGATAGGTCCAGCATGAGTCCCTGGGGAGGAGCCATAAAGCCCAGTAGTAAGACTGCATTTGATTGCAGCGATGGTTTGAGGTGCTGTGCCTTTAAGGGGTTGGTGCGGCTCCGTGTGGCCGTGACTCCGTGTAGCTGCGCTTGTGGGCGCGTGACCAGGCATAGCGGCCGGGCCAACAGTAGAAGAGGAGTATTGGCGTGCGCGCGCGCCCACGTGGAGCTGTGATCGGCGTTCCGGAGAGAGGCTGCCTGCGTGCCGCGGGGGGACCCGGCGGAGCTGCAGGTGAGTGGGGAGCACGCCGAGGGCGGCGTGACTCCCAGACCCTTACAGTACCCCCCCCTTCAGGGGCAACCTCCGGGCGTCCATGACATGGCTTGGAGGGATTCTTACGATGGAAAGCCTGGACGAGTCGAGGCGTGTGGAGGTCCCGGTGGGGAATCCAGGAACGTTCCTCTGGTCCAAACCCCCTCCAGTGGACCAGGTATTGTACTCCTCCTCTGTAAATCCTAGAATCCAGGATAGACTGAACCTCGTACTCCTGTTGACCTTGGATCAGAAGAGGAAGTGGAGGAGACGTGGTCTTAGAAAAGCGAGGACTCTGGAATGCCGGTTTAAGCAAAGATACATGAAAGACTGAAGGAATCTTCATCGAGGGTGGAAGGCGCAGGCGATAAGCCACAGGATTAATCCTCCTGACCACAGAAAAGGGACCGAGGAACTTAGGTGCTAGCTTCATGGTAGGAACCTTTAGTCGGATATTCCTGGAAGAAAGCCAAACCCTGTCTCCTGGGACGAATTCCGGAACTGGGCGTCGAAGGCGGTCTGCCTGGAGTTTCTGTCTCCCTGTAGCCACCTTTAAGTTCTCCTGAATCCTCATCCATAAGTCTTTCAGCCGGGAGATGCGCTTGTCAACCGCTGGTACTCCTGAGGATAGAGGGGAGAAGGGTAGATGGGAAGGATGAAAGCCACAATTTATGAAGAAGGGAGATTCTTGAGTGGAGTCATTGCGAAGGGAGTTAAGAGCAAACTCAGTCCAAGGGAGCAGATCCACCCAATCATCCTGTGTATCGGTTATAAAACACTGAAGGTATTGTTCCAGGTTTTGGTTGGCCCTCTCCGTCTGCTCATTGGTCTGGGGGTAGTATCCCGAGGAGAATTGAAGTGAAATACCCAATTTTCGGGAAAAGGCTCGCCAAAATCTTGACACAAATTGTGACCCAAGATCAGAGACGATGGTTGAAGGCACTCCGTGAAGACGAAAAATCTCCTGGGTGAAAACATCCGCAAGCCTGGAGGAATTTGGAAGACCCCTCAAGGGGACAAGGTGAGTCTGTTTGGAAAAACGATCAATTACCACAAGAATCGTATTCTTCCCTTTGGAGTCTGGGAGCTCTACAATGAAGTCCATAGAAATATGGTTCCAGGGACGGTCTGGAATGGGTAAGGAAAGAAGAAGGCCTGCTGGTACTTTGTTGCGAGCGCACGTGCCACACGCTTTAACAAACTCCTCCACATCCATAGCCCTCTCTGGCCACCAGAAGGTACGTTGAACAAGGTCGTTGGTTTTCCGTATCCCTGGATGTCCTGCTGATTTAGAGGAATGGCACCACTCTAGAACCCTTTTGCGGTGTTGGGGTGCCGTGTAGAGTCTTCCCTCCGGAACCTTGAACCCCATCGGAGCTTGTGATTGCTCGGATCGAATCTTGTCCAAAATATCAAAGGAGTTGGCGGACAGAATACATCTAGAGGGAATAATCGTCTCTAGCTGTTCTTCAGACTTGTCCTCTGCCAGGAACTGTCGAGACAGAGCGTCCGCCTTTAGATTTTTGGAGCCAGGAATAAAGGAGATGAGAGAATTGAATCGTGAAAAAAATAGTGCCTAGCGGGCTTGTCGAGAGCTCAAACGACGTGCCCCTTCTAAGTAAAGAAGGTTCTTATGGTCTGTGAGTATGGTTATAGTTGTCTCTGCTCTTCTAATGCCAACTTGATAGCCAAAAGCTCCCGGTTTCCGACATCGTAATTCCGTTCTGCGGACAAGAATTTCTTCAAGAAGAAGGCACATGGGTGTAGTCTGGCTAAGGGAGAGATCCTTTGGGATAAGACAGCCCCAGCGCCGATGTCAGAGGCATCTACCTCCAAGGTAAATGGAAGTTTAGGATCTGGGTGGGTGAGGATAGGAGCAGACACAAAAGCCTTTTTCAGAAGATGAAATGCCCGTATGGCGGTCTCAGACCATGATGAAGGATCTGCACCCTTCTTCGTGAGAGCAGTTATGGGAGATACCGTAGAAGAAAAATTGAGAATGAAGCGTCGATAATAGTTTGCAAAACCTAGAAAGCGTTTCACGGCTTTGAGAGTGGTCGGACGGGGCCAGTCCAAAATAGCCTTAAGTTTCTCTGGATCCATATTGAATCCGGAGTCAGAGATAACGTATCCCAAAAATGCCACAGACTTGAGATGGAACTGACATTTCTCCAATTTCGCAAAGAGATGGTTCTCCCGGAGGCGTAACAGCACTTGTTGAACGTGTTTGATGTGTTCTTGAGGGGATTTAGAAAAGTTTAGGATGTCATCTAGGTAGACGATAAGAAATGTGTTAAGAATGTCCCGAAAAATCTCATTGACGAAATCCTGGAAAACTGCTGGTGCGTTGCACAGACTGAACGGCATGACCAGGTATTCATAGTGGCCGTCATGGGTGTTAAAAGCAGTCTTCCATTCGTCCCCCTCATGTATCCTTACTAAATTGTAGGCACCTCTTAAATCCAATTTAGAAAAGATAGTTGCTCCCTGAAGACGTTCGAAGAGTTCCGGTATCAAGGGCAGTGGGTAGCGGTTCTTGCGTGTGATGTTATTCAAACCCCGGTAGTCTATGCATGGATGAAGAGAACCGTCCTTCTTTTTGACAAAAAAGAAGCCTGCTCCGACTGGAGAGGAAGACTTTCGGATGAAACCCCTCTCTAAATTCTCTGCAATGTAAGTGTTCATGGCTTTAGTCTCTGGGAGAGAGAGAGGATAGGATCGTCCTCTGGGAAGAGGTGCCCCGGGTAGTAGGTCAATAGGACAGTCGAAAGAACGGTACGGAGGTAGAACCTCGGAACGTGCTTTGTCGAACACATAACGGAATTCCCAGTACACAGAAGGTAGGGAGTCGACCTTCTCTGGCAGGGTAGACAACCCACCAATCTTCTGGAAAATCCTGGTACATGTCTTGGCACAAGGAGCACCCCACTGGATAGGTTCCCGATCCGTCCAGTCGATGCGAGGATTATGGAGTTGAAGCCAAGGAAGACCCAAAATCAGCTCAACAGAGGGAGTGTGGATAACATCGAGGGTAATGATCTCCGTATGAACGTCGATGAACTGCAATAGGATAGGCACCATCTGTAGCGTGTTGAATGCCGGCTGTAGAGGTCGACCGTCAATGGCCTCCAGACCTACTGGCGTCTTCTTATTGATAAATGGAATATTGTTCCGTCTAGCAAAAGTCTCATCGATGAAATTGCCTGCGGAACCGGAATCAATGAACGCCCGTGCTTGAGTGTGAAACCCCTCACCAGACAGTGTTATTGGCAACATTATCCTGGTGGGAAGGACGTCTTTGACGATGGGAGAAAGTGTCAGTATTCTCAACGAAACTCTCCGGGATTTCAGTGGGAGTTGGCGTTTCCCGGCTTGTGGGGACACTGGGGTAATATGTGACCGGAATTGCCACAGTACATGCAGAGACCGGCATTGTGCCGACGTTGTTTTTCGGCAGCAGACAGCTTGTTACCTCCCAACTGCATTGCTTCTGGGCGTCCCCGGAAGAGGGTGTAGGAGCCATGAACGATGGAGCAAGATGCCTTGAAACCCGTTGACGGTAACGAGAACGTTAATTTCTCCGCTCCTGCAGACGCTGATCCACTCGAACACACAGATTGATCAAATCCTCTAGGTCAGTGGGACGTTCCCGCGCTGCGAGCTCATCCTTTAGGGATTCAGACAGACCTTGCCAAAACGCTGAAGATAGTGCTTCATTATTCCATCCCGTCTCAGCAGCAAGTGTGCGGAACTCCACAGCGTACCGGGCGACGGGTCGATCTCCCTGGGTTATGTGATGAAGAGAAGATGCTGCCGTTAATTGCCGTGCAGGGGTGTCGAAGACTCTTCGGAACTCCTCGACGAAGAGATCGATGTCCTTTGTGAGGGGACCTTGTTGTTCCCAGATGGGAGAAGCCCATGCCAGCGCCTCGTCGATGAGAAGAGCCACGATATAGCCGACCCTGGAGACAGAAGAGACAAAACGAGAAGGCAAGAGTCAAAATTGGATGAGACATTGGTTAAGGAAGCCCCTACATCCTTGGGGATCCCCAGCATAGTGTTTGGGAGCCGGAATACGAGGTTCCAAAGCAAACGGGGGTGCTGGAAAGGCGGTTGCGGAAGCTGTGTACTCTGTAAGGTATATATAGGAGAGAGGGTCCAATGGCAGCGCAGCAAGGTGGGGGGTGTGGAAGGGCCAGGCTACGGCAGGGATAGGTCCAGCATGAGTCCCAGGGGAGGAGCCATAAAGCCCAGTAGTAAGACTGCATTTGATTGCAGCGATGGTTTGAGGTGCTGTGCCTTTAAGGGGTTGGTGCGGCTCCGTGTGGCCGCGCCTCCGTGTAGCTGAGCTTGCGGGCGCGTGACCGGGCATAGCCGCCGGGCCAACAGTAGAAGAGGAGTATTGGCGTGCGCGCGCGCCCACGTGGAGCTGTGATCGGCGTTCCGGAGAGAGGTTGCCTGCGTGCCGTGGGGGGACCCGGCGGAGCTGCAGGTGAGTGGGGAGCACGCCGAGGGCGGCGTGACTCCCAGACCCTTACAGTACCCCCCCCTTCAGGGGCGACCTCCGGGCGTCCATGACATGGCTTGACGGGATTCTTACGATGGAAAGCCTGGACGAGTCGAGGCGTGTGGAAGTTCCGGTGGGGAATCCAGGAACGTTCCTCTGGTCCAAACCCCCTCCAGTGGACCAGGTATTGTACTCCTCCTCTGGAAATCCTAGAATCCAGGATAGACTGAGCCTCGTACTCCTGTTGACCTTGGATCAGAAGAGGAAGCGGAGAAGACGTGGTCTTAAAAAAGCGAGGACTCTGGAATGCCGGTTTAAGCAAAGATACATGAAAGACTGAAGGAATCTTCATCGAGGGTGGAAGGCGCAGGCGATAAGCCACAGGATTAATCCTCCTGACCACAGAAAAGGGACCGAGGAACTTAGGTGCTAGCTTCATGGTAGGAACCTTTAGTCGGATATTCCTGGAAGAAAGCCAAACCCTGTCTCCTGGGACGAATTCCGGAACCGAGCGTCGAAGGCGGTCTGCCTGGAGTTTCTGTCTTCCTGTAGCCACCTTTAAGTTCTCCTGAATCCTCGTCCATAAGTCTTTCAGTCGGGAGATGCGCTTGTCAACCGCTGGTACTCCTGAGGATAGAGGGCAGAAGGGTAGATGGGAAGGATGAAAGCCACAATTTATGAAGAAGGGAGATTCTTGGGTGGAGTCATTGCGAAGGGAGTTAAGAGCAAACTCAGTCCAAGGGAGCAGATCCACCCAATCATCCTGTGTATCGGTTATAAAACACTGAAGGTATTGTTCCAGGTTTTGGTTGGCCCTCTCCATCTGCTCATTGGTCTGGGGGTGGTATCCCGAGGAGAATTGAAGTGAAATACCCAATTTTCGGGAAAAGGCTCGCCAAAATCTTGACACAAATTGGGACCCAAGATCAGAGACGATGGTTGAAGGCACTCCGTGAAGACGAAAAATCTCCTGGGTGAAAACATCCGCAAGCCTGGAGGAATTTGGAAGACCCCTTAAGGGGACAAGGTGAGTCTGTTTGGAAAAACGATCAATTACCACAAGAATCGTATTCTTCCCTTTGGAGTCTGGGAGCTCTACAATGAAGTCCATAGAAATATGGTTCCAGGGACGGTCTGGAATGGGTAAGGAAAGAAGAAGGCCTGCTGGTCTGACCCGGGGTACTTTGTTGCGAGCGCACGTGCCACACGCTTTAACAAACTCCTCCACATCCTTAGCCCTCTCTGGCCACCCGAAGGTACGTTGAACAAGGTCGTTGGTTTTCCGTATCCCTGGATGTCCTGCTGATTTAGAGGAATGGCACCACTTTAGAACCCTTTTGCGGTGTTGGGGTGCCGTGTAGAGTCTTCCCTCCGGAACCTTGAGCCCCATCGGAGCTTGTGATTGCTCGGATCGAATCTTGTCCAAAATATCAAAGGAGTTGGCGGACAGAATACATCTAGAGGGAATAATCATCTCTAGCTGTTCTTCAGACTTGTCCTCTGCCAGGAACTGTCGAGACAGAGCGTCCGCCTTTAGATTTTTGGAGCCAGGAATAAAGGAGATGAGAAAATTGAATCGTGAAAAAAATAGTGCCCAGCGGGCTTGTCGAGAGCTCAAACGACGTGCCCCTTCTAAGTAAAGAAGGTTCTTATGGTCTGTGAGTTTGGTTATAGTTGTCTCCGCTCTTCTAATGCCAACTTGATAGCCAAAAGCTCCCGGTTTCCGACATCGTAATTCCGTTCTGCGGACAAGAATTTCTTTGAGAAGAAGGCACATGGGTGTAGTCTGGCTAAGGGAGAGATCCTTTGGGATAAGACAGCCTCAGCGCCGATGTCAGAGGCATCTACCTCCAAGGTAAATGGAAGTTTAGGATCTGGGTGGGTAAGGATAGGAGCAGACACAAAAGCCTTTTTCAGAAGATGAAATGCCCGTATGGCGGTCTCAGACCATGATGAAGGATCTGCACCCTTCTTCGTGAGAGCAGTTATGGGAGATACCGTAGAAGAAAAATTGCGAATGAAGCGTCGATAATAGTTTGCAAAACCTAGAAAGCGTTGCACGGTTTTGAGAGTGGTCGGACGGGGCCAGTCCAAAATAGCCTTAAGTTTCTCTGGATCCATATTGAATCCGGAGTCAGAGATAACGTATCCCAAAAATGCCACAGACTTGAGATGGAACTGACATTTCTCCAATTTCGCAAAGAGATGGTTCTCCCAGAGGCGTAACAGCACTTGTTGAACGTGTTTGATGTGTTCTTGAGGGGATTTAGAAAAGATTAGGATGTCATCTAGGTAGACGATAAGAAATGTGTTAAGAATGTCCCGAAAAATCTCATTGACGAAATCCTGGAAAACTGCTGGTGCGTTGCACAGACCGAACGGCATGACCAGGTATTCATATTGGCCGTCATGGGTGTTAAAAGCAGTCTTCCATTCGTCCCCCTCATGTATCCTTACTAAATTGTAGGCACCTCTTAAATCCAATTTAGAAAAGATAGTTGCTCCCTGAAGACGTTCGAAGAGTTCTGGTATCAAGGGCAGTGGGTAGCGGTTCTTGCGTGTGATGTTATTCAAACCCCGGTAGTCTATGCATGGATGAAGAGAACCGTCCTTCTTTTTGACAAAAAAGAAACCTGCTCCGACTGGAGAGGAAGACTTTCGGATGAAACCCCTCTCTAAATTCTCTGCAATGTAAGTGTTCATGGTTTTAGTCTCTGGGAGAGAGAGAGGATAGGATCGTCCTCTGGGAAGAGGTGCCCCGGGTAGTAGGTCAATAGGACAGTCGAAAGAACGGTGCGGAGATAGAACCTCGGAACGTGATTTGTCGAAAACATAACGGAATTCCCAGTACACAGAAGGTAGGGAGTCGACCTTCTCTGGCAGGGTAGACAACCCACCAATCTTCTGGAAAATCCTGGTACATGTCTTGGCACAAGGAGCACCCCACTGGATAGGTTCCCGATCCGTCCAGTCGATGCGAGGATTATGGAGTTGAAGTCAAGGAAGACCCAAAATCAGCTCAACAGAGGGAGTGTGGATAACATCGAGGGTAATGATCTCCGTATGAACGTCGATGAACTGCAATAGGAGAGGCACCATCTGTAGCATGATGAATGCCGGCTGTAGAGGTCGACCGTCAATGGCCTCCAGACCTACTGGCGTCTTCTTATTGATAAATGGAATATTGTTCCGTCTAGCAAAAGTCTCATCGATGAAATTGCCTGCGGAACCGGAATCAATGAACGCCTGTGCTTGAGTGTGAAACCCCTCACCAGACAGTGTTATTGGCAACATTATCCTGGTGGGAAGGACGTCTTTGACGATGGGAGAAAGTGTCAGTATTCTCAACGAAACTCTCCGGGATTTCATTGGGAGTTGGCGTTTCCCGGCTTGTGGGGACACTGGGGTGATATGTGACCGGAGTTGCCACAGTACATGCAGAGACCGGCATTGTGCCGACTTTGTTTTTCGGCAGCAGACAGCTTGTTACCTCCCAACTGCATTGGTTCCGGGGCGTCCCCGGAAGGGGGTGTAGGAGCCATGAACGATGGAGCAAGATGCCTTGAAACCCGTTGACGGTAACGAGAACGTTCATTTCTCCGCTCCTGCAGACGCTGATCCACTCGAACACACAGACTGATCAAATCCTCTAGGTCAGTGGGACGTTCCCGCGCTGCGAGCTCATCCTTTAGGGATTCAGACAGACCTTGCCAAAACGCTGAAGATAGTGCTTCATTATTCCATCCCGTCTCAGCAGCAAGTGTGCGGAACTCCACAGCGTACCGGGCGACGGGTCGATCTCCCTGGGTTATGTGATGAAGAGAAGATGCTGCCGTTAATTGCCGTGCAGGGGTGTCGAAGACTCTTCAGAACTCCTCGACGAAGAGATCGATGTCCTTTGTGAGGGACCTTGTTGTTCCCAGATGGGAGAAGCCCATGCCAGCGCCTCGTCGATGAGAAGAGCCACGATATAGCCGACCCTGGAGACAGAAGAGACAAAACGAGAGGGCGAGAGTCGAAATTGGATGAGACATTGGTTAAGGAAGCCCCTACATCCTTGGGGATCCCCAGCATAGTGTTTGGGAGCCGGAATATGAGGTTCCAAAGCAAACGGGGGTGCTAGAAAGGCGGTTGCGGAAGCTGTGGAAGCCACGGGTGAAGGTTGCCGACTGAGAGCTCGGACTTGAACGGTAAGGGAATGAAGGCTTTGCTGTAACGTATCCGTTCGCCTATCAGCTTGTTCCAGATAAGTCTCTAGCCTGGTGAAGAGATTTGTATGGGCATTTAAAGTGTGCTCCACCTCAGCGGGGTCCATGTTTGTAGGGCTGAGCATAATGTCAGGGCGTGCTCACCACAAACGAGACGGGACCACGGTGCTGAGGTGGGATAGGATATAACGCCACCCACAGCCACGAGGGCACGTCTTGAGAGTAGAGTGGTCTAGGAGTCCGGATTGGGGCAGGAGAGGTACGGATGGTAGAGGGTGCTGTTTGCCGAGTCCGGGGTTAGAGAGAGGGACGTAATCGTTTACCGTTTGCCGGGATCGGGATGCCAGAGGTGCGGAGAGTCGTGTTGCCGTATGCCGAGTTCGGGATGCCAGAGGTGCGGGTAGACGTAGCGGAAGCCGGTTCGGTACACGAGGAAGACTGCAAAACAAGACAGGACAAGACAGGACTAGGGAGGCAAAGAGTGATGAGAACAACTGGTTCTATGCTCAGCCAATGAGTCAGTGACACTGTAAGGTATATATAGGAGAGAGGGTCCAATGGCAGCGCAGCAAGGTGGGGGTGTGTGGAAGGGCCAGGCTATGGCAGGGATAGGTCCAGCAGGAGCCATAAAGCCCAGTAGTAAGACTGCATTTGATTGCAGCGATGGTTTGAGGTGCTGTGCCTTTAAGGGGTTGGTGCGGCTCCGTGTGGCTGCGCCTCCGTGTAGCTGAGCTTGCGGGCGCGTGACCGGGCATAGCCGCCGGGCCAACAGTAGAAGAGGAGTATTGGCGTGCGCGCGCGCCCACGTGGAGCTGAGATCGGCGTTCCGGAGAGAGGCTGCCTGCGTGCCGCGGGAGGACCCGGCGGAGCTGCAGGTGAGTGGGGAGCACGCCGAGGGCGGCGTGACTCCCAGACCCTTACAGGTTTTCGCCAAACGTGGCGCTGTGCATTATGGCCAAGCATCTCCACTTTGGTCTAGTCTGTCCAAAGGACATTGTTCCAGAAGTCTTGTGGTTTGTTCAGATGCAACTTTGCAAACCTAAGCCTTGCTGCCATGTTCTTTTTAGAGAGTAGAGGCTTTCTCCTGGCAACCCTTCCAAACAAACCATACTTGTCCAGTGTTTTTCTAATTGTACTGTCATGAACTTTCATATTTAACATGCTAACTGAGGCCTGTAGATTCTGAGATGTAATTCTTGGGTATTTTGCAATTTCTCTGAGCATTGCACGGTCTGACCTTGGGGTAAATTTGCTGGGATGTCCACTCCTGGGAAGATTGGCAACTGTCTTGAATGTTTTCCACTTTTGAATAATCTTTCTCACTGTAGAATGATGGACTTTAGATTGTTTGGAAATGGCC